>NC_139251.1:24587258-24824122 GCF_977018435.1 Lepisma saccharinum | reverse complement strand
AAAATAAGAGAAATCCTCCTCCGTGACCGTGCGGTCCAAGGCACTGTGCTTTGGACTCCGACTGCGGGACGGCATGTGTTCGAGTCCGCCTGGGTTCAGTCTCTATGTTCTCGGCCTGTGTATAGGATCTGTGGCAACCCACCATCCTGAGGAAATTGGGGAGGTACGGGTGAGTAGCGTAACCCGGCCTCGGAAATCTCCTATGGGGGATGTTCCTGGGTAAACGAAAAGTAATCGATCAGACAATTCGATTATCGAAGGCGATAAAATAATTTCCGGTTTGACCAAGTTTCCAATATAAGCAAATAGTATACAGATTGTCTTCGAGCTTACTTTATTAAAAAGGAACGGATACAATATGCATAACTTGTAATTTTTAAGTGACATAGAGAAACAAAGATACCTCGAAGAAATGGGTCAGTTCCCGGAGCCTTTGGATGAAGATTAATGGAACAATAGTAATCTTCTCCGAGACATTGTTGATCCTCTACCAACGGCTTCGTTGGTATATATACATGTATATTAAACAAGAAAGTTCATTCGCTTATAGATTAAAAGATTTTTTACAATAAAAATGAAGTAAATAAGAATAAATTCTTAAAGGCAAAAAGAAGATTAAATACACGCACAAAGAACAGGACGGGTCTTCAACCTCTCAGGTGACGAGTTCAAGCTATAAATATGAGGATTTCAACATTAGATATCAATTTCAAAATTATAAACAAAACGCCTATTTACACTAAACTTCTCATCAAGGCCAAAATAGTTTGTAACTGTGAAACTACCCCCTGAATGCAAATTGACTATATTTTTTCATGTGAGTAACAATTAAATGTGTGGCACACAGAGATACTGTTTGCGAAATCAATTAACTGTACCCTGACCCAGCCTCTCTGGAGCAAAGCCGCGCATAGTGGAAGAGATGGAGAGGGGGAAAGGGGGGGGGGGATCGAGTGGACAGAGCGAAACCATACACGTTGATGGGAAGGTTGGTAACTGCTTGACTTTCCTCTCTCCACGCAATCCCGTTCCTCTCACGTGTTCATCGCTGCTCAGATACTTGTATTCGTTCACCTGCTCCAGAGATAAGTGGGACAGAGTGTAGTTCGCATACATGGAGCAAGTAAACAAACTTATCTCAGATTGAAAATTCCAGAGAGTATTAAAATGTTTGCTTCAGCAATGAATGACTGATCATACATAATTCTCTTGCCAAAATCTAGTGGTTTAAAATTCATTTGAAGACTTAATAATATATATATTTACTAGATTCCAAGTTATAAGGAATTATTTCGTAGATGTTCATGTAACTGTAATAAAATTACAAATAAAATATCCACAAGCTTAGAAATACTAATACGAAGAAAGAAATTCAGAGTTAAATTTCAAATGTATGTGTATAAAGTTATTCTATAAGTAAAGAGCTATATGAGAGTATTGAACTTTTTTCCTTGCAGGATAAAATTTACAATATTGAGGCGACAGAATAGTTAAGATATGTTGCTCCAATGGAAACCAAGGGCGTACGTATTGGTCTGAGTTCTTGATAGCGTTGTAAGCTGCCTATGATACTCTAACGATAATTGTGTACGACTTCAAAGGCATTGTTAAATATTAATGAAATAACTATTTATGTTTGTGGCAATTCAGGACATACTAATTTTACCCTTTTTCCCCACTCGAGTTCAATGCAAGGATACCTCCGCAAATATCGAATGAACAGTTTTCATCATGTGCAATTCTCCATTCAGTGTTTTCGCTGATTCCTACTACCTTCGTTTTCTTTGTTACAAACAAGTATTCTTTACACATTACATGTAGTAGGAGAGTTTGATCTACATTTCACATTGGTCAGCTGCTTCTACCTAATTTCAAGAGCGCAAGCTTGTAGGGTAGTGGATACCGTTAAGGATTGTCAACCTGACGGTCGTGGGTTCAACCCCTCCGGTGGCAGAAAATTTTCATAAGTTTTAGACATATCCCATTGTGCTCATTGTCTACGCCGTGTAAAACGGAATGATTTAGTTTGGAATTAACGATGGGGGGAGGGGAAATAACAAAATCTCCATTTCAACGAACCGAGAATTGGAGAAAAATTGTATAATTCTTATAAATATTAAAATTACATTCATGTTTTTAGTGGTATAATCGCAGGTAAAATCAAAGATCTTACGTGGAAGATTTATCTTGCTCTGACCCAACCAAAAGGCATTTCGCACCCATCTAATACATTCTCCAATACATTTTAAAATGTTATTGAATGTTTCATGTCGATAATTTGATCAATGCATCAATTCTTGACGCCGAGACGATATTTTCTGCAACTACATCTTCCCTCCTCTCGTCTCCAGTCTTTTCTGTTCTTCTCTTCTCCTTCTCCTTCTTCTCTCCCCTCCATCTTCTCGGCTTTATCTCATATCGCACTCCCTCCATTTCTCCCCTCTTGTCTCCATCCCACTCTTCTCCACTCCTCTTATCTCCTCTCCTTTCTTATATTTCCGACTCCACTGCACTCTCCTCCTCTTCTTCTCTTCTTCTCTCTTTCACTCTATTCTGCACTCCCCTCTTCTCGTCTCCTTCTCTCCTCTCCAAACTCCTCTTCTCCCATCCTGATTACTAGGGAACGGAACTTTATGTGCTAAAATACTCAGAAATATTTATTTTTTATGTGTCATAAATGTTGAAAATATGTGATAAAAACAGGAAAATATGTGACAAAAATAAAAAAAGCATTTGGTAACAAAAACAAAATATTACATTCATTTTAAACACCTGAAATCACTTACTAAATGCTTACCTCTTAGTGAGCTATTTTGTGGAAGAGTTGCAGTGGATCACCATAGTTCTTTTTCCGAATTCTCCATTGTAAATCTGTGACGATTATCTCTAAAAAGCATCTTATATTGTGAGAAAGATCTCTTCCTCTACTTCACCTTCCAAAACACGTGCGATTTGGCACAAAGTTCGAAAACCTTGGTTTTCCCCAAAATATCTGTATACATTTAGAGATTAGCACTTGTGCGTTAGATCCAGTGAGGGTAATATTTTCCCCCAATAGGATCGTAGGCGAGGCGCCAGATGTCTGCCAGCGAGCGTGTTCAAAGACGAAACAAACCTGACACTCTCGATATGAAAGAGGTGCGGAGAAAAAACATTTTTCCTTCGAGGATTTCGAGGTAGCTGAAGTCAATGAGCGATTTTATGTATTTAAAATGAAAATTCGCAAAATATGTATTTACATATGGAAAACTGGAAAATATGTGTTTTTATGTAAAATAAAATTTGCTGTGTTGACATATAAGGCTATGATCAGAATTTTGGCAAAAACAAGGGTCTCTATCTTATCGCAGAAAAAAACATTTATTTACCTAAACTTCCGTTCCCTACTGATTACCTTCCTCTCTTCTCTCCTCTTTGCTCCATTTTCCTCATCTCTTCTCGCATCTTTTGCCTTTCTCCTCATTACTTCTCCTATCCACTTCTGTCCTCCATTTTCTACCCTCCTTTGCTTTTCCTCTTCCCCATTTGTTTTATCTCTTCTCCTCTCTGTTGTCCTCTTCTGTTTCATCTCTCATCTTTTTCTTTGTGTAGACTCATCATCTATGAAATACTAGAAAATCGATTTTCTTTCTTTCAGAAAGTATTTCTCATTTGCCACAAATGTAATACTGATATTTTTTTCTAGATTTATACAATAATACTTGGATTTCTTTCTTTCGTGTATTTTATATATATCTATTGTGCATGTAGCAACCCTGAAATTTAGCCTAACTCTACACGCAACTCAACAACGCCTTGGGCAAGTTGGGTTGCCTAGTTTAAAATGTCGTCGTCCTAAAACCTTTGAGAGCCACTGTACAAGAGAAGAAGTTGAATTCAGTTATAATTGCAACCGATTCAGCCTCTGTGCTAAATTCTTTACAGTTTGCATCATGGTCATGTCGTAGGGAACGGTACATTGTTAACATAAGAATACTCACACTGAAATTAACGAGATTGGGATATGATATCAACTTTATTTGGACACCTGGATATTATTTAATAGAAGGGAACAATATAGCAGATACTTTGACAAAATATGCAGCGAATCAAACAATCCAACGGCCGCTTTCAATAAAGTTTCCGTCCGTAGTTTTGGAATCACACACTAAAAAAAATACTATTTACTGACTGGCAAAGCTTGTGGACAAATACTGGCACTCAATGCGGTAAGGCGTACTATTCTATACAAGAAATAATTCGAAAGGAATGTTGGTTTAAACCGATTCAACTCTCCCGGAGTTCCCTCACAACTATAATGCGCTGCAGGTCAAATCACACTATCGCCGCAGCTCACCTTTACAAGAAGAATTTAGTGACTTCCCCAGTTTGTTTGTGCAATGAATATACTGCAACTCCGAACCACATTATATTTCAATGCAAACTTTATGAAACTTACAGAGAACCATTTTTACAGGAATTGTACAGGAGTGGACATCAAGCGCCACTGACACTGCCTTGTTTACTGACTTCACCTTCATCCTCGGTAATCTATATTCTTACAAAATATCTTAATAAGTCGAATATAATTCTGTAAAAGTGTAATGAAATTTGGAAACTATTTATTATGAAAGGAATAATTGTGAGTAAATATTATGTGCATTCATGAATATAATACCAAAATGAAAGAGCGTGGTTGAAGAATAACAGCTTCTTACATTTGCCTTTTTTCTAGAGAAGCAACTCAATTGTTGACAATTTGGCACTCTATAATAAGTGATGAATTCAAGGAGTGGCCAGGGGGAAATCTCAGAAAATTAAGAAGACCCTACGCAAATTTCAGTAACTTGACAGAGCATTTGGACTTTGGCTTTTTTTTCATTCACTTAAGTTTAACATAGCACGTACTCTTTCTTGTTTTTCTCTCGTAATAATAAGCATTGATTCAGTCCTCTTTTTAATCTAAAGTGAAAATAATGAACGAATTTAAATTATGGTCCGTTTTTATAACTACTAAATTAAGAAATAGCATGTATCAGGATACTCGTACGCTTCAAGCTTGTGTGAAAGTGTCAACTGAAAGGGACGAGGAACCGACAGAAAGTTTCATTGATATCATCTACAGATATGCTGTAGAAATCCTAGGCTCCTTAGTTAGTTTGTTGTAAATGTAAATTATTGCATGCTATATTAATTTATTGATTGTCATAATATTATTCTTAAAATGTTAGTTCATTAAACCTAATTTCATTTCATTACATATCATGGGTCAATTTAAAACTACTAGTATTGTTTTATTAGTACTGTATTATAATCTGATGTCTATGACCCCCCCCCCCCGTGAAGTTTGATGTGCACCCCTCCCGGAGGAAAGTGACTGCATTCTACACTGTCTATATAACTCGGCATCTTAGATTGAATTGTGTTTTTTTAAGTCCACTTTATGCACAGAATGGCTAATCGGGATTGGACCTACAGTTTAAAGTGGGATCCGAACCACTGTACAGGCCTACGTGCCTCCACCGGGAATCGTAGCCGGGACCCCATGATTACAAGGCGACGACGTAAATCGGCCTTGGATGACAGTAACAAAATCGGTAACTTAGAGAAAACAATATACAATGTCATCCTGCTTGAAAACATGGCGGCTATTCGTACCTGTCTCTGGAGAAGTGGGAATGCGGTGTATAAAGCGGCATCTTTGAAGAGCGATCGAACATTTATCTTTTGTCGCGCCTTGCGAGGGAGTTCGAGTCAAAGGAGGGTGTTGCCTCTTGGACATTACGTTCTTCGCAGTTTTGTCGCCATTTTCTTAAAACGTGACCTGCAGCTTTAATCCGCTCAAACTTTCAGACGAACCGAGCGCAATCGCGGGTAGGATCTACATTCATGCGACCTGTTTCGAAGTTACTGCATGTCCAAAGAAAGCAGAGATGTGTTTGTTGTGCAATAAGCCCGGGAGATAGGCTGCAGTGTCACGTACAGTCACAGGCAATAAATACTCGCTTTTCTGCAAGGCGTTATGTGTGTTGCCTAACTCTATGGTTATAAGTGGATTTTAATAGCAAGTTTTCAATGGCAACTTCTCCCATCGCCGTGGAGTTAGGCAACACGCATAACACCTTGGAGGGAAGCGGATATTTCAGGATCTACGTGTCATTTTTATTGCCGATGACTACGTTGGCTATTTTTTTAACCTCCAATAGGGCATGAAATCTAAACCACAGTGAATAGCAAAATGGGTTTATTGACAAAAGTTAAGTACACCTATAATCTGCTCTTCAACGTTATCACCAAGAAGATTCAGACATTTATCGTACCGATGCAGCAGCTTTCCAATACCCTCTGCAACTGTCTGTTGAGCCAGTCTGCACGGTGTCCCGAAGCTCCTCATTGGTGTGGAAGCGCCGTCCTCCCAACTAATTGTTTATTACTGGGAAAAGGTGGAAGTTCCTCGGCGCCAGGTCTGGGATGTAGAGAGGGTGATCAAACACTTCCCACTGGAATCGTTGAAGAAGGGATTGGGTTGACGCAGCAACATGCGGTCGGGCATTATCATGAAGCAAGACAATTCCTCTCCGTTTGTTCTGGATGGCTCTGCGTAGTCTCCGCAATGTCTCACAGTATGCAGCCTCATTGATTGTAGTCCCCGGCTCCATAAAGTCAACCAGTAACACAACTCGCACTTGGCGGGAGAATCGATTGTAGCAGACATCTCTACGCGCCCGTCTTTCAGCTTCAACTGAAGCGTTGGCCTTGGCAGTGGCGGTGGTAGGGGCAGGGGGAACGCCAATCACGCTGCGTGACGCCCCGCTTCCTAGTGCTTCACGGGCCAGCTGGCGGCGCCATCGGAGGTTGAAAAAAAAATAGCCCTCGTACATATCGCCAGGCTCGTAAACTTTCTGCACACTGCTCATGAACTGGAGTGTGCAATTGAAGGATGTGTGCCTAAACCTGACCTCCTAATCTAACAACGTAATTATTATTAGAACTGTAATTGTGAATTAATGCATGCAAGCTGGTTAGGAGGGTACTATCAGTAGGATTCGGAAGTTGATGACCTAAAAAATCTAAAAAAAAAACAGTAATTAAATTAAAATTAAATTAAATTAAAATTATTGGAAATGGCCTAAAAATTTTGAAAAATTATTTAAAAATAATTTTCGCCTTGAAAGCTCTTTTTTCATAATTACAAGAGAGAAGCTGAATAAAGTAGGAATGTATTATAAAGGGTGTTCCTTATAGGACGCCGAATTTGAATCGAGTGTTATTGTTTTGTTTTAAGGTTGGCAGACCTGTTCTTACCAATGTTAGCATCTCTTGTCATGCCGATTAATGTAGCCTCAATTGTTTTGACTCGTTTGTTGTGGTTACGATATGGAACGCCATGAAAAATTCCTGCAATGAGTGATCTCTTTGCACGGTGACCAGGAATGGCCGGAAAGGTCATGTGATCTTACACCCTGTGATTTCTTCTTATGGGGGTTTGTGAAATCACAGGTGTACGCCAACAAACCAGGAACCCTTTTGGAACTGAAGGCGGAAAACATACGGGTGATTGGAGGCATCGGACAGAAATCTGCGAGAGGGTTATCAATAATTATGTGGAGCGTATAAATGCATGCAGACTCAGTAGGGGTGGACATATGCCTGACATTGTCTTTCATACGTAAATGGGAGATGTTACTGGTTACATATATGTGAAATATAACTATCTTCATGATATTTTCCTTATTTTTATTTAATTTTCTAATTCGGCGTCCTGTACGGAACACCCTTCAAGGTCCTACAGCGCAAATTTTTACTGTACACCCAACGGCGAAAGAAACAGTAGGCGAATTGTCCACCACCATTTTCATTCGGTCTGTATTATACAATGTGATGACAATGAATTGAAATAAAGACGTCAATAAGCAGAGAACAATGACTGCTTCGAACCAACATAGTTTCATTCCTTGAAACAACACAGGATGTAGAATAAAAAGTAATTAAAATAGCGGTGGACAATTTGCCTACCATTATCTTTGCCGTTGACTGTACAAGTAATTCACCTTCTTTCAGCGTGTTCCTTGCACGATACAGTAGTCGATCAGCATCTGAAAATACAGTTGGCGATAGACCGCACAAGATTATTATATTGTTTATGTTGTGCCAGAAAACATTATTCATATATTATATATCTTTTTATATTCCGACCTTTTTTTGGTATTAGGTCATTTTTCAGTATTTTTTGCCTTTTCTTTAATTTTTGAGGTTTATTTTTCTCATACTTTGTTGTTTCGTGAATTTTAAATGCATTTTCTATAGCATAGCTTACATATAAAAATTTCCTGACATGGTCCTTGTAGCAAATTCGCCATTAATCGAATGTACGGTCAATGGAAAAGCACAACATTATTTCTAACTGAAATGTTTGGCAATGGATTAAATTAATTAATTGTGGAAAATTTATTTTTTCTCCAGCAAACTTGAAACACTTTTGCTTGCCAATTATCGCTTTAATCTATGGCTTTAAAGAAAAATTAGTCACAATATTAAAAAATATGCAAAACTACATAGCATTCAATAGCTTTTTCCTTTGCTTCAGTAGTTTAAACCACCAAACATAGGGTTTTATCAAATTATTCAACTACTGTTTTGTAATTCGTGAAAATAATCCAGCTTTCATTTTCAGAGAAAAAAATATTTTTAGATAATTTTTGACCATTTTTAGGTAATTTTTAAATAATTTTAAGGTCATTCTATAGGTCTTTTTTTAAAAGATTTTTTAGGTCATGTTATGTATCCAATAGGCATAATTCTTGTAGATAGTTGATAAGATGTAACAGAGATGGCAGCACCAGACATAGAAAATAGAAGATTGCACTGATGTGCACGAAGGACAATGTAAATAAGTGACAGAGTCAATTAGAAAGATGAAAATTAATAGAATACGGCGTAAGATGATAAAGAAAAGGCATAAAAATAATAAATTAATAAAAATGCTTATCAAATAAGATTAATACTTATATGTAAATAATTAACAAATTTAAAGAAGTCAAAGTACCAATGCAAATTTGTGTCTACCTATTCCATCAATCTAAGTGATGTGTTATTAATGTACAAAGAAGGATGTAATATAATCTTTTAACTGTCTCCATTGGTAGGCTTACGGTTTGATTTCATTTCTAACAAGAACTCTACCCTGAAGCAGGCACGTATCCAGAAATTCTTTTCGGGGGGGGGGGGGGGGTTAAACATAATTTTTTTACAGGGGTAAAGATAGAACCTCGCAAGGTTTAAGGTCGATGGTGGCGATTCAGTTCCAAAACGGACGGGAAGGGGGGGGGGGGAGGGGGCAAGAAAAGTTTACTTTCTCTTGGTAGACAAAGGTTAGCATTAAAGAGCCATAGTGCGGGGCCAAAAATGGAGAGCAACTGTCTTCTAAATCTGCCATTGTTTATCACTCGATTCCTATGTTGCAATGTACGAACGTTGTGTTTGTGCCGAAACGATCTCAGTATATGTGTGTGTCCGTTTCACGAAGCTGGTATGTAATGGACAATCCATTCTAATGTTTTGATTTGATTTGATTCCATCCTTGTGACTTGGATCATCAAGATTTAGGAAGAATTCAGACCGAAGGCACACACACGTCGTTTGCAATGAGTGACCCAATAAACAGAGACTTTTCACACCGTAGCGGCACGACAGGCTGCACAAGCCAGTGTTCGATTTGTGAAATCCTCAAGCGACACGTATAGCTTGTAGCTTCGGTATGAAACCTGATGGGTCAATCTCATTGTCACCTTGAAACGGCAGCTCGTGTTGACCACAGAAGAAAAATATCTTGTCAACCGGTGGTAATGCCCCTTAGTTTTATTCTATATCCTTTTTCTGTGCTTGTTAATTAAACAGGCAACATCTTACGGTTTGGCATACACAAGAGATGTGCCATGCAGAAATTTTAGGGGAAAATGCAGGCTGCACCAGGCATACTGTGCCATTGCTCTACAGTGACAGGAAAGGATCAAGAGTAGTGTTGCCCACGAGACGAGACGGGACGAGACTTTGGTCTGTCCCGTCCCGTCTCGTGAAAATGCTGTCTCGTCTCGTCTCGAAAATATTCGTTTGTCCCGTCTCGTGTCCCGTCTCGAAGGGTTCTGTCCCGTCTCGTCTCGTCCCGTCTCGTTTTGTCTCGTCTCGTCTCGTAAAAGTGATCCGGGATATCATGCCAACAAAAGTCAAAAGTAGCAGAAAGACGAAATATTTTTTCCGGAAAGTGGGATAAAGCTCCAAATATTTTACCCATTGCGTGGTGAGAATAAATAAGGTTCGTTAATAATAAGGACATTAATATTAAAAATGCAGTTTGTTGGTTACTGATTGCTAGGTATCTTATGAAATCTACCTTGTGGTTTTTCTGGCTTCCATACAAGAGTGCTCTTTTCATTACTGCTATACCTTTTGGAAGTTTTGAAATGTTTTCCACTAGACCTTCCTTCTTTCTGAATGTCGAACTTCCGTGCACTATGAAAATGTACATTTTTTCTTTAAATTCTAAGCTTGGCGCTGGGGAGCAACAAAAAAGTTTTTAAATGTGTAGTACGAACACAAAGGACTATTTAAAATTTCAATATTTAGTATATTACAAATAGAAAGCATTTATTATTCTTAATATTGTTAAACATCTTCTATGACATAAGTTTCAAAAAGTGTTTCTTTGTGATATTGTGCTGTTTCTTATGCCCAGCTTATGACGCACATACTTCTTTGTTTTCCCTTTAGCCTTTTCCGGTACCACCACCGCTTGATCTAATTTATCCTTCGGCAGGCACGCATCTAGAAATATATGTCGAGGGAGGGTGTCTGAGCCAAGTGTTTCAGAAAAAATGATAATAATAACATTAACGACAACAATTAAGCAAATGTTTAAATTAATGCATTAATATACTTCATAGGTCTATTCACTTGAATATGTAAATTAATCAATTCTATTATTGTTATTACATGAATTATTACAAAGATTGTAGAAGAATAGTAATATAACAGCACGAATATTAGTTAATATCTAGCTTACGTGTAGCTAAGATCGCCTAAATTTGCATAAAAACAACTGTCCTGGCAAGAAGTTTAATGTCAAAAAAGGTGATGAATTGAATATTTGCTAAATAACAAAAAAGGATGTTAAGTCCACTTGACGAAAAATAAAATTCCTGATTAATATTTTATTCTCATTATTATAAGTAGTAGTGTATATAAATCTTCATTGATACTGTCATTCAAAGCCGTATGATCGCAATAAAATCCTTGTTCGGCAGGAAAAAGTAACCCTCGATTATGCTAAAGAAATATATATTTTTGTTTAGCTAGAGCAAGGCCCCAGGAGGATGCAAGAAGCCGTTCCTGCAAAAGTGTGTTGTACGAAGCGAAGAAACGTGACAAAACCACCACATATGGAAGGCAAACCTGCATATATTTTATATTGCACATTTACAGAGCCGTGCCTCCTGAAGTTATAAAAATCCCAACTTCAGTGATTCTTTTAGACATGCTATAGTTGAAAAAAATATGTTTAGATGCACCAAAAGTGCATCATTATCAGATTATACATATAACGTGTTATTGGAATCAACATATTTGTGTAAATTGAGTGCCTCCCCGATTACGTAGTAATAACGTCGAGGTCTTGTAATCAAGGGTCCCCGCGTTCGATACCCAATGGAGGCACAAAGTGGATCGGATCGCACTTTAAACTGGAGGTCGGTTCGCGATTAGAGTTGCCCACGGGATGAGACGGGACAGGCTTTTAAAAATTCGAGACGAGACGAGATTGACCATGTGTCATAAGACAAACGAATATTTTCGAGACGGGACAGCAATTCCACGAGACTCCACGAGACGAGACAAGCCAAAGTCTCGTCTCGTGGGCAACACTATTCGCGATTTAGCCTATTTGTGAATCAAATGGACTTAAAACCCAATATCAACCTTAAGAATATTAGAACCCACTAATTCACCCCCAGCTAAGTCAAATTTCACATATCCCTCTTCATCCTCGTTCATAGACTTCCTGCAATACTCTTGTGCATGTGGGTTGCATCCCACCAGGTGCGAGAAATGTGAAGAGTTATTCTTTCCCTGTACTGCGTTATTTCTTTTTATAAGAGTAAGGCTAAATTCTCGTTTTATCTGAACTTTTAAAAAATGTGAAAAATACGTCTCTCTTTAAACAACCACCCTTTCTCATGTATGTGTAAAATAATCCCACTCTGTCTCAGAAAACCTCTTCCTACGATCAAATGAAGGAAACAACTCTCAAGTCTCAACAATTATAATTTTTTGCTTAAATTTCCTATAATTTATACAAACAGTAGCACACATCACGTCCTTTGGTGCAACACTGTCAACAGCTAATGTTACTTTCCTCGTCCTAATAAATTTACTTCCAACCAGTGACGGCGCCAGGGAAATGTGACTGGGGGGGGGCGGAAGGCTGGCAACAAAATATTGTAACGCCCGAAAACACTACACATATATATACATATATAATAATACTTATAATAATTATTATTATAATAATAATAATAATTATTATTATTATATTCATGTAAGGTGTTTTGTGTTTGTCTTTTATTTAGAGTGGACGTTTAGTGCCTAAATTTACTTCTTGATTACGAGTTTATCTCCACATGATTCGTTTTAATAAAGACATTAATTCTTTTTTATTGATAAGTTGCGTTGTCTCTAGTGGCCTATTTCAGTATTGGAAGACATTCATAATTTTATAGTTCATCGTATTTCTTGAGATGAAACTACTGATATAAATATTTAAGTTATAAGACAATAATATAAATGACGAAAAAATGCTTCGAAGAGTTTAATTTTCTTGCAAAATAAACGTGACGTTGGAAGAAATTAATCTTCTTAAGTATTAGAAACAATGTGAGGCACTTCTCCTGTAGGAGAATTCTGCTCTATGTGCTTTGGAGAACACATTGCCCACCTTTGGTACGTCCAAGACTTGACATTTCTTCTCAATGGCAAGAACAGCCAAATGAGGCAGTTTGCATATAGCATCCTGTTTCGAGCAAGCCTTTTCAAAGATTTTAAGGACAACCATCTTCGTAACGCTGAAGAGTTTTGGGCAAAATTTGTGTTTCACATTTCAGGGAAATGTTACAGACAAAGGTTACAGTTATCTGATAATTTAAGAAATATTCTGACCCTGGCATTACTTTTACTCTACCACTCCAACGTATGTCCGTTCTACACAATTACAGGCACCTATGGAGTTCTTGGGAAGAAGTTCTTCGATTTTGATATGTACGAGAAAGAGCGAACCTGCATCCAATGATTGAAGAGTGGCAAATCCTAATAAGCGTTCTTTTACCTGCCCGCGATATGTTTTGAATCGAATTTTAAGTGTAATTTGCATTTTAAGGTTCACGTTCAATACATTTCCAAATAATATCCCCTCATTAACTTCAAGAGTATCGAAGAAATTCCCTATGTTACGGTTTCCTCAGACTCATCATCTCGAAATTCAAGTCCCTGAATAGTAAGAAACCGCGATGAATCCACAACAACTGACATGTAGTGTCGGGTTTTCTCCGATCACCTTTGGTCCTGGGTTCGATACCCAGTGGAGGCACTTTAAACTATAAGTTCAAACCCGATTGGCTTTTCTGTTCATAAAGTGGACTTAAAACATCAAATCAACCAACCAAATAAAATCTTGAATCAACTTTGAATGTCTTTTAATAATTAGCGTTGTCACTAACGACCACGATTAGAATAATTTGCCCGTACTAAAGATGATGTATTGTGGTCCTGAAAATATTCGTGATGTTTTAAACCATCCACATTCAACACTTTTTCCCAGTTCTTAAGACTGGTTAAAACTTAGGTTAATCTCGACTATTACAGGACATAAATGAATGAGAAATCACCTATGCCCAGGTCAGCGCTTGAATCTTGAACTAAAGTCACATACACATAGCTATATATATACTAAACAAATTAATATTTGTTAATCAAGTTGCTATTATAAGCAGGAAAGTGATATCATGCAGAATACACCACTTTGAAAAGGTGAAAATCGTCATACTCTTATAAATGAACTCTCTTATTATTCGATATTTAGTTAACTTCAGTTGGAAGGCCCAGGAGGGGGGGGGGTGGTGAAGTGTCTGACATGGGGCGTCCCCCTGCCTCCTCTGGCGTCGTCACCATAACATTCTAAAAATTTCGCAACCCGTGCAAATAATCACGTGGTAAAATCTTGTCATGGTTCCCTGTAAACACTAAAATCACCAAATTACTTATTTCCATATTTCCCGTATTTTCTCCTCCTCTTTAGCTCTCAGCTGTTCGGAGTGGGATAATGCAAGATTATTTGTCCCTAATTATCTCTTTCTCTTAATATTGCTAATATCTTGGACTCCTTAATAACTTTCCCAACAACTCCTTATCAATTTGTACTGCCATGTTTCCCACAATGTTTTTCCTACTTCGTAATAACATTCACTTCTGTACACCCTTTGATGTAAAAATTGAATAATAATAATAAAACCTACCCGTCGCTCCGTTTATCTTTCCAACCTATAGAGCTGAGACTATGTTTACAAGATAAATCTCGGACTCAGATACTCCACGATGTTCTGGCCCCTCCTTCCACCTTCTCTACCTGCCCTTTTACTTGATGTTATTCAGAATTGCTTTAGTATCTGGAGTGCCATCGTAACATAAAATTATTAACCTGGAATGAATTGAAAAATAAAAATGGGGAGTAACTCTGTGTTTCGAAAGAGTATTGAAAATAAGTTTAGGTATTCAATTCATTCATTCCTCTCTCTAAAATAGGCTTCTTTTGACTTAATACACGCTTCTAATTGAAATACCTTTTTCCAAGCAAAGAAGTATTTGCAACTGATTAAATATTTTGCTTTTATTTTTTCGAGACATTCGAGACGAGACGAGACTTTTCAAAAAGCTGTCCCGTCCCGTCTCGTGTCTCGTCTCGAAAACGAGACGAGAAAGGCATTCCGTCTCGTCCCGTCTCGAATTTCAAAAGGCTTGTCCCGTCCCGTGAGCAACACTAATCAAGAGAAGCCAAGGGTGACTCGGTAGCTCATTTGGTAGAACAAAGAATGGCACGGTATATGCCAGAGTCATGGTCGAGCTTGCTTTTTCCGCTAAAATTTCCACATATGCAACATCTTCTTGCTTTCTCTTCTCGACATTCATAAAATTTTCGGCCTTCATGGCTGCCCCTTTGTGGTAGTTAGTGTTTGAGTGTTTTTCCAAAACAGTTGACTTAAAAGTCCTTTTTTAACCCACGAAACTCTCGGGCTGCATACAGGAAACTTTGTCGGTCACTAATAAATCGTCACTCAAAACTTAGATTTTCAGTCGATCTGTGCGGCTTATTTCCCTTTTTTAAAAAAATGATGCTCCAATGCCCATTACTGCTGAAATATTTACTTTAGAGACCTTCGATCTCTTCGGCTCATGACCCGAAACTATAGTGCAGGAGGCTTTAGAAAGATCGCTTCGCGGGCTTACAGCAGACGACAATATGGGGGGGTGTCTGCGAGAACCAATCAGGTCCGCGAATGAGCGAGCCCGGTTGCCACAGCTAGCTCGCTGCACCCTTCTGGAAAAGTGAGTAATCCTCTGCCTCTTGCTACCTCGGCCTGTTTGTTCGGCTGAGGAGCAGACGACACGAGAGTATCGGCAATAGTGTGCGAGCGACGTCTGATGTTAGCCCGCAAAACGCTCTTTCTAAGCCCCCCTGTACTATAGCACTACACTATCCGCAATGGACAATCCATTCGAATGTTTTGATTTGATTTATTTTATTTTACTTCGCGTTTTGTGCCTCTTGGCTAATTTGCGAAGATGGGGATGAGTGATGGAATTGATGAATGGACATTCACAACCAACCATTGCCGAGCGGGATTCGAAACCGGGACCCTTGGCGTCGCATCGCGATGTGCTAACCACTCAGCCACAGGGTCCGGCCCATTCTAATGTATTTTCCCAGGTTTGGATATGATCCTTTATGGTGTTGTCGCCTGCCTTCGAAACGTAACCTCAACAAAAATCCTAATTTTCCGTTCTTGTGACTTGGATCTTCAAGATTTAGGAAGAATTCAGACCGAAGGCACACACACGTCGTTTGCAATGAGTGACCCAATCAACAGAAACTTTTCACACCGTAGCGGCACGACAGGCTGCACAAGCCTGTGTTCGATTTGTGAAATCCTCAAGCGACACGCATAGCTTGTTGTTGGGTCAATCTCACTGTCACCTTGAAACGGCAGCCCGTGTTGACCACAGAAGAAAAATATCTTGTCAACCGGTGGTAATGTCCCTTAGTTTTATTCTATATCCTTTTTCTGTGCTTGTTAATTAAACAGGCAACATCTTACGGTTGGGCATACACAAGAGATGTGCCATGAGAAATTTTAGCGGAAAATGCTGACTCCACCAGGCATACCGTGCCATTGCTCTACAGCGACAGCAAAAGATCAAGCGAAGCCAAGGGTGACTCGGTAGCTCACTTGGTAGAACAAAGAATGGCACGGTATATGCCAGAGACCCTGGTTTTGGAGTCATGGTTGAGCTTGCTTTTTCCGCTAAAATTCCCACATATGCAACATCTTCTTGCATTCTCTTCTCGACATTAATAAAATTTTCGGCCTTCATGACTGCCCCTTTGTGGTAGTTAGTGTTTGAGTGTTTTTTCAAAATAGTTGACTTAAAAGTCCTTTTTTAACCCACGAAACTCTCGGACTGCATACAGGAAACTTGGTCCAGTAACTAATAAATCATCACTCAAAACTTAGATTTTCAGTCGATCTGTGCAGCTTATTTCCTTTTATATATATATATATACCTTCGATCTCTTCGGCTCATGACCCGAAACTAGCACTACACTGTCGGCAATGTCTTCAGCTTGGGACCCGAACTTGTAATAGTGGTAGACTTCCGCACTTTCCAGCAAAATGTGTCACTAGTTCTCCCCCCCCCCCTAATCTCTACATCGTATGAAACTGTCAATGGACACTGACTGATCACTAACCGACTGTCACACTTACTCCTGAAACCTTATTGAATGATTCTGTTATACAGACCAACCGTGAAATTGAATCCGCGTATTTATGTCCATATTATATTCTGGAATGTTCCGCACATAAAATGTTGTGTAGTTCGACTCCACCTCCTATTCACTTTTCAGAGAATTAGTAATCAAACGAATCACCCGACTGCCTTCAACAGTGCTTTCTTGTGCAACTTCCAAATGCTGACAAATCTTTAAATATTGCTCAAGTTCGTTGCGACAACACCGAAAGAGCAAGAAAAGTTTACATACAATATTATCAATAACAGGGTTATCCCTCAGGGTTCTAGAACATTCTCCGCTTTTCCTCAATATTTTTCTCCGCTTTTCCTCAATAATTTTCTCCGCTTTTCCTCGATCTCTTTAATTTATAATCACAATATTTTATTTCACACACACAAGCCAAAAACATCATTTTATCTAGTGTAAATCGAAAAATTTCGGAGAGGGCTCGAGCCCCCTGAGCCCCCCCTCTGGATACGTGCCTGCCCTGAAGATATCTTAGCCGTGGTAAAAAGATTCGCATCCTAGCGAGGTAGCAGTCATCAACTTCCATTACTAATATCCCCCATAACTATCAAAGGTTTTCCATCAACGAAATTAATAATAAAACAGAATAACTATACATTCTAGTACATTAACGGTATGAAAAGTGAAGAAAATTAAGAGAGTCTAAAATTCTCTCGCAAGGATATTAATGATAAATTGGCAATTAGTTTGTAATAAAAATAATTGATCCCCTCTTACAAAAATATCTGCCTCTGCATCCTGATAAAGGTGGGGAGGGGTATGGAAGTATGTGTGTGTGACATTTTATTCAGTTTTGAACATTAATCGCTGCTTAGTAATCAGCATTCTCTGTGCCGAAGATTAGGCAGCTTTCGCAGCTTGGAGTATGATGTAACTCCAGATGAGGTCACAGCAATTTTGGGGGGAAATCCTCAGCTACTTCCCTGTTTCTGTTCTGCATGCCCTCGAAGCAATTCGGCGAACTTATCGCCCCCTCCCCTCTAATGAACGACAGGATGCGAACGTTTCCTCACTGCGGTTTTCCGGGCGATCAGGAAGTTCACAATTTTTCCTCAATGCCCGAACTTGCTGGACGAGCACAGTTGTGCATTGAAGGTTCGTCCGAAGATACGTCGCCGCCATGTTGGCGTCCATGAAACACCTGTCGTCGGTGGTGAAGATCAAGTCATCTGCGAGTATTGATAACTTCGCTGCCAAGCTTCACTACAGATGTACCACCCTGTTTCTCCTGGTCTGCGTGATCATGGTGACCTTCTCCCAGTACTTTGGCGACCACATATCTTGCGAGGGGGACCACAAGTGGCTGGACGACTTTGAAACTTTCGTCAAGTCTTTCTGCTTCATCGGTGGATCGTACACGGTTACTAAGCACCAGAACAAGACCAGCACCAGGCTGTACCCGGGAGTTGGGCCTCACGACACAAAAGAGGACGAGCTCAAGTATCATTTCCACTATCAGTGGGTACCTTTCGTGCTTTTCCTCCAGGCCATCTTGTTCTACGCACCGCATTACGTCTGGAAATGCTACGAGGGCGGGAAGCTGAAGCAGTACGTCTTGGGGTTCGAACTCATGTCTCTTTCCTCCCAAGACTATCAGCAGACGTTCCACAGAAGCGCTGACAAGAAGGACCTGGTCGTCCCGTCCAAATCGGACCGGCACAAGAAGTTGAGAGAGATCTGCAAGTGCTTCGTCGACCACTTGTACGTCTACAGAACGTGGACGTTTGGGCTTGTACTAGCAGAGGTACTCAACTTTGTCAATGTCGTCGGCAACATGTACTTCACAAATCTCTTCCTCGGAGGAATATTCCTCACCTACGGCCCGGACGTGGTCAAACTTGTCTACACAGACTCTGAATACCGTCTCGATCCAATGGAGGTGATCTTCCCGAAGATGACGCACTGTATTGTCGCCAAGTTCGGCGACACCGGGACCATAGTTACCAAGGACTTCCTCTGCGTCATGACGCTCAACATCATCAACGAGAAGATCTACGTGTTTCTCTGGTTCTGGTTCGTCATCCTTGCTGCTACTTCCGGTTTGGCTCTCGTCTGGAGGCTGGTGGCGTTCCTCCTCCACTCTCACAACGAGTTCTTCGATCGATGTGTCTTCTACTCTACATTACCGGACAACAACCAGGAAGTGTTTGACCTCGTGTCCAAAAAGTTGGATTTCGGATCCTGGACATTCCTCCACTACGTCGGGAATAGCATGGACAAGTTCCTCTTTAAGGACCTTCTCACGCACCTCTCCTATGAGCTGTGCCCTAAAGGACGCTATGCGGTAGAGAACAAGTGTTACTGTGAAGAGTCAGGTGTGTAAACAGTGGAATTCTATTGGGAGTTCCTATTTGCAATCGGTGTTGCCATCATCTGCAATCAGTGTTGCCATCAAATGCAGTGTGTGTGTTTATATGATTGCTGGTTTGCATTTTAAGTCCACTTTATGCACAGATAGGCTAACCGGAACTGTACCTGCAGTTTAAAGTGGAACCCGAACCACTATGTGCCTCCACCGGGTATCGAACCCGGGACCCCTTGATTACAAGGCAACGACGCTACCACTACGTCATCGGGGAGGCCGAAATATTATGTGATTACTGTATAGAAGCTATTAGAGAAAATGCTTTGGCTTAACAACTTTCAGTCACGTTTAACCTGCACTTAAGATATGTATTTAACAAAGATAGATCCAATGATGTTAACTGTTAAGGAGATTTCAGACCGAAGCGGCAAGCGATACATGTTGCTTGGGAACTAACCAATCAACACCAGTGGCATGACAAGCAGCCAAACTTGTGTTCGATTGGTGAAATCCTCAAGCGACACGTGTCGCTTGTCACCTCGGTGTGAAATCTCCCTAAGACCTAATTTTTAGACTCAAATTCAGCACTAAGTTCTATTGTGCTTAGTAGAATCGTTTAGCTATGTATGTATCAAATACGTATTTGGCAGTAACACTGGAAAGTGAACGCACTACTCTTATTTACTCTACTCGTGGAATCGATACGAAACCACAACTTTAGTACAAGAAAATGTGGTAATTAATATGGCCAAATCTCAGTAAACATTCAGGTGAGAGTGAAATTAAATATACTATTTATATCAAACTTTGTAAGATACAAGAAGTTCACGGTTGGTGAACTAATCTCGCTCAAAAAGTAACTCACAAATCCATGACTAGTGCCAATGTACTTGCATATCTCTGTGTGAATTGTAATGTGTTATTACTGTTTTATATCCCCTTTTTTCGATTCAATATAAGTATACTTTTGTAGCTATATTCATTACACGTGATCAAGATTACATCTATTTATAGAATTTTTCCTTTTTAGAGTATTGTAATAATGAAACCCAGTGGCGTGCCAGGATTCTCGAAGGGGGGGGGGGGTAATATACTTTTTTAGTAGTCAGCCTTCATTATGCCATCGTTTCCTACCTTTGGCGTTCTGTTTTAGGAATATTGGGCCAAAGAGGGAAGGGGTATGAAACCCACCAACCCCTTTTGGGCGCGCCACTGATGAACACCCCATCCTTCCAAATCAAACGAAGATTTGGATCTGTTGAATGCACACGTTATTAAGACAATTGTGTAACATTTTATAAATTGTGCTTTCTGTACAACTTCAGGTGTAAAATTACTTTTCCGAGAGAGATTTCAAGAATAAACTTAGTATCTTTAACTCCCAATATAACACATATAATCTGTACAGTGTGATCCACTCATATTGCTCGGTAAATTGTCCATGACTATTTTCATTAATTTTTCTCTTACATCCTATGTGTTTTTAAGCGATGGATTTTTATGTATGCTTGTGCAGAAGTTGTCAACAGCTTGTTTTGAGTTTTCTTTTCATTCTTGAAGCTATTATTGGGTCGTCAAATGAAGTGCACAAACATGGTGATGGACAATTTGCACGGTAATACTCATGAATCCCAACTGTACATACGTCACCTTGACTTACAGAGTCACCTATAGAATCGTTTTAAACTATTCTGTTCTTAGATAAGGTTCCCTTTGAAAATCACCACCCAATAATGTTTAATTTATAAAGCAAACCAATAGTTTCTCTTTAATCATTTTATACAGTGCAAAAATAGATATAATAAATGTATGATCTACGTCATTGCTGGATATCAGTATTAAGTAATTGTTGCAATTGCTATAGTCGATCGACGTGCCATCTGACGGAGAGTTCGAAACGAAAGACTTGACGATCAGAAAAGAATACGAGTTCTCCATCCATAGTAATCTACACTATCGTGCTTTCCAAAATCGCAAATTGCCGTGAATCAACTAAGAGTTGAAATGGAGCTGTAACGAAGGAAGAATAGCTTGAATTCATCACGTGATATTCCGTTCCAGATATGAAAATCGGACAGCAGCTTTGAAAGACTGGAACAGATGAAGTAGTTATTTTAATGGTAGTGTCTTACATAACAGATAACTCCCTTCTTTCTTGAAATCCTATATTTTTAGAAAAGCTCGTTTTGATGTTGTTGCAGTTGGCGTCTCAACAAGGAATTTGCTTAATGATGCACACCGCTGAACTGCGATTCCATCGTTCATTCTCAGCTAAGATTCAGTGTTGCCAGTCTGCAAATATAACCCAAATTGTCATCAATGAAAATTAAAGTTTTCATATTTGGGGGGTAAGGGGCACATTTGAATAGGGAAGTAAGGATTGTTGGTTGGTTGATGTATATAATTAGAGTTAATAGCAACGCGATTATATTAATTAGTTTTACAAACCAGGGTATTAATAATAACAATAAGAATACAGTGGAGAATTATTCACTTAATTTTGACAGATTGATCTTGATTTATTTTACTTCGTTTTTCTTACACTTTTTGCTAATCGCGAACAGGAGGATGGGTGATGATTTGATGATTTTGATGAAGGTACACTCCCAAAGAACACCCATGCCCAGGTCGGGATTCGAAACCGGAAGCCCTCACGTCGTAGCGCGCTGTGCTAACCACTCCGCCACGGCTTACTGACCAATGTCCTTATGTATAAACATGCACATGTGCATTAAAAATGTAGTTACAAGTTGGGATGAAAGGATTTAAGATCGTTTTGGTACTTGAATTAACCATACTCTGTTATATCACAAGATAGCAGAAACGTATGTACGTACAACTACAGAGAGGGGATATTTAAGAACGAAACATGATGACAGCAATGATGAAACCACCCAACGTGCCGACTTCCTTTACTCTCTATCTCACTCTGTTCTTTTCCTTCGGCGTTTCGCTGTGCAAATTAAAGCAACACAAGCGCTCTAATGAACCCTTTTCTCAACGTCATATCCGGCCAGTGCGTGAGTTTTTAAGCAGATAACAATCGCATAGTTCTATCCGCGGGATACACTGAGGGGGGGAAGTGGCGCACCAAGCCCTAATCACAGAGGAATAGAGAGGTGTGTATGTATAAAAAACAAGCAGACGTCTTGTATTTTTGTGTTTAGCTCTTCTTGTTTTCCCTTTTAGCTGTCATATTTTCTCTTCTTTTAGTTCTCTCTTTTTTGTCGTCTTTATTTCTCAGCTTATAGCCACCCTGTCTTGTTTTAGCAGTTAAAGTGGTAATAGTCGGCTTATCAATTTGTATTGTGTCATTTATCTCTGCTGGTATCTCTCTGGTATTAGTCTATACGAATTATGTACAGTGGGATCCATGAATATTACCGTGATTGTCCATCACCATGTTCGTGCACTTTATTTTATCCAATAAGAGCTTCAAGAATTAAAAGAAAACTCAAAACAAGCTGTTGACAACTTCTGCACCAGCATACATAAAAATCCATCTCTTAAAACACATGGGATGTAAGAGAAAAGATAATGATAATAGTCATACTGTTCAGTAACAAGACACTGTTGCCATTACCTTACCAGTGGTATTTCAATCATCTTCTAGTGTTTTTAATTTTCTTGTTCTGGCATCTCTGAGGCAATGGGTAATATAACGCTATCATCTATCCCCTGGGTTGATATCAAAGTTGGTATGTTTGAAACATAATAAACATTTAGAACACATGCGTACTACTATAATAAATCAGATTTGTTAAGATTATAGTCCACTTTTAAGAGTAATCACATTATCAGCAGCAGTGGTGTATTTACTTCTTATGAGGGCTTGGGGAGAGCTTTTATTTTTCACGTTTGCAAGATTGCAATGCATTTATATACTTGCGTACATACCTTGGAACATTCACAACATCATAATATAAATGCACTTCAGTACGAAATAAAAATATTCAAGTCTCAAGAAATAACTGTAACATTATTTTTGAATCGTGAAACTCGGGTTGCTCAAACTCGAAAGCACACTCTTAATTGCGCCACAATCAATTAATTAGTCAATCTCATTCCTGCACAATGTATAATATATTGACTGCTACATCTCCTTGCACAGCGTCCAACAATAACATAACACCAGGTCTTGCTCGAAATCTTTAGTAAACACAAACCATATGGTGATTTTATCATCCGCTTTTAAAAAATGAGGGTCATTATTCTTCAAAAATTTATCAAAACTTCACGATTACGATCCTCCTTTGTTTGTGTGATGAGAGTTCTTCTCGTCGGCGATTTCCACAAGGTGTCTCCCTTGTAGCCCCTCCCACATCCTCTGCGTTGTGGATTAGTTCCCACGGCCTTTCTTGTAAGGTCAAGGAACCATTATGTTTGGCGCTCGTTGAATGACACTGTATGGTTTTGCTTGAAGCGGGATCGACTTGATGTCGAGATAAATGAGATACGAAGAAGGGTATTTCCGACCACAGCAAATCCCTCGACCCTTGTATCTTGGAGATATGATTACCTCCCATTACGACGGGTTAAAGGGTTAAACAATTTTTAAGACATTTCTGAAGTGGGACATCTGAGGATATAATTTCGATATGATGCATGACGGACGTGGTAAAGGGTGGCGTATGTTTTTCGGTCCCGCGGCCAGATGGCGCAAAGGTATCGCAATACCTCATCTCTGTTGCGAATCAACATATTTTACCGTGACTCATTGGCTTAGCCATAGAAATCTAGCGTCAGAGTGGAAATCATGGTTTCATATTGAAGTCATTCATAATGCTTGTGCATATCAAAGGCTGGTTCAAATTCAGTTTCCGAATTGGTGGAAATTACAGCTTGCTAGTAAGGAATGTTAACAGGCAAGTTCACGTAACTTTTCTAGTAGGGGAGTAATTTGGGGCTTCAAGTTGACAGATGATAGAAAGAAAGAGATTGCTTTTCGTGGATTAGCTGCAAGTAAAACTTGTAAAAAAAATTACATGTCTTGGAATGTCTGTCTGTGTATGTATGAATCTCACAATAAGGAACTAGTAAATGGGTTGGGAAAGAAATATCAGGTCAGTGCTGAGGTGAATTTAGTAGGAAATGTGTAAAACGGAGATGTTTGAGGAGAACAAAAAGACAAGGCAATGATTGAAAAAGGATCAGATGAAGACAGATCATAGCTGGAGATTTTGAATGGGGCTGTTCATTGCCAAACTTTTCCGCTGTTGTGTCCCTAAAGATTTTCGTTCGTTATCTGGTTGCCCTAAGTTTTACATCGGAACGCGATAGGATGGTAATTTAAACGTTATTTTCAACGAAGGTAAGAATTTCTCGTGTAAATCGATAACAAAAATGTGTTTAGAAAACCTTTAAGATTATGTAGCAAGTCATAAGTTTCCGAAAATTATCCTGAACCTAAGAATTAAGAGGGAGGTGGAGTTTGGCGAAGGTCGCCGTGGAAAGTGCTTAAATTTAACATGGGCTTTTTTGCATTTTGTTGAATATAACGTTTTAGGACAAAAAATTGCCGGAAAACACTCAGTAGATGTGAACTTACTTTATGAAACTTTGAGTACTTGACACATTTATGCAATTTCAGTTCGATAAATGTGCACAAATTCCATTATTTTTTTTCAATTTCCCATAAGGAAATACGTAGATAAGCACAGAATGGTTATACGATTTGTGGGTAGCACCAACGAAAATGGCCATTATGATGCATACTAACGTAATGCTCAATCCTTTTACGACTAAGCTAGGGAGGGCTTTTCTTTCAAAAGTCACTTGCACAGCCCAAAATGATTGTTTAAAAATGTCATGTATTATCGACGGCGAAAGATACCGCCGCTCCAGCCGAATTTCATTCATCATAGTTCGCCACTTGGCCACTAGATATCTCTGTTCGAAAATTGCCCCAGGCTGACGGCAGGGTAGCTCAGACGGGCTAAATATAATATGTTTATGCACAAAGAGCACTAAACTTGACGTAATTTTGGTCGTCCCTAGCTGCCATGGGCCTATAATACAAAAAATTAAATTTTTACATTACACTTTTATGTTTCCTCATGTTGCGACTTGTGAGTATGTGTAATTCAACGGCGGGAGTAGGAATCGGAGAAACTCTCAAAATTATAAAGAAAAAATGTATTAAGTGCGTAAGCGCATGATATTTATTATGATACACCAGTGGCGGCGATTGGGTTCCAAAATCAGGGGGGGGAAGGTGGCAAAACTAGGGGAGCAAACACAGTATATTTCCCTTTGTAGATAAGAGTTAGCATAGTGCGGGGGCAAAAGTGGCGAAAAGTGGGGGGACAACTGCACCCCTCGCCCCCCCCTAATCGTCGCCACTGTGATAGGCTACACTATGCCCTATCCGATAACTTAATAATAACAACATATTTTCTTTGTATTAAGCAGACATTTTCCCCTCGTATTTTCGTTCTTTTTGTTTTGGGTTACAACAATTTTAAAATTATAATTCCTGTAAATAAGAAAGCCCTAGAGGTTGCGAGACATGAAACAGAATATAAACTATTCTTTGTAATAACTATTCTTCTCGATAAATGTGTATGTATAAAATAGAGAACCATATTTACTAGCCATGACGAAAAGTATGATGTCACGTAAAAAAGGAGTCAGTTATTAATAACAACTATAAATATAAAAGCACAGTCGCACGTAATTATTGTGTATTATTCTTTACCGGATTCACAACAATAAATCACTTAAATTGTGAGAATTGCAAGTGACGTTAACAAGTGCTGCGCATATTTTAAGGCTTTTTTGAGTTCCGATATCTTTTCTGTTGTTGACGATCTTCTTATTAAAATTCTTAGTTTCACAGCACTGATTATTCATCTATCATGTTCCGACATAATTTCTGAGGTTAAAATTAAATTAAACTTGCAATTTAATGTAATAGCAGCATGTCCAGCATCAAATTCTCCATGTATTTAAATGGGAGAACAATTGCGCATCAAAAGCGTGGGGACACAACAGGGGTGCTGCCACCTACAATAGTTTGCTTTGACGAGCCCATTGAAGAAAGATAGAAAATAGAAAAAAAATGTGAACGACAGGGTACACCAAGAAGCTCCGATATTAATTTTGTAAGTACACGTATCTTCCACATTTCCTTCGTTCTAATTTACATATTTACGACACATATTTAGGTCACTGTTGCCTAGATATTATCAATAGTTTCGCGATTACGTAAGTCTATTAAACTATTAATAATATCTAGACAGACAACAGTGAAAGAAAACTACACGTCAATGCTCTAGAAGGAATTCTAAGCGTATGTAATTTTTCATATTTTGAAATATCCAAGAGGTTTTTCGAATGGAGAGGAAAATTTGAAGAAATTCGCCCATTTGAATGCCAAAGGTCAAGCCGAGCTTTAATGCTAAAATGTAGAATCTGTTTCGTTAAAAGTCATAAGTGCTTACTTGATGAATGTTAAGCGAACGCCCTCAGTATTTGCACTCGGGAGATGTGCTAGTGCAAAGTCGCATTTTCGGTAGCACCAGAAATTACTATAGATTACTTTCAGCATAACTTGCAAACAAGGACAGAATGAGTTGCAGTTTGACATCAGCAGATCTGTAAGTAGCGTGATCGAGTAGGAGGGTCGAGAAGAGAACTCGTCTCCTGCAGACGCCGTACGGTGTTGGCAAACAATAGGCTGCCGACTGTGCCACATGCATTCTACCTGGAACTTCTGCACCTTGTGTCCGCAGGGTATTCCTCACCTTGGAAAAAAAAAGAGAAAGAAAAACTGAACGAAAGCCAGTTGATCATCGATACCCAAGCATGTAAGAACCACACTGGTGGTTCAATAGGTCGAAAACGAAACGCTTCTAAAGCAAAATTACCAATGAGGTAGAAGTCCTAGAGTAACTGAAACGGTTTCCCGCCTGCAGCAAAATGAATACAAAATCGTGCCTAACTATCGACTTTGAGGGAACAAACAATTGTGGGAAAAGAACCATGTGATCTTACGTAGCTGAATGTTTGCCTCTGATTGGATGACGCCGCCGATATTAGTCGAAAATTGTAAGGCAATAATTGGCGTTCAATTTCGCCGATACAAAAGACGATCGATTTAGATCTTCCATAGCCGTTGAAAATTACATTATTGACATGTTCAAAAAGTCATAACAGAACTCAACATAACTGAACAAATTCCAGGAAGTAACTCAAGTGATCCTATATCCGTTAAAAGAATAGGATAGGAGCTTATCCATTTTAGAATGAGTTAACTTGCAAGTTCATTGCTGTCCAAAAGCACGTTCGGTTCTTCAACTGTGATCCAAAGAAACTTGTAAGTTCCACTCGCATCTACAAGGAAATGCTGTGGAAAATCTGTGGTAGGAATTTGAGTGTAAAAATTGCATACTGCTGGGAGAGAAAGGCAAGACGTTGAAATTTCTGTACCAAGATTATAACCCGGTACAAATGCAAATTCCACATCCACAAATGGCATCGCTTGCAGCGCTATCTTCTAAGCACACTGACCTTACAGTCTTTATAAAGAAATTACTTGTAAAAGAAATCCACTATAATAGTACATCTTAATGATGCGTTCACATATTTTGCTTATAATAGTTATTTTATAAAATAGGTACTTATTTAAACTTCAACTTCATCATTCAATGCCCTTGCAAAAGAGACTATAAGTTCTCTTATGAGGAAATCAAATAAAGACGCAGAGTACAAAGAAAGAAGCAACTGAGGAAAACCACAAGTTTAATGGGTCAATCAGTACTGCTGTGGTCGAAAGGAAATGGCAGTGACTTCATTACTTCATACGGTACACTATCTTGGAGTCTCTTATTCCAGGAAAAACAAGCCATATTTGAAATGTCATGTTTCTTAAACGAGTTCAACCTATGAATGTTAAATGTGCTTGTTTTGGCAGTTATCTAAATTAGGTAATGTTTATCAGTAGTTTTGAATTGGATTGAAATGTTGTGTGACGTTACGGCAGCACTGTTATATCAGTCATCAGCCATTGCACTTTTGTGGCGGACTGCGCTACAACACCAAGGGCCCTGAGTTCCAATCCCGTCTTGGGCATTGGTTTTGTCATTGTCCCTTCGTCAACTTCATCATATAATCGCTCATCCTCATCTTCGCGATTAGTCAAGAGTGGTATAAAAGCGAAATCAATCAATGAAACAATAATGAAAGAAGCAGAGACATTGTTTTTAACAAATGAAGCTAGTACACATTAATTCAAAGTAGTATGTTTGTAGGCTGTGATTTTTCATTTCAAATACAAGCACTGAAACAAACATACATGAAGGGTGGGATAATTCCGACAAAGACTAAGCATTTCAATAAAATAAATGTCACGATGCAGGTACGTATCTAGAAATACATTTCGGCGGGGTCTGACCAAGTGCCTGAATTATAATAATATAATTAGAATAATTATATTAAATTAAAATAATATTAAATATGTAAATTAATTAATATTGTATTGTTATTATTACATGAATAGGTAAAAAGATGGTAAAATAATATATATATAACAGCACGTATTCATTATCTAGATTACGTGTAGTTTACATCGCCAAAATTTGTATAAAAACAATTGCTCTGGCAAGGAAATTAATGCCAAATAGATAAAGATTTGAGTATTTATTGAATAACACAAAAATAGTTAGATCCAATTGTAATATGCAAAAGTAATTGCACTATGATCACTTTTAATTGCCTATTACAATTGACGAAACGTAAAGTTGTTAATTAATATTTTATGCATATTATCGTAAGTGATACTGTGCATAAAACTTTGGAACTGTCCTTCAAAGCCGTAGGAGCTAAATTCCTTGCCATCCAATAAGTTCAGTGGAAATAAAAGCATCGATTATGTAACAGATGCTAAACATACTTATTTGGATTATTTAATTTTAATACTTGGTAAATCTTTCGGAAGAGATCCGGAGCCCCTGGATCCCCCTGAATACGTTCATGTCACGATGAACTATGGTTTCATCTGAACCCTTTAGAAATATGGAACAATTTCAAATGTTTCTTCAAATAAACTACATTCCTTTCACTGAATTCGCAAGAGATCACATACAACTTTCTGCAATAAAGATATACACTGTTTAACGAAATATGAACCTCCTATAATGAAACCTGTTGATGTTCGGTGAACGAAGCGTGCTGACTTCTCCCTGTGGTTAATATTTCACCTTGAAAGAACAAGCTTGTTTTGATCTGTTCTCCCAGGGTGGTTCGGGCAATTATCACCACCGCGGAGTTTCTCGATTGTTTTCCTGCAGGTTGCCAGTGTGTGGCGGAGAACATGGCGGACAGCTTGCATGTGTGATACAGCTACTCGTTGGTCTATCTTCCACGCCTAATGAAGTGATACGAATTCTTCAACATTACTCTGGCCGTTATTCATTAGGTCGGTATTGATGCTACAACCATTTTTCGTCGTCTTCTTCTTCTAAGAAGACCAAACCCAACAAGCCTAACCTAACCACCACAGATTATTTACTACCCATTAATGGGAATTCTTGCAACAGTTGTAGCAGAAATCACTACCCTTTTCATTATTCTTTTCGGAGCAGCAAAAGTACCTAACAGTGAATCTAGTGCGCCATTTGACGTAGAGAATGGGATGTGTGGATACAGAGAGCAGTGTTGCTAAATCCTCTCTAACATAACCAAATTTCTGGTTCTATCGTAACAGATACTTCTTGCAAGAATTCGGCGTAATCTTTGGGGTCTCTCCGATGGCGCAGTAGTAGCGACGACTCCTTTTAATCAAGAGGTCCCAGGCTCGATATCCGGTGGAAGCACATAGTGGTTCGGATTCCACTTTAAGCTGCAGGTCCAGTCCCGATTAGCCTTATTGTGCATAAAGTGGACTTAAAACACCAAATCAATCGGCATAATCTTTTTCCTGTTAATTTCAGTCTTTTTCTTTCTCTCTCTCTCTCTCTTGCTGATGTACAATTGACTGTATAAATAATACCAGGTAAATTGTTCTTCATTCATTCATTTTTCTCTTATATCCACTGTACTGGTGATTGTGTAGAAGCCGTCAACCGATTCATTGAGTGACGGTGTTATACAAGGATACCCTATACAAAAAACAAATAAATCATAACTTCCAATTATAAAAATAAAATATATTAAAATTAAAGCTAATCTCACTCCATAAGTAATAGTTTGAGCAATAGCCCGCAAACTCGCTGGTAAACATTAATTCGAATCAGAAGATAAACCAGTATAAACTCCCATACTTGTAAAACATTGTAAAAAATGAAAATTGAATGGTGTATTGGGTGGAGAGCGGGTAGGAATTTGATGAAGCCGTCACCTAAAGGTCAACCCTCGTATGAGTAAAAGCACTAGATTAGAATTTCGAAATTATATTTTGTAAAGCTAGTTGAGTGCACAATATTATATGTTCTCAATTGACAAGGACATTTGAGCACAAGATCTGTGTTAAAAGTAGTTACACGAAAGTCTCAAATATAGAGGAGCAAGAACAACACAGGAAACTGTACAAGGGCAGCCATAATTGTTGGGACATATTTTAGAATGCTTCGCAAATTCATTATACTTGAATACTTTCAATCTTTAATTAAGTTGTCAAAAGTCTCCTACAACTCCTGCCAATAGATTACGACCAGGTTTTGCTAAAACAATGAACATTCAAGTAAAAACAAAGAAAAACAATACCATAATTGTTCTGAATCTCGCCTAGATCAAGCAGAAACAGGTGCACGGCCTGCTGTGTGATCCATCACTAGAGAGAAATAAATTGCAGGTTTCTTCCTCGTCAGGGACTACAATTAAGCTACCGCCACTGTGTGTCGCTACCGTCGCATGGCTAAAAACCCCGAGCGGATAGGAACCCTCTCAAGGTTACCGTTCCGAAAAGAAACAAGCGAACGGGAAAGTTAATTGCACTAATACACGGCCTACAAAAAGGACCGGACATTATATGCTTGGTCGTGCCGATCTGCTCCGAACAAGAAACAAACAAAAATGCCGACATTTTAGGAGACTGCGTTGGAGTAAATTACACCAGCTGGGAGAACATTGTTCGACCGTACGGAATGGTCGGTGGCAAATTTTCTAACTCCCTCGGTATTAGGTCTATTTTTGAGCTACATTGCCCGTTGTTGACCCAATAAAAACACTTTTTGCTTTAAAATCGCATTTTGCAACAAAAAAGAGTCTTGTTTTCATATTATGTTTCCCTGAAAGGCTTGTGATAGTGGCCTTGATTTTAAAGGTGTTATTTTCTCCCCAAAATGTTGTTTTTATTATTATTATTATTTTACTTTCCGGTGTTATTTTCCCCAAGTTATCTTTTTATTTTATTTTAGCACACTTTTTTTCTCTTTGTTCTTTTAAACTAACATTTTAATTTGCAGATCACATGGTCTACGGTTGTTTTTAAGAGTTTCATACATTGGAAATGATTTTCGAGGAAGTTATTTTTTCGTGCGACAGATACCAGCGTTACTGCTCCCGTATGATGGTAGGCCCGCACTCAATCTCCTCCAGAACTGAACCACCTTGCTCGCTCATGCAAAAAATTCCGATATAAGGTGAAAAAAATCATGGAAAACATCTATTTGCTCGTGGCTTCATGTAGCTGTAGAAATTATTCCATGTGCAACACGTACCATATGGTTTGTTTTTTTAAGATAAAATGTTGGGAAACACGTACGTTATACACACATAATAGTATGGTGCATTTTATTATCAAGCCTTAAACACAAGAGATGTTAAATTTGCGCGGTATTTTTCGTTTCTTAAGCAATAAGTGTATTGAAATTCGCGAAAAGGCCACAATTCGCATTAGTCCGTGGTTTCGAATGCATGAAAAATATGTTGAGAACATGGCACTGCGCATGCATAAGCATTTTTTGCAGCAATTAACATTATTCGGTGTTATTGCACTTGCGAAAAATCAAGATCCCTAACTATAGATGGCAACAACGTGGCAATAACAGTCTCTGGTTTGAAGCGAACTAAATATCCGCCCACCAGACGTAAATAGGCAAGAGACCCAAAGCCCCACAAGAGCGAAACTGTCGTCAATAATAATAAAAAATAACAGGGGTGAACAGCAGTGCGTTAACACTTTTATTCGCAATGTTTTATCATTTATAAATAAGATTTTGAATATTATATCTGCGTAATTGCTTCGTTTTCCCCACTTGTAACGACCAAAGAAGTGTCGGGAAATACTCAAGTGGAAGGAAGGGAAGGTGTAGCTTGCAGTGCACAAGCCGACGGCGTTTGCAAGCGAAAATATATGTAAAAATACTTCCATTTCAAATTTCCTCAAGCCGGCACCCGTGGCGGAGTGGTTAACACATCGCTAAGGTGACCATACGTTCCATTCTGACCGGGACAGTCCCGTTTCAGAGGTTGTCATTTCACCATTTCTCCCGTTTTATAAAAATCTTGGGAGTTTTCTTGAAAACCAAGTCTAAATTTGAGACACATTTCATGCTAAAAATATATTATATTGTTTTGTGTGTGTTCCGTTATTTGTAGAACAGTGAATAAGCATGGCCAAGAAGCGTACGTACATATAGTTTCAATACGGAATTGCAACTAGAATTTAACCCTTCAAGCCGGGAGTTAAATACCCATCAGCCGCTGCGAGAGGCGGTAATTTTAAATCAGCGAAACAGCAATTTTCGCATAATGTCACAAAATTGAACATATCTTAAAAACCATTTGCTCAATTACAATGAAATTTTCAGGACTTGTAAACGAAACTTCACACTACATAAAAATGTATAAATAATGACATTTATACTATAGTAACAAAAATAATAATAAAAATAAAAATTTACATGTTGCGCTTACAAAGTACTACTTCTGTCTTGTGTTCTTGTTAGTTTAGAAGTCCAACGTTGTGTGGTACAGTTTAAAACATGCTTCGAAACACAGTCCTACTTCACAATCTGAACACCAATAATAATAAATAACCTTCACCGTCACTTTCCTCTAAAAACGCAAAAAATTTCGTCCGTTTCGATGCCCTTTACCGGCTCGTGCGACGCCATTTCTCAGCTGTTTTTTTTTTTAATAAAGTGATGCAATCGCACATAATTTCATGTAATTGGAAGGAAAACCAACAGATGGCAGCACTTTGCAGTCTACTCTTGAGTTACATGCGTGTTCATTCATGTGGGAAAACAAGAGATGGCAGAATATGCATCATTTCGTCACTACTACAGGGGACGTATTCGTGTACGTCGAACCGCCTCTAGAAGCACTATGAGGGTCCGTACACGTGTACGTCGAACCGGCTTGAGGGGTTAAAGTTCCTGTGTCTTGACACACAAACTCAAAAGACAAATCTCGCGTTGTGTGTATGATATAGTACCTATGTGGGGTAAGGTATTCGGGGAGATTTATAAACGGTTGCGGTTGGTTAAGAATAAAGCTGTTCTCAAGAAGATTGGATCTTCTGATAGATACTTCTGAGACTCAGTGCCGGATCTACAAGCCGCAAAACCCCGCAGAGCAGTACCCGGGGGGGGGGGGGGGTACCATTTGATTTGAGCCTGGGTAGTCGCTTTATACCAGGGACAAAGCCGGGAAAATTCCGACCTTACCCACTTCGGGTTTCCCGCATGGCAGTCAGACTAGAATCAAATCAGGCTAGAATTTCACGAGAAATGAATGCAGTGGTGAAGGTTTCTTCAACCTATCTTTAATCAGGAAAAAGTTATGACTGCATGATTGTAGCAAATGTATCATTTTCCAGGTGTGACATTGTCAACATGAGATCAAGAATTACACATACACACACACATTATATATGTGTATTGTGTATGTATATATGTATGTATGTGTGTGTGTGTGTGGGGGGGGGGTGTCGTGGTGTGTGTGTATGTGTGTAAAGGTAGCTAGATAGAGGGGAGGCTTTGGTAATATTTTTCCGGAGACCCAAGATTTGTAGATCCGGCAATGCTGACACTCCTCAATTTCAGCGTAGGACTAACATCAAAGGTTGATAAGAAGGGACCAGAATTAATGTGTAAGTCATACCGAGATTATAATAATAAATACATTTTGAAAATGGAGATCATATTTCAATAATAATAATAATAATACGTTAATTGTAACAATAATTTCATAACTAAGTTTCGCCGATTTTTCATGGGGAGTGAACTGATATCCTTAGGATGTCCCGTTTTTGGGTCAAAATATTATTGTCACCCAACACATCGCGCTACGACGCCAGGGGTCCCGGGTTCGAATCCCATCCTGGGCATGGATGGATGTTTATGAGTGTCCATTCGTCAATTTCATCATGTCATCATTCATCCCCATCTTCGCATATTAGCCGAAAGTGGCACAAAAAGCGAAGTGAAATAAAGCAAACCAAAGCAATTTTTCTTAACAAAAGACACTCTATTTCTACTTTCCCACCACTCTACCAATTCTGAACCCGTTGGTGTCCCTATCAAGAGCAATAAGTGAAGTTGGCTTCCGATTTGTTGTAATACGACTTTATTTTCGTAACAACTTTATATTCGCAATTTTTAATAAGTTTTCATATATTATGTAAAGTACACATAGAGGGAAATAGTGGGAATTTTTTTTCTGAGGGAGATTTCACACCGAAACGCCACTGGGAACGAACTAATCGACAGCAACATTTAAGACCTTAGCGACATGATATGCTGCATAAGTCTGCATTCTGTTGGGGAAATCCTCAAGTGACACGCGACACGTGTTGCTTCGCGGTGCGAAATCTCCCTAATCCTTCCCGAAATGACCTGATTTGAATCAATTTCCAGAACTACGAAAAAAACTCAAACTGATAATTACCTTGTGTTCAATGAAATGAAAGAAAAAGAGCGAGAAATTTTTGAGAATAATTGCAGATTTTTTTTGACATTTAAATTATGATGAACAAACAATGTAAGCCAACCAAAACATAATTATAATTAAAATCCAGATTTTAATAATAATAACAGGAGACGTTTATGATTTCCCCTACGATCAAGATCCTTAAAATTTCACCGCCATGGGGGAAATAAATTTACCACATTCTGAAAACACTGCCTACAAGCTTGGCGACTCCTCCATGCCCAGTTCCGAAAGTGACGTCATTTGGAAGGGATCCATTAGGTAGGTGCAACTATGTCACCTGTTTCGAAAGTGAAATATTGTTGAAAAGGAGAAAGAAGGTTGTAGGAATGGAGGGGGGCGATAGACAACAATGGGAGGTGGCGAAGGATAAAATTTGTTGGTGGAATGCAACGTGGTGCGTAGAAAGCATATTGCAGGGTGTGCAACAAATAAAACCCTGAAGGAAGGAGGGGGTGAGCTCAGTGAGAAGGATCTGTTTGGCGTCTAATCGAGTTGGGGCACGACCTCTTCTGGAAAATTAATGTCAACCTAAATGTATATATTTCACATATATAATTTCATTTGCCATTAATTTATGTTAATTATTGAAAGAGCGTTGTAGGATCATGATAACTTCAAACTGTAGGAGTGTTTCTTAAAGGGAAACGTTGTTGGGGGGGGGGATATATCTTACTTGTCTCCAGTAATGTGCCGTAGACTATAAGTTTATGTCTACATGCGTTGTCTACACGTAATCTACGCGTAGATTACATAGGGTTGTAGTTTACATAGACTACGTAGACAATCTAAAGTGCATTAAAATTAATTTTCAAGGCTTTGGTGGAAGGGAAGTGACATTTTCAACTATATTGGTTCCTAACGAAATGAAAAGAACCCTATTTACAACAAAATTTCTCTTCTCTTCTATCATCAACTATGGAAGAAGATAAATAGTATGCAAAAAACAACAACAGATGGCAGTCGTGAGGCAAGAGTGATATTTTCCCCATAAGACACTAGAATATTTCCTATATTAGGTTTCTTCCTAGGTGAGAAATTGTTCGAATTTGGAAGAAATAGTATGAAAAGTTCTCCTCACGCATCAGCAACTGATACGCAGTATACTTTTTTTTGCCATGTTGTTTACATAGATTACGTAATCTACATGTATAAAATAGTCTACGTGTAGAATGTAGACTATCGTTGTTTACGCGTAGACGCACATCACTGCTTGTCTCTCGCTGGAAAAATTCCTGCGGAAGTCCACGGGTAGGGGATGTCATCCATTCCCGGAGTTGACAGTGATTGTTAAGAGTAGATATTGAGCTACTAATGTTTCTGTAAATGAAGTTTTATTTCAGTTACATTTATGTTTACAGTATGTGCCTACAATGTCCACTTTTGCACTGGCAGATGTAAAAGAAGATCTAAACAATCTCTACACATGAAGCCATAATACAACGTCTAAATAAATGAACAGCAGTTGTCAGTTCACGGCTAAACAAATGCCCATCAGAAGCGCAAGTCCAATGCAAAAGAATGCAACAAATTTGAAAGAAGCCGTCAATGTCAGCGGCTGCTGAAATACGTAACGACTGCAATCCATCTTGCAAACAAACTGCAAACATTTCGCCGCTTTTGTGCCTCTCGTCTATCCGCACATCACTTCTTTTCTTTCTCTTTACCTCTTCCTCTATCTTTCATCTCAGACTCCAGTGCCCTCGAACGGATTCTTCGTGAACTTCTTTCATGTCGCGAGAAAACTCGCCTGACCAGTTTCGGCAAGTTTCAACATGCAGTTATGTGTATAATAGCATTCTGGAGACAAAGGAAGGTGATTCATGATGCATTGTTAGCTTTGGAGATGGTTCGAAGCCCGCTGGCAGTCAAACCAATGTGGAATTTCCGTTCTCACAGTGCTATATTTAGCAAACTCCAGTCATGGACAACTTCAAGTTGAATTTAGGAAGAATGTTCAATTTATTATTTGCGAATCCATCAATCTCTAAGGAAAATTACTTAGAGAGTCGTATATGAACGGACATCCGTAGGATTTTTTCCACGGGAATCAGGGGTGCCAATCCCCCCCCCCAAGGCCAATGGCGCAATCCCCCCCCAAAATCATGTCATGTGTCTCTCCCGCCCAAAAAATTATATCATTCGTGCCCTCAAACCACATCGTAATCCCCACAGAGTATTAGCGTGTCTACCGAAAGTAACTTTTCTCTCAGCTTTACTGAATACTACAGCGTCTTGAATAACGAATTTAGGTAAAAATGGCAAAGGAAAAAATGGCAACGGAAAAAATGGCAAAGTGAAAATGGCAAGCGGAAAAAATGGCAGAGGGAAAAAATGGCAAAAGGAAAAAATGGCAACGGTAAAAATGGCAACGGTAGAAATGGCAAGAATAAAAATGGCAAATACAATATAGGCTACCTATTACGATTTTACGTGAAAATTGAGAAATTGTGTGTCTTGCATTTCACAATTTGAAATAAAAATTTAATATAATTTAATGTCTTTTAACATTAAGTTGTCTTTGAATGGAAACATTTTATTTGATGTTTGCAAAAATAATGCCGTTTATTTCTTTTGGCAGGAGTTACTGCCGCTATAGGATCACATACTAATAAAAGTTAGTAACCTTTTTAAATAATTTGAAACATGTGTGATTGATGTAACTTAAGAGGAGTGCAGCAGTGAATGGGTTTTCATCTTGACTGAAAACAAGTTTATGCTTTGCGCGCACCTGCTGACCAGTCACATATGTTTGTTACTAGTAGGACTTCAAGTCAGTCCTTATCTAACCCCCTCCCACTAAGAGGGACGAACTTGTTTACTTTTTTCAAATGAAAATTGTTAAATCTTGGAAAGCTGGAGAGAAGCTCTTCTTTCTACAAAAGTCTGATCTGAAGAATGTTATAAGGTGGAGGAACAATTTCAAGTGTCGAGGAATTCTAAAAACAAAATTATTGAAACAAAATCCTGTGTGTTCCTATGAGCATAATCATTCGTCTGAATATGATGCTGTGAAGGTTTAAGAAATTCAAAATATTAACCCTCCCTTCATATGAAATGTCACTACATGCGAGAAAAAATATTGCGCTACGAAGTTCAATAGAATATACGTATCACACCCGAAATAATGAGCTTCTAAAGCCATACTTCACAACACGTTGACTGCCATGAGACCCAAAAATGGGTCTCAAGTATCGTCATTCATGAAGCCGTGATACCCACTTGTGTGTCTCACCTCAGCAATTGCTTCAGGCCGCGATACCCCTATATGGGTTTCACTTGTCATTTGCTAACATGATCAAAGATATTGTTTTGGCTCCAGAATGTTACACTATACTCGTAGCCTGGCCCTAGATAGCAACAGGCGATTACAACAATGGCGTACAAATGGCCGTAACATTGTAGTAATAAGCCTATTGTACGGACGCGATAAGAAGCGGCGTGCAATCAGAACGCAGAACGGCAGAACGTGACCAAATTCTGTCTCCTCGTTGGCTGCCATGTGGCTGGGGGGTTTCTACGTTGCCACGTTCGCACAAACACACGGACAGGCTAGTCAGCTGTTGGCAAGCTCGGGCATTCTGGCAAGTATGAAACATTTTATCTTCCTGCTCTACACAGCAACCGAAAACCTTCACTGATGTGTTTTTGTTATGGTACATTGCAAGCATCAGCTACCGGCATTTTTTTTACTTATGTTGTATCGTATCACAATTACTAACAAAAGAAAATGCGTCTTCTGTTATGAACAACACTGTGGCCAGGGACGTCGTTAGGGGGGGGAGCACGCGGGGGCACTAGCCCCGGGCAAACGTTCACGTGGCCCCGGGAAACTGCTCAGTATTTGTTGGAAATTTTACTTTGATGACAAATATTGCAAAATAATTCTTCAGTAAATTTTGCTTGTAGCTTGAAACACTTCTTATATTTTCATTAACACGAACCCAAGCAAGGCATTTCTTTCTTATTTCAATGTTTCTTACTTGTTGAACACAAACAGATGTATTAGCAGATAGCAGAGGATGCATTTAATGGTTTTATGGTCCGCCCCGATCAGGGAAGTCTGACACCTAATGAAAATTCACTTTACCTCCCTGCTGCACACCAGATCCAGGATCCCCCAAAACCCGCACTTTCTCTTCATCTGGCCCTGCACTGGGACCATGGGCGCAGAAAGAACGACACAAACAGGAAGATTTAGCTGCGGGTGGCTAGAACTTTCTGGGTTTATAATTTTATGGTGCAGAAAATATATTCCCATGCGTTTCAAATTCCAAGAACAGAATTCTATTGCTTGTCACTTTTCGGTGCGGGAATGAATGACATTGCAGTTCTTCTCAAATGCACTCAACCCTCCTGCTAATGACCTGCCTTCAAAGGAGGAAAAGGTAATTTTCTGAAAATCCAGAGAAACATCGAAGCGGTCGGTTCATCTGTTGGTTTGATGGACAATTGATATCTGTAAGATAGTTTGAAGTAGGGTTTGTGGTCTGATCGGTGGTTAACTTCTGTAAACGCGAGAAGATAGAATCACTAAGTGTTTGTGATCTCGTTTTCCTACATCGCGAGTGAAATGTCGAATGATAAGCTGCCAGATTGTCTTCCTCTGGAAACAATGGATCAGAATCGACTGATCGACCAAATGTCTAACATATTGACGTTCTAAAAGAATCTGACTACCACACAAGACCCTGGGTTCGACTTCCAGGGTGGTTGATCTCATGTATAATGAAGAATAAACCACGTTTCAATTAAGGAAAGAAACTAGGTATGTAGCAATTTTATTTACAGCCGTCTGCATGCTTTATAAGTATTAAGTTACAAAATTTGTATATCTTTCTGACTTTCTGTGATTTTCTGTGAGAAAATTAAAGGAAAAAGAAGAAATTAAGACTATATTCAGTGTGATTGAACGTGTAGATTGCATTTCGTGCAATATTTTATGGAAGAAGCACTTCTGTTGTTGTATGTTCTGTTGACGATGTATGAACAAGAAACAGAAAATATGCGTGCAACACTAGACGAGCTTGATAGTTCAAGTGATTGAAGTTCGTTATTTGAAGAAACGAAGTCATTTACAAAAAAAAAGTGAGACACAGAAATGGGTCTCATGGCCTTCTGATCAAAATTCTCTTCTCCAGGCCACGATACCCAAAACTGGGTCTCAAATTTAAATTGAATTTTCAACGGTTTTTTGGATTGTTTTGAAATTTCTTGTGCTTCACAGATCTAATGACACCAACTTGATCCATTTTCACATTTTTTTTTTACTTGGCCCCACGATGTCATTCAGACAATCTGGCCTTGGCAGTCAACGTTTAACATTAGTTCAAGAGGAACCCGAACATATGGCAATTAAAATATTCAATAACCTACCAAATGATATTAAAGCAGGAAATATGACAAGTTTCAAAAACAAATTTAAAAAAAAACCTATTAGTTAATAACGAATATTATAGAGTAAATTGTAAATTATAGAAATTTTGTAACTATATTTTTTATCTGAACTGTACTGAACCCTCCAAATACCAATGTGTATGGTTTATATGGAGTAATGCAATTCAAATTCAAACATCCTACAGAGTAAAGACTGTAGGCTTTATTGTGGAAGCTAATCAGGTGCATCCAGCAAGAAAATGAAGCAGTGAAAGCGATCATTCTGCACCTGAGAGAGGACAACTGCCAAAGAAGAAAACTTGCCATTTTCATTTTGGCCATTTTTGCCGTTTGCCATTTTTACTTTTGCCATTTTTTCCGTTTGCCATTTTTACCTTTGCCATTTTTTCCGTTTGCCATTTTTTCCGTTGCCATTTTTTCCGTTGCCATTTTTTCCTTTGCCATTTTTACCGGACACCTGAATAACGTATTGTGGAAAACGACCCAAGAAACTGGTTCCCCGAGACGATGACAAGTAGATGGCAGTGCGATCGACCCAGGTGCTAATTTTGTTATGAAAGTAATGCGGCTTAGTTAGTTTTTGGAATATATTATGTAGATTTGTTTCTCTAGAAAGGCGGTAAGTGAATTGATGGAAACAGTTATATTTGTGGAGTGATTTGCAGTCACGAAATGGCATCAATTTGGAAAGAAAAGTAAAGTAAAATTAATAAATAAATAGCATGCGTAACACAAGAAGAAACATCGCAATGTGATTCCGGACGTCAGGTCTTGGACTGTGTATTAGAGTTTATTTTTCTATGTTATTAGAATATAAATAGTATCCTGAGAGATATTTCATACCGAGGCGACAAACCACAAATGTCTCTTGAAAGCGAGCACTCGGAAATCAATGCAGCCTTTCGAACCGTAGGGACAAAAGCTCTGACTGCACCGTTTCCTCAAGGAGATTTTACACCAAAGCGACACGCGACAAACGATACGAGGATTTCACACCAAAGCGACACGGTTCATTCGGTCCAAGGCAACTTTCATACCGAAGTGACACATGTTGCTTGGAAAGGAGCCAATCAAGAGCAACATTTCACATCGTAGCGGCATGACGGGAAGCACAGGCCAGCGTTCGGTTGGTGAAATCCTCAATCGATAAGTGTCGCGTGCCGCTTGTCGCTTTGGTCCGCAATCTCACTAAAGCAAGACACTCATTGCATCGCGTATGCGCGAACAACAAACCACGGCAACATGTTGCAAGCTATTGAGGAAATGGCCCAGTTTGAGCGACGCACAAGCGACAAAGCGACACGTGTGGCTTATCGTGTCGCCTAGATATGTTGCTGTAATGTGCGGTTTATCGTGTCGCCTATCTGTTGTTCGCAAGCAACGCTTGCTAATAGACTGAAGGCATCATGTCGCTTGTCACTTAGTTGGGAACTCCCCCTGTAGCGCGTCGCCTCGCTTCGGTCTAAGCACCCTTCCTTTAAGGAGCTTTCCGACCGAAGTAACAAGTAGCACGCGAATACGCCATATGAACGTGTCGTTTGCTGTTTGGACCCTCATGTACAATAAATGGTATTTTACAGTCTGGAAGTGTGTGTCACTACTGTGACAGTGTGAACATCCCGTGTCGCTTGTCCCATTGGTTTGAAAGTTGCCTTACACTCATGTCGATGCCACTAAGAAAGTTTTGTGGGGTTCCCCTTGTCGTTTCATGCAATCATCATTATCATCATCGCCGCGATTAGTTTAAAGCGGAAGAAAAGAGACAGTAAATATCAAAAATACAAATGCTTCAGTGTGTATATCTTTAAAAGAAATGATGATGACGATAATAATAATGAACCTAATTCATACACAAGAATTTAGTTGCCAAGAACATTCCACGCGTATTTTTTCTCCCGTATTATTATTAACGAAAGTATGACGATAACAGGACGTGGTCGACTGTCTAGAATGTTCGTTAATATCTTCGCGACCACTGTACCAAATATCATAGCAATTATCACATTCATAGAAGTGCTTCATGTAAAAGAATCAGACGTTGCAGCGAAAACTCCTTTTACTTCCATTATAAGCAGACGAATACCAAGCACCGGGGTCAACGCCAGCGCCTCTAGCAGATCATTTTCCAGTGGAACCTACCAGAGAGCGCAGAAGCATGCCGTTTTCCACACTACGTTATTCTAGGCGCTGTACTGAATACACTTAATCTGCCCCTCCTCTATAAACAGGTGTGCCCATTACTCAAGACCGCCCATAAAATCCCCACAAAATATTTTTGTTGAATACATAATAAATTATGTTTATTTTAATTAAATACCATGTTAAACTGTCCATTTTTCTTTTTGTTCGATTTTCGAAAAAAAACTTAAAGCTAGCACATTGATTGGTTAAATGTAGTAAATTAAATTATGTAAATATGCATATAAATATTGTTTGTGAGTGGATTTATAAAACTCATAATTTGAGTATTTAACACAAATTGTTCCACAACTTAAGAAAAAGATAGAAAATTCAACCTTGGCAAACCAAATAACATGCTCCAGCCGCATGACCGATTCTGTTTCGCGAGACATTACAGAAACCTAGCTAGAAATTCTTCAGCTCAGGACAATAACATAACACGGTTTTTCTTTCAAAGAACTCGCATAACAATAATTATGTGGATTTTATCTTCAGTGCAAATGTAACTTGTTAAAGTAAAATTTTCCTGTGACATGAAGTTAGAAATACGGATTCGATATATATTTTTGTTCCAAATGATGCACCTGCTTTAAATTAAGCAGTATACTAACCAAAGCATTACATCTTAAGAAGTGATGTTATTAATTAACATCGAGAATATCGCTTAAGTCTTGTAATGCAGCTATAGTATAAAACTTCACATTCACTTCAGTAATGCGCCAAACACGGATGCACGCAACACATGATTGCGAGCGAAGCGAGCAAGAAAATTTTTACATTCATTTCTTTGCAGGCTTTCAAGAATATTAATTTCATGGGGTGTCAAGGCTTTCTTAGGATCCCGAGATAGTTAATTAGTTTTTACCAGCTTCTCTTTTGGCACGTTCCGGGTCGAAAACATGTGGATACCATATCGCTAAATACAGTCTCCACTACAGAATTTTCTTGACAATCTAAAATTTAATAATTTATCAAGAGCTTCCTATCTCCCCCTTTAAATTTAATACTCAATCCTCCCACAAAAATTTCCGTGCCAATTTTAGACTTACAGTTGATATTGAAGAGTAGATATTGCCTCATTCAAGAAATTAATTCTCAGTCTCCACACCAGAATTTTCGCACAGTATAAGACAATAGTAATACACAATCCCTTCTAACTAAAATGCCCGCCATAGTGTAAGACCTATAATTGGATATTGTCCCCCCCCCAAAATTTAATTCAGAACTCCTCCCCACACAGAACCCACGTGTCAATTAAGGCCTATATGTAAGAGTAGGATATTTCTCCCCCCCCCCCCCACCTTTCGATAATACCCTTGAACACTTACTTCTCTTCATCTAATGGATTAAATATGGTGCATTTAAGGTGTACAATTTTTACATATATTTTGGAAAAATATATAAATGTTGAATTTTATATTATTTGAAGGTAAAAAAATCCCCCCAAGAAATCTCGATGGCGCAACCTGCGACATAATACCCCCCCCCCCTTGTGAGCACCCCTGACGTGAATGGTGGGCGAAGGGAGGGGGGGACGAGAGAGGCATATTTAGTGTTGCCATCCCAAAAAATACTGCTTCAGTTTGAAGTTATCATGTTCCTGCAACCAGTGATTTATCCACACACCCCCTAACACCCTCCCCCAACACCCTCCCAAATTTTGGCGAACACCCCCAAGTTGAAAAGTGGAACATTCCCCTGCAGAGGGGTGTAAATATGGATTTTTATATCAAGAATAGAATGACAATACTTCAACATTAACAGAAAGGAACCATTTGAAGCTCTACAAGAAGCATAGTTCAATTGACCTTTCCATCAACTAAAACCAAAGTGTCAAAGATGGAGGGTCATTTCCTGGTAACACCAGCTCCCTTGAAAAGGCTTCGGTCAGCTCTATGGAAGAACCCTGCCATCTTTAAAATGTCAAACTGACCTCTCACCCTCTTTCCAGGGAGCACATACCACACACAGTGTTGACAGTTCAGCGTTTGAATATCTAAATAAATATTTCTTAAATACGTTACAGATTTCTAAATTCATCCCCTAAGTTAATGAAATTTACATTTTGTTGCATTATACTTTCGATTCTTTCATGTGAAAAATGTACGATGAAAGAATGTAAGGGAAGAAATTCAAAGATACAGGTTTGACTCCTTGTAGTGAATTGTGTTACTATGGTAGCAACACTATTTTCTGTAACTTGGGCAAGATGGATGATTTTGGAGTCTTAGTGGAAAGAACAGTCAAATGCCTAAGGCCTTAGGTCAGTCAGTGAAGCATCTCAGTTCGTGTGTTGTCGTTCTGCTTAGTGCAAGAATATCTGAAACTTTACTGCAAAACTGGCTGAAAAAAGTAGAGAAAATGAAACCAGACAGAAAGAAACCGAAAGTGGTTTGTAGAAAAGCAATGACACTATACATAGGTATAATTTATTCCAACGGATATTCATAGAGTACCAATATAAAATTTACTGACCGAGTATTCGATATAAAACGGCAAGTATTTCATGAAGAACCGAAGTGATTCATTCGTGTCTATAGTTGATGTATGTGACCGACCATTTTTGTGGCTCTAAGAGTTCTTACCTTTGTAAAAGAAATTATATATTAGAAAGAGAGTTGTAAAAGGGGAGGGGGATTTGCAAGGGGTGGTTGCCTGGGAGCTAAGGACAAATGGGTGCCGAACAAGCAAAACAGATAAAAATAGAAAAGCTTTAACGTCATAGTGCTCTGTGAAACTGGCACCCTATTAAATTAAATTTATTGTCAGTTTGCAAAGATATAGATTTAGTAAAAAAATTGTCTTCTTCTTTTTATCTAGTCTGTTCCCTGACATATTGGCATATTTAATATTTCCCAACTTTTCAGAGGAAGCTAAGAAAGTACCTAGAAATTTAATTTACATTAAGTCCCAAATTTATATTTGACCATAGGCGCACCAGTGGGGGCACGACGGCACTTGCCGCCGCCTGCTGGAAAACGTGGAGAGAGAAATTTTGTTTGGTTCATTGCGCTCTTTGTGTTGGAAAGTGAAATAAATGCTACTCAATTTTTAAATTATTGACAATAAAGCATTACCTCAATTTAGAAATGAAAATGCCTTGCCTTCCCTTTGCAGCTAACATGCCATGCGTTTATTTGCACACGTTTCGTATTCTTTTAAGGCAAAGAGGTATTAGGTATTAGCTCCTAAACTCTCAACAGCGCCAAGCGTATTTGCCAAAGTTTTGTAGACTTGAAGACTTCAATATGAAATTCCTTGACCGATTTCGTTCAAAATCAATACCAGGTATCCATCAAGCGTGCATCCCAACTTCCCACTATATTTTAAAGTCTTCATGGCCATGCTTTAAATACGAGGTGTACACCAAAAGTACGTGCCGTTTCGTTCTAATTTTCAAGAAAAATGAAATACAATGAAATAACCTGTTTATTTTTCAACAAACTCTCCCTCTTTATTGATACATAGTTGCCATCGCTCAGTCCATTTTGTGTAGCATGTGGCATAGTCATATTTGGAGGTATGTTTTAGATATTGGTAAACAGCACTTCCCAGGGATGATCTATTGGCAAAATGGCGTCCACGAAGAGAATTCTTGAGGTTTGGGAACAACCAGAAGTCACTCGGGGCTAAATCTGGTGAGTATGGTGGATGTGTCGGAAGTTCAATACCGTGGTCAGCCAAGAATGAGGTCACAACATTAGCACGATGTGGCGGTGCATTGTCAAATGTGGAGAATGAAATTGACATTAGCCATTTGTGGTCGTTTCATAGTCAATTTCGGCAAAAATTCTATAGCCAAAAGTTTACGAAAATACTCGCCCGTAATTGTATGACCTTTGGGAACTGGATGAGACAATATCACTCCCTGGGAATCCCAGAAGATTGCGTATAGCACTTTGTCATTTGATGCAATCTGACGAAATTTTTTCGGGATGGTGAATCCGTGTGTTTCCGTTGCATCGACTGTCTTTTTGTTTCTGGATTGAATAATGGAATTTGTGTTTCATCCATTGTCACAATACTGTCCAAAAAATTGTGTCCCTCCCTTCTGAATCGTGTCAAATTTGCAACACTGGATCGAACGCGAGCATCTTTTTGATCGTCACTAAGCAATCGTGGAACCCAGCGAGAGGAAACTTTCTTTAGGCACAAATCTTTGGTGATTATTCGTTCTACTGTTCCCATTGTTAGCCCCAGGGTATCACAAATCTCCTGCATGGTGACACGCCTATCTTCCATGATAAAATGTTCAACACGGTCAATGTTAGCATCAGTTGATGCTGTTTTCGGACGTCCAGACCTCTGCTCGTCTTTCACACTTGTTCGTCCATCTTTGAACTCACGCACCCACTTCCTAACAGTGTTTTCTGCAAGAGCACTATCACCACACACGGCCTCCAGTTGGCGATGAATATCAGCTGCACAACGTCCAGCTGCGGTAAGGAATTTCACATTTACCCGTTGCTCTTCAAGTAGAAATTCCATTTCCCCAGGCAGTATCAGAAACACGTCTTACTCCTTCAGGCACTGTCACTCAACTACTGCCACCTAGCACACAAAACTGACACTGCTTGAAGACGAAGGATGGAAGTCTCCGATGCCATAGTTATTTCCCTGAAAAGAGAAGAAATGTTGACTTCAGAACAAAACGGTACGTACTTTTGGTGTGCACCTCGTATATAGAGAGTTTCATTACTTTATTTCAGTTTGTAAATCATTGTTTAAACAGAGATTTGAAAACACCAGAAGAATCTGCAACTCACTCGCAACATAGATCTATTAAAATTATATATTTGCATAGTTTCTAACTGAAGCTAGAACAGAAAGGGACAGGGAGCATGTGCTGAGGTAAAGAGGACGCCGAACGAGCAAAGCAAGATTTTAAAGAGTAAACATCGTGGGATACTGTTGCTATGTTTTAATTATGTGTTAATTAATAATATGCATTATCAGTTTGCAAAGAAATAGTTCTTAAAAATAGTCCCAGAATGATTATTTGATGTGTTTTAGAGTATGGTATGAGGGACCAAATATATTTTTTTCACGATTTTTGGTGATGACATGTTTTGAGATATTCAAGGTCAAAGGTCAAGGTCACGTGACAAAATTATATTTTTATCGAAAGGTGGGCTTGCTATATATCACTGAAAAGCATGTTCAATTCCCTGTACAATAAGCACATTTAGTATAGCTAAGCGGGCTCAAAAAGGGCAATTTCTGCTAACTTTGTCCTTGAATAATTTAACAATTACAAGACGCACGGAACTAAATATTTTGATAGTAACTAAGTTCCATTCATAGTTTCAACTCCCCAAATTTCATGAAAATCGGAGATGGTCAGGTTGGAGGCTGTGTTGATTTCGCATGGAATGACTCTAATACAACTTAAGATCGAAAATTACAGAACCCTAGCTAGAAGTTCCTAAGGCTGGGACGAGAATATAATAGGTGCCTCCTTCAAAGAACTCACCCCCTCTGCTTGGGGTAATTACATTTCTTTTTGGAAACCATAGCAATAATTACATGGATTTCATCTTAAGTGCAAATTTCACTTGCTAAAGCAAAATTATCCTGCAATAATAAGTTAAAATGCGAATTTGACACTATTTATTTTCCTGTTTTATCGAGTAATGTGCAAGGCGTTACTATGAAGTACAGTTAGTAGCCTACAACTATTGCAGCATAGCCTACAGGGAATCAATAATAGAATAATATTGCTAATAGAACCATATCATCGAACTGACTCACCTGCTTTAAATTAAGCAGTATACCGACACTAAACATTATATTTTAAGAAATTATATTATTAATAAATATCGAGAATATTGTTTATATCTTGCAGGTAATAATTCTTAATAATTCTTCACAATCGTCTCATGAAAATGCCAGACACACACTTCTGTAACGCAATATTTTGAGCGAAGCGAGCAAGAACATTTTTATATCCATTTCTTTGCAGGCTTGCGAGAATATTAACTTAATGGGACGTCAATACTTTCATAGGATCCCTCGATATTTACTCTTTTCCAGCATCTCTTTTCCCATGTTCGGCGCCGAAAAGTGCGCATACCATATCGCTAAATATAGTCCCCAAATATAATGTTCGAACCCTAGAGAAATCCCTTGACAATCTAAGATTTTACACATTATTAAGAGCTCCATATCTCCTCCCCTCAAATTTAATATTCAATCCTCCAACCTAGATATTACCAATATTACTCCCTCCAAAAGAAAAAAAAACCCTCCAAACCACATTTTCCGCTACAATCTCAGACGTAATATTAAAACACAAGAGTTGGATATCGCCCCAAATTTAATGCTCAGCCCCCCCCCTAACTAAAATTCTCACGATAATCTAAGATTTAAGAATGATATTCAATAGTCCGATATTGTCCCCATCCCCCAACGTTTAATCCTCAATCCCCCAACAGAATCCACGTGTCGATTTAAGACCCAATGTGTAAGAGTTGGATATCCCCACTTTCTTAATAGTAATATTAACCGTTACAATTTCCTTGGGAGTCTAGAATTTGCTATTTATGGAACAGCAATGGATAGTTAATAACGTAATTCAACTTGTGCCAAATGCTGTACTGTTTCACATCAAATTTCCATCACAAAAAATCGACCCCCCCCCCAAAAAAAAATAAGTTGCTTGGACATAATGTGAGTTCACAAACCCACCTGTGGGCATCATCGCTACCTCCAAATACTTCATTTTCTTCATCTAATTAGGGTGACCAGACACATACATTCAAAAAAGAGGACAGAGCATGGCGAAAAAGGAGGACAAAGTCATAAAAAAGAGGACACCGCAAAAAATGGCACCACATTTGTCATTACTCATAATTTAAGCAATATTTAAAAAAAATTACCAACACTTTGCTCACAGACACTTTTCAGGTGATCTCCTTCAATAACTTTCTCTTACCTTTAAGCAAAGAAAGCAATCTCCTAATCTGTTATTTAACAAATGGCAAAGAATATCTACAATTTGAAGCACAGAATTCTTGGATATTAGAAGGAAATATCCCCACATGTGAATGCAAATGTAACAAGTAAGATTTATTTTAACTTATTCCAAAAACAGAATTAAAATTTTAGGTAGTTTGGATTGTTTCAAGAAATATGATTTCAATGCCAGGAACATTTCTAGCACTCTTTCAACAGCAGGGGAAAGTGACAGCCACCTTACACTTACCCCATAATCGTTTCTTCCATCCTTTAAAATGCCCGATATTTTCTTGCAAGACCATTGTTGAATTTACACTTTCGCTTCGTTATTTCATGAAAGTAAATATTACTTAATAATCAAAATTCTCACTACACGTTTCTGTATCACCTATGTATAACTTGAGAAGGAACTGGCCGTTTTCCGTGGCGGAGTGGTTAGCACACCGCGCCACAATGCCAAGGTCCCGGAATCTAATCCCGGGCCTGGTATGGGTGTTCTTTGTGAGTGTTCCTTCATCGAAATCATCATATCATCGCTCCTACCAATCTTCGCGATTAACCAAAAGTGGCAGAAAAGCGAAGTAAAATAAATCAAATCAATCAATCGAAAAGGAACTGCACAGACTCGGTCGTTAGGCTGTCTGACTACCATGTGAGAGAGAGGTTCAATCCCCAGCGGGGTAGATCCGGGATATTTTCTACCTGTTCAAGCGGCTCCAACGCTCACCCAGCGTCATATAAAGTGGATACCTGGAGGAAACTATGGGGATAAAAGGCGGCCAGGGGCTTGGTGCTGATCACATCACCCCCAAGGAAGTGCGATCAAGGAAGTGCGATCAAGGAAGTGTGGGACCCTAACTCCACATCCCCTATATGCTTTCATGGCATGGTGCAAAGCACAGGGGAGCACTTTACTTTTACAGACTACGTGCGAAGCAACGAGTTAGAATAATACTAATGACTAGGGTGTGGAATTTTGCCTATTTTATTCTTTGTAGTAAAACATAGGCTTTAATGTTTAAAGTTCGTTTCATGGTGTTTCTAGTCTGAAAACGAATTTTTATAGTGCCTGTAAATGCCTATTTTCAGGGTTAGTGTCTATCTCGCTTAATCGTGCCAAAAAGATTCTATTCTGCAATTCTTGCATACTTCAATTTTTCTACGTGCCTTTGGCTTTCCCTGCATTGGAGAAGGCTTTGTTGATGTTATTTGGTATTCGCCAGATTTGAGGGTCATAATTGGAACACTGTTTACATTTTTTGGTCACAATGATGAAAATTGTTATTTCATCATTTGTTCAAATCCGCACAGCTTTAGCACAAGCTCTTTTTGTGAGAATTACTTTAACTGACGATTCTCAGCAAATGTGAATTTCGATCAAAAGAGTAATAATAGTTTGTTTATCGTTAGCACACTTTTATGTATAAGCTGAAGTGCTAATACAGTATAACTGTATATTGTAAGAAAATTGAAATAAGTTCACATTCATTGCCCATTTTAATGTATTCTTCTAATTTTAGGGTGCCTATTTTCGAGCATTTCTTAGTATATAAGCACACGTGCTATAGTCGATGCTAAACTCTTTCCAAAAAAGGAGGACATTTACCGATTTCTAAAAAATCCGCCCGGACGCCGGACAGACACCTAAAAAGGAGGACATGTCCGGATAAAAGAGGACGTCTGGTCACCCTACATCTAATGGATTAAATATGGTGTACCTAAGGTCTAAACGTCTTTACATTTATTTTGGAAATAATATATAAATGTTAAATTTTATATTACATTAAGGAAAACACCCCCCTCCCAAAAAATTGATGGCACAATCTGAGCCACAATCCCCCCTGTGGGCACCCCCTGGGCGAGGGTCAATACGAACCGGAAATTTCTGAACACGCGAAAAGTTTGATGGATCCATTGTTGTAAAAAACGTCAAATTTGCTATACTGTAGGTCCATTTGCGACTAACCTATCTGAGCAACCGTTGGGTACTCTTGCTAACAACTTCTTTGTCGATAGCAAATTATCGCATCGAGTTTTTGATTCACAATAATGCACCCAAAGGTTCTAAGTGAGTGTACAATTGTGTCTGTTCTTTCATCTCATCATCGCGATGAATTTGAAGAAATAGAAAAACGACGTTAAATATTAAACAAATCAAAACAAAGAGAGAGAGAAAATACCACAATATCGGCCATACAAGATTTGTCATGTTTGAATATTTTGAATTATAAAGCAGTGCATTGCACTTACTGGCAACAGTGACTGTCGGATGACCTTGTGCCAATATGAAAGAGGAAAGCGAGATTTCTTGAAAATAAAATTTTGTTTAAAATATTTTATCATTTTGAAAAAGGAATGAATAGAATTACCAAATACATAGAAGTTTACTGCATTTCTCCCCTGCGCTTTCACCAAGGGTCTACGGGAAAAAAAGACGAATGAAATAAATAAATATGGTAAGTACATCGCAAAAATATTAAACTTGTCACAGCATGCATGCTTTGGCTGGTAGTTTGTCATTTGCATATGTGTTTTATTTTAACTTGCTGACATTCATGATTCGTCAACTTAACTGAATTTTATAAATCTCATAATGAATAACACGGAAAACAGTTTTCATGAGCATTGTTTCAGACATGTACATAAGTAATACCGGTAACAGTTCCGTATATCGGATATTTTGTGTTTCGCATGGTTCGTACTTACCAATTGTGTATTGCGGAACATAGTTCAAGGTGCCATTATGCTTTTTACACGAAAACAAACACACAATTTCTCACATACAGAGTATTTTTTTTGATTCCTTTCTTCGCTTCCTTAACACACAATATGGCGGCCACATCTTGACTCACGTTGTGGTTATATAGTGTTTCCAACCCTCTTCACCGAAAAATACCTGCTATCGTGATCGTCACATGTGCAAATTGTACATTATGCACAGGTAGCTGACGGATAGCCCCACGAACCATTATGCACGGTAGTTGACGGATAGCCCCACAAACCATTCATAAATAGCCCACGAACCATGCACGCAAGGTTAGGTTCTGTGAGGTTAGGCAAACATAGTTAAAATTGTCATGTTCTGGCAAAACAATGGCGAGTTTGGAAACGCTGACTGGGGGTTACGTCATTGAACGCATGCAACATTTGGTTCGCATAGTCGAACGTAATGGAGGCAAGAGCTTTTGTGCATCGGAGAGACGTTAATGTCGAAAAATACATGATTTAGCAGCCGAATAAGTTGAACGAAGGGAGAAAACACTTGCACGAGCTTTCAAAAGTCTACAGAAACTCAGTTCCGTAAGTAGTTTCTCCTGTAAATTTGAAGAAATGTGTTTTCCCTATACCATACTGTTACCTCTTCTGTAAAAATGAAGAAATATGTTAACGATAAATGGAACTGTACCGTGATAACAATATGTCTACTTTATGCAGATATTGATGATGATGATATCAGTGTGTTTTGGATCTACTTCACATAATTTTTTCAACATAAACTATGATGCTTTCCAAACATTGTATTCTAGGTCTAAGAAAATTATTATTACTGTATATCGATTTGTTTTACAATACATATGTGTCCCCTTGTAATATTTTATTTCTTTTCTTGCCCTGCTTGTAAGGCAAGGCAGTTAGGTTCCATGTGTGTGTGTGTGTAAAAATATTGCTAGAAATCTTGATAACAGTGTCATGTATCGGAGACACATTTCTTCATTTTTACAGAAGAAACTACTTACAGAAATGAGTTTCTCTAAAGTTTCCAACGTTCGTCGAGGTATTTTCTTTCATCGTGGAACCTATTTTACTGGGAAATTATGTATTTTCAAGAGAAATACCTCACCCATGCACAATTGCCATTGCTTTCCCTACGTGAAGCAGATGCTGCATACGTTTGATGACGTAACCCCCTGTCAGTATTTCCACCCCCCTTTTTTTAACTATGCTTGCCTAACCTAACCTAACCTTATCAGAATGGTTCGTAGGGCTATCCGTGAATGGTTCGAGGGGCTATCAGTCAGCTACCCGTGCATAATGTACAATTTGCACATGTGACGAACATGATAGTAGGTATTTTTCGGTGATGAAGGTTGGAAACACTGTCAAGTCAAGTTTTGCCCGCCATATTGTGTGTTAATGAAGCGAAAAAAGGAATAACAAAAATTACTCTATATGTGAAAAATTGTGTTTGTTTTCATGCAAAAAGCATAATGGCACCTTGTACTATACACAATTGGTAGGTACGAACCATGCGAAACACAAAATATCCGATTTTAACGTGTTTCCGATCTATGAAACTGGAACTGAAATCTTTATAGTGTGTAGGTGAGTTACTTAGGTTAACTGTTCTCCATGATAATTGTAATATTCATATTTATTTTTCCATGTTATGCTTTATGGTTAATATGAGTGATTTAACTTGCAAAACATTGGCAATGTGTGAAGTATAATGGCATATGTACTTAATTTAAGAAAAGCTCAATCTGCTAGTCTCACTACCTGTTGCCAGTCCATTAATCCCTCCTGGAAATTGACATAATTCATTTTAAGTTACAAAAAAATATATATCAGAAAGTTTGTTATTTTTAATTTTCGTCCTCCATCTGCACACCTGGGTCTCCCTGACCATGTACTATTAATATCTTTCTATGCCGCATGCACAATAAACGATGTAGGTTATTCTTACCGGCCGAAGTTCCGATTGTTTAATTCAAATTTTTGGTACACAAGGTACGCAGGCATATTTTTGATGGTACGATTTATTTTTATGTCTGTTAACACATGCTTTGGAGTGTTAGCGATTACTTACTGCATGCTCTCTTGAGAATGTTTTTTCACTTCCGTATACTCGTGTGTGGTACTTCTCTTGCAACCAGCCATATGTTTACTGTCGCCTTGGTTACTAACTGCTGCTGCCATCTAGGTCACACGTGTGTGTTGTTAGTCAAGTCAAGTTTAGACATCTTAATATTCAAATAATGTATCTAAATGATTAGGTTAGGTTAAGTGGGGCAGGTTTAGCGCTCTTAGTGTTAAAATAATTATCTTAAATGCTCTCAACATCTCATGATGTTGGTGCTGGTCTAAAGCGCAATATCCCTTACAGCAGGGGGTGTTCAACCCATGGCCCACAGAGCCATTTGCTGTGGTCCGTGCCAGTTTCAAAAATTAAGTACTTAACATGGATTAAGTGAATGGCAGATGGCAGCATCTTACAGTTCTCAATACCGTAGTGTAGCTTCGTGGCCTGCACTGTCTGACGAGTTGAAGTAGTCTGCAAAATGCCTTGCGGATGGAAAGTGGAGATATTTGCGTAAGATACCTATTACAACTTGTTTCGCCTTATAAATAGGACTTTTCAGAACTGCAAATAGTGCTAATTACTTTCATAATCATTTCCACTATTCTGTGATACTTTCCCTTTTTATGAACAATAAATGCCATGTCGATGGGAAGCACGGATGCTTGGATAAGGTACTTTTTATGTCTGTTTTTTGCTGATTTATTGCACTTCTCAGAACTCCAAACAGTGGTAATTACTTTCACCAAGGTTCAAATTTACTGTAACAACAATTTCTACAAGAAAGCATGTTGTAAAGTTTAGTACAGCGTGACAAGAAATTACGTCACTACCTTGCTTACGACAGAATATTGACTTACCCTTTTCTTTTTGACCCTTCAAATGATTTCACAGTTTTCAATCAAAAATTCCAAAAATTTTAGTTTTATGCATGTTTTAAAACTTTTTCTTTAATGAGGCATGTAAAGGTTAATAACAAAAGAGAATAATTGTGCATTTCAGTACACTAATGTATGGAATGTTAAATAATAAAGAAAACTGTTGTGGTGTATATTCACTCATCTGGTGTATAAAGTAGAACACCCCACCCAACGATATATATTAATAATAAAGTCGGAATAACATTGGTTCCTTTTATTAGTTTATAATACTTATTATTTTATGATAATAAGCATAAGTCATCAAAGAAAATTCTGGTGACACCCATGCACTTAGTTGTTACCAGGGTTGCTACACGTGTAGGAAACATGGAAATGTCAGGGAGTTGGGCTTGTCAAGAAATTTTGCAGATCATCTAGAATCTACATGCAGAAGAAAGAAAGTATATATTTAAAACCTCAAATTACAGCGGTATACAAACTTAACAGGTTAAATAAAACGTGGAATATCGATCACGGAACAGGTTCTTCTATGGATATTCCTATAGTTTGTATATTAATTACTGTTGTAATGAAGCTCTTTGGAGTCTGCGTGAGAAAAAGTTGCAAAATGAACAAATGATTCATTTTCACTTCTGGATTCGGTTCTTGTGATTCCACTCCCTAAAAAGATTCAGTACAGAAACTTGTTCCTCTTGTTCTTATAATTGGAGACTGGATTTAAAGGAAATGAAAAAGGACTACAGTTTATTTTGCACACCACTAAAAATATTATTTTAAATGAAAACACAATATACTATACTACCATTCATATATAAGAAGAGATACATTAATATGAAATTTATTGTATCCCTTTTTTATATATGGTACATTGAGCTTTCATTTAAAATAGTATTTTTAGTTTAGTGCAAAAAAAACTACAGTACCTTCACCCCCCTTTTTTTTGTCCTTTTTAGAGGAAAATTTTCCCTTTTTTTAAAAAGTAAAGTACAGTGAATAATCTTGCCATCTGTTTCGATGAAATCTTCCTTGCTACAGCCTACTGCATTCCATAGCTTGCTGCGACTTGTACCTGGCTTCGCCATTTCACTGACACTCAATACTCTCGTCACTGTTACACAGTTCGGTTAAAATTATTCTAAAAAACTTCACAATAAAAGTCTAAATCTAGCAGATGCTATGCATCTGGAAAACAGGGAATTTTGCAGATCGTCTGGAATTTACGTGCATTTTGGAGTCTGCAAGAGAAAAAGTTGCAAAATGAACAAGCAATTCACTTCCATTTCTGGATTCGGTTCTTGGATTCCACTCCCAAAAAAGATTCAGTTCAGAAACTTGTTTCTTTCGTTCTTATGATTCTCAGTCTTGTACAAAATTATGGTTCCTTCGAATTTCTGTAATAGATTTTCACTTTTATAATACTTGATATCAGAAAAAATATCAAAGTAAAACTTGCAGTCCAGATACATTGACAATATGATTATAATTATCGGAAAGTGTGGTGAAGATGAGGTTATCGTCTATTATTTTATAGATCTTAGTCTTGTTGGCATTTCCTATAGAATTCCTAAATGCAACAAAAATTGCACATTGCATGCGTTTCCCGCCTCACTGATAATTGTTCCTGTAAGAATTCGCAAGAGCCATCTATGATTCCTGATAGAGGGCACTGTATGTTTGTCGAGAGGTGGCACTCTATGTACACATCACTGCAACGGTCATCTGAATGCGCTTCTCAGTTGTGAAGACCAATTCTGGTACAATGTGCTGGACTGTGTAGATATTGCTGAGTGCATAATTTTGAATTTGAGGTACTCAGATTGGGAATCTTGAAAGCACCATCGACATCGCTTGTTCTTGAAAGACGTTGGGAGAGAACTGGTCAATGACCTCGTATGGCCCCAAGTGCTGCAGTCTGGAGTTTGCATTTCACTTAGATCATTGGGGGTGGATATTCAGGTCATAATAGGGAACATTATGGAAGGATAGAGTGATAAGACTAGTCATGTGGGTATAAAGGGGAACGAAGCAGCTTATGCTGCTGCCAAGTCTGCTGATGCAGGCGGTGATGTTATTGTTCATTTTCTGCCAGCCAGGGACATGCAGAATGTGTTTCATTGTTCCCTTCTTGACACTTGTGGTAGGAAGTAACTGGATACAAGCATAGAGCATTAAGCCCACCATTGTTACATGGTGTTTGTCATACTGCGACTTCTGCTGAGAAGTTATTCTACCTCGGCTGCGTATTGTACACAGCCACTTCACCACACATGGCTGGGCCCTCCAATGTGTTGTGTCTGTAATGTCATTTTAAGTGTTCGGCATATTATTGAATGCAGTGGCGGCCGGCGGCAACTATGATGGGTAGTGCGAACGGAAAAATAATAATAATAATAAAAATAAAATAAAACCTTCAGCAATGCTCACCCCATCCCCTCCTTCAGGTTGCACCACTGGCTAAGATGTTTATTCTCGTTTGGTAATGTGGAAAACCGTGTGTGTTTAAGTAATAACGCATCCGATTCATCTTCACTCACTAACCTAGCTTTTATACACTACAGGACACTTCCCTAAAAACGCAACAATTACAAGAGGAAGGGAAAAACAAATCCTCTCATTTTCTCCTCCCCCATACACACGTATTCCAACTGGATGTCGAAAATATCCTAGACATTTGTTGTAAAAATAAATTGTTGACATGCCAAAGGAAACTCGCATCACCATAGGAGTTTTTACGTTTATATTTTCAAAAAAAGTCTGGATAGCCCTTTATGGCCCTATTATCAAAATGTTCATTTAACTTTGGAAGAATACTACGTTCGTTTCTCCAAAAGTAGGCATAAAAAGTAGATAGTACCTTTCTCATGAATTACTTTCCCAACGGGTCTTACAAATCAGTCGTATTTAGCGGCTTATCACTGTAGGTGGCAACTGTGCCAACGCTGCAAAAGTTCCCTCGCCGTGCCAAGCGAAAACGGGCTCGGCTGGTGTCTTATGACAAGCATAGTTAACCCTGCTACCCGCCATCTTGTTCCCCACTCATGGTGGAAATGTTCCCCGCTGAGTCATTTTCAACCCTCTGCATGTGTGTCAACTTAGTTGGGGCAGCTCAGATCGTTGCCTCGCGAGGGGTACGAAACAGCTGGCGATGCAGTGAGGACGATTTTGGCAGTCGTTGCGCCAGCTTGACTGATTGCAAGATTCAAATCTCCTTGTCTGTAAACTATCAATGTTTTAATTTAACAATACTTGGGTGAAGTATGAGTTCCCCCTTGTGCCGCTGCTGATTGAATGTGCCAATTTTCAGGGTTCCCACACACCTGGAAAACCTGGAATTCTCAGTGAATTTGAAGAAAAGTAAAATCTCAGGGAAAATCATCTAATTATCATTGAGTCCCAATGAAGCACATCTGAAGGACTAAAATATGTTTTGTTCTTGTACTAATAATTCCAACTTCACTAACTTGCTTTATGTGAACTACATATTTTGAAGAAGTAGGCTTTAGGTATGTTTTAATTTTGCATCACAGATTAATTGATATTATAACAGGGTGTCTACCAGTCAAATTAACGAATTGGTCAAGAAAGGCAAGAAATTATGCTTTAGGTCAAGAACCTTTGCTATTTTTTGCAGTATAGTGAGCTTACATTGCTATATACCTGTACAGTGATGTGATAAAATTGAATATTTGGAAATCTAAAATTATATATTTTCTTAATTTCCAACTATACCTAAGTATAGATTAAATAAATGTTAGAAATAAAGAAAAAAAATAGGTCAAGAAAAAGTCAAGAATTTTGGATTTGTTATTTTGGTAGACACCCTTTATAATCTGAAAGTATTCTACGTATACACACCCAGTCTTACCATATAAATATTTCAAAGCTCTGAATGAAATAACAGAATATACTTTTAAGATATCATATCCTATGGATATGTGTTAGGTGGATATATTGTATACACAAAGAACAAAATGACCACCTTTGACCTGCACATAGGACCTAAGTCTCTGTGGCCATCATCAATTGCATTATGCCTATATCGAGGGGGAAATCTTCCACTGCCTTTACAAGACAAGTGGTTCAAAGTGACAATATTGCATTATATCTTCTTTCAAATCATGTCTTGTAGTACAGACCACAATTTCTAGTCCAGAGAGCTGAGGCCTGTACTGCCAGATGATCCATCTGAAGGGGAAATAAAGTTGAGCACATTTGTCTCAAGCCACTGCTGGGTTGTTTGAGCCGTATGAGCTGGTGCACAATCCTGCTGAAAACTCCACTCCCGGCAATGGAATAATATTGCTTAGATCCTTGACCATTGTCTCCTGGACTGTCTCCTGGTACACTCGGGCTGATGTTTTAACCCCTTTCTTGCAGAAAAGGAGCTCAGTGATGCTTTCATAATGCCCCATTTCCCACCACACCATGATTGAAGCAGAATGTGGCCCCTACTAACTTCTTGTGGCATACAACCTGTCATTCTGCAAGTTGAAACCTGCCTCCATGATAATTCTTCTGTGACAATTTATGCTTCATGATCCAATAGGCACTTTGCCTTTATTGCTTTCCGAGGCTAGAAAGTAGTCTGTATATTGTTTGTAAGCTTTCAGTCCCAGGTCACTTTGCAACATATGAGACATGGACATTTTGGAACTGGTCAGTTCACAGACCATCTCTGATGCTTCCATACACTGATTGTTCCACTGTCACTGAAGTGCTGGATAGTACAATACTTGAACAAAATGTTCTTTCAGTTCTGTAGATCAATTAGCAATGACTTTGAATACCACATGATGAACCACCTCCCAATGTTTGTGACTGTGTTTGAAATTTATTTTGTGTCCTGTGAAGAAAGTGTGAAAGTTCCCAAAAAAAAAAAAAACCCAAAAAAACACACCTTGATTAAGTGCATAAATATATCATTTTTATTCTTTAATTTGTTTTGTTATTGACTGATACTCATAAAGTACTATATATACACAAAATTTACTAATAGGCCTACTGATCTGATGTAAAATTGCAAGTGATCCTTGAATGTTAGATGAACGGTTCATTCACCTCCTTAATTAATGTACATAATCGGGTGATTGTGGTGAGTTTTGCCTTTGAAAAGGAACTACCTATTTAGACATTTACTTTGCAAAACTATAACATTAATTACATGGTAACACATTTTAATGTTTTATTAATTACATGTTCTTAATCATAAAATAAATAACAAGATGGCAGAATATTGCACTATATTACAGATTGTTTAAAAATATATCAGATCGGTAAAATTACTGATAAAACAGATGCACCGTAGGCCATTGTAAAATATATTTAAAGTAGTAATGTACTGGGTATTGAGTACTCTGGGAAAAATATGCTGATTCTGGAAAACTCAGGGAAAATGTAGTTAGAGTTTACGTGGGAACCCTGAATTTTGCTTTCCTCAGGCAGCTCTTTAATCTTCCCAGCTGTTGGGAGTATTTTAGCAAATGATTTTAGTTTTCTGAGAAGAGCTGGTCTCTTCCACTGTCTGTGAGGAAGTTTTTAGTGAATATTCTTAACTTTTTAATCTGTTGTGTTTGTCCGTGCAGGTCCCTTTACAATCTGCACTTTAAAATTTCTCAGTGGGCTTTTTACAGCCTTTTTTTAACTCTTAGATAAGAATGTTAGATAAGGGCTATTTCCCTGCGTACACTGAAGGATGTAAAATGGCTAACAAAGCACCCAACAATTTTAATTCATTCATTCATTCGAAGGAGGTGTCTGGAGAAATGACATTAGAGCCCAGGAAAAATTAAGGAACCATTGGTATATATCCAGTATCAGTGAACCTTGACTGTTGTCTCTGGGTTCTCAGGATGTGGGAGGTGGCCTTGAGCTGTAGATACAGACCCTTCTTGTCTACCAAGACATTTGAAACTAGGGATGACCAGAATATCCAGATAATGGATATGATGATTCAAATTACCCAATATCCATTTCGGATGCAATGGATAATCTGTTTGTGCAGGTAATTTTGATATGCAAATTTCCAGATAATTCAGATATCTAAATATCTGGATAATTCAGTTTGGATAGTACAGATTTGATGAAAGATTTGTAGAAAATCCATACAGTGAAATACAAACAATTCGGTTAATCTGAATATCTGGATAGTTTGGATAATCTGTATATCTGTACATCAGAATGTACAATATCCAGATAGAAAACTATCTGATATCTGGTTTATCCGGATTTGTAAATCTCTATTTGAAACCACTGTTCCCTGATTTTCTGTTCTTTTTGCCTCACTTGCCTAATATTCTTATTCTTAAGATTGCCAAATCCCAAGAGACCTTTTTTCATACTACCTGATGGCAACCCAGAAATCTACTTCTTTACCACATCTGAAATTTTGATGACAGAGACCATGCATGTGTGGAGCCCCATCTTCACATAATACTTTCATGTGCGTTCATAAGAGACACAGAGGTCTTTTTCTTTTCACCATATCAACTTACATTCAAGTTTTTCATAAATTCACACTCAATTTTATCAGAATATTGATTTAACTGCCATTTAAGTCTGAGGTGTAATTTTAGCACACAATGTTTGTGCAGAATTGTTCATTCTGCATTTTTTTGACATAGTTTAATATACAGGTTAGGGAGACCAATTCTCTTTATTTTCTGGGATCTCCCATATTCGAGCCAAATTTTTGGATCCTCCCGGCACCCTTAATGACATTCTATTTCTCCCGTGTTTCTTATTATCAACTAAGATTGCAAAATTTCAACTCAGAGTTCAGCAAGCCATGCAAGTCAACCACAAGATCTTGCAGTAGTTGACTGATGCAACACCAGTGGACAAATACATACGGATTAGGACCAAGAAAGGTGCAATTTTATGCATATTTTTCGCTATTGTGATCTGCATATTTTATAAAATGTAAATTAATTATTTTCTTTCATGTTATCCATTCCATAAACATTTGCCAGAGTGATGCAACGCAGCTAAAAATGTGCCAAATTTGTTGTGACTAAATCTCTTGTAAATTCCATGCCGAATATGTGTTCCGTTTGGTTATTCTAAAAATGTGCATAATTTTATCTTTCAGGTGCTGTTGTTGGAAAGATTGAGACCAGATGGATCACATGGATTCGAAAAGGGAAGAAATATGAGGTGCAGTTTAGCATTTTGTGTGGCTGGTTGAATTTCTGCTTTTTTACCTGGAAATGTTGACAAAAGGTTATAGAATCTCCCCATTTAATGAAGCATCTACATCTAGGGAGTCTGTAAATTCTACAACAGGTAAATGCTGAATACTATACCATGTATATTGTGTCTTTTGGCCTTTTCACCAAGTATTTTTGAGTCATTGAATGTAATTTTTCTTGGGATTTCCACAATCTTTTAGAAAATTTGCAATCGCAGAATGAATGTTTATTGTGTAAAACACTGAGAGCATCACGTGTATGCTTACAACTCGGTCATGGACTGAACATTTATGATAATTTCATATCTTATATATAGCCACGGTAGCTCAGTCGTTAGGGCTTCTGACTACCATCCGAGAAACCTGGGTTTGATCCCGGGTGGTGGAGAACCGGGACTTTTTCAACCTATTCAAGCGGCTCCGGCACCCACCCAGCATTGTATAAAGTGGTACCTGGTGGAAGCTCTGGGGGTAAAGGCAGCCAGGGGCATGGTGCTGATCACATCACCCCCATCTCGGCCGAGATCAAGAAAGGGTGGGGCCCTAACCCCACACCCCCTTTATGCCTTCATGGCATAGTGCAAAGCACAAGGGAGCACTTTATTTTTTTTTTACTTTTTTTTTATATGAATGTATCTCTGATGTCATCAAGATGAAATTTCTTCTGAGTGTCTGCATTATAAAGCATGTAACACTCCTTTTTCAAGAGACAAAATATACAGGGTGTTTCTAAAGGTCGTTTACAACGCTTGGGAGGTGATTCCTCACACGAAAACAAGCAAAAAGTCTAAGTTCCATTTTTACGACTGAGGCTTCGTTTCCGAGATAGGAGCCTCGCAAAAGGTGACAAAGTGAACGTCACACCTGACTGGGACGAATACTATAACAGATAGAGAGGCGGTTCCAAGGGAATCATAAAGGAATCGTATGTGCTCAGTCCGGAAGTCACTATGAAAAGTTCACTGCACGCATGCGCAATGGAGTCCTCAAAGGAATTGGGGATTTCCAGCAAGAACAATACATGGAAAGGGGTATGTAACGCAGCAAGAAGGACCGTGACAATGAGAAATGCGTTCAAGACAACACATCCCGACCTCAAACATCAAAACATGAGCACCGAACACAAAATCCGAAAAGTTGAGCACGGTTGCATACCCCAGTTACACGCGAGGAATGAACGAATCATGTCATGTGGCATACGAGAGACACATTACTCCACCAGGAGGAGGGAAAGAAAAACACAATATCAGATGATTGCGACAACGTGTATTTTTACACGCGACAACTACGTAATATCCCCCCCCCCCACACACACACAACAAACAGCAAATGCTACAATGTCTTATGCACAGACAGTGCGTGTCACTGTACACCAACTGAAGATGTCACTTTCACCACACAATGGGGGTGGGGAGCAATACCAAGAGTGTTCTCACTGAGATTTGCCGAGGGCAATAATCACAGACGGTTTTCAAAATGTCTGCCGTTTACTTCTACGCAGAGATGACAGCGACGAATCAAGGATTGTCGATTACGAGCAAACAAGCCAGGTGTATCTGCTATAGTGGAACCACAAGCAAAACAACCTGCGCAGACCCGCGACTCCTGTGCACCGTACTCCCGCGAGTAGAGGAGGGGGAGAGTGGACCATGCTTCCTTATGGCCCGAGGTGGAGGGAAGAAGGGAAAGCTCCGCGGGGACTTTTCGTCCCAAGGTTTTTTTCCTTGTGGTCGATCTGTACAGTCGCGGCGGCAACGTTGATGCGAGCAACGAGGTCCTCAGCTGATGTGACAGGTGTGTCGTATACGAGGGTTTTCATTTCTCCCCATAAGAAAAAATCGAGAGGGTTGAGATCTGGCAACCTCGGTGGCCAAGGCACAGGCTCATCCCTACCAATGAACCTATTGCGAAACACGTCATGCAGGAAATGTCGTACATTACGATCGAAATGAGCTGGTGCACCATCTTGTTGGTACCACCTTTCTTGCCGCAGTGCCAAAGGTACGGTCTCCAACAGTTCAGGCAGAACATAACTAAGAAATGCATGATACGTGCGACCATTCAGGCGAACAGGGAGAATGTATGGTCCAATTAAATGATCATGTACTATCCCGCACCACACATTCACTGAAAACGTGTGCTGGTGATGGGCCACAAAAAGTGCATGTGGGTTGTCAAAGTCCCATACATGACTGTTTCTACTATTGAAGACATCCATGCTGGTGAAAATGGCTTCATCTGTCCACAATACGTTTGCCCCGAAGTGAGGGTTTGGTCCAGCTGATGCAACAACCATTGGCAAAACTCCATACGAGGGCGAAAGTCACGAGGTAACAGTTCTTGTACTTTCTGCAGTTTAAAAGGGTGCATTCCTTCCTCTGACAACACTCGCCAAACATTCACATGAGACGTGTTTCGTGCCCGAGCAAGCACTCGCGTACTGGTGCCAGGATGTTCTGCGACCGCTGTTAACACATCTTCTGTAAACTGATGTGTGCGTACACTTCGGGGTCTTCCAACTTCTTGCCGCGGTGGTAACACTGACCCTGTTTTACGCAGTCGACTGTCCACTACCTGAAAGAAGGTGTGAGACGGTAAACGTCTATGTGGAAAGCGTTCTCCATAAAGACGCCTTGCCTTACGGTTATTACCACGTGCCTCCCCATACATGAGATGCATGTCTGCTAGCTGCTGGGTCGTATACGCAGCCATCTGTATAATAGGGAGCTGGAACTGCAAAGTATCGTTTTTGTTTAACACTGGCACACTGCACAAATTGGTCGTATCACCGTACGAACACCACAGACCAATTGTAGCGATACTTGACTTGCCCACTCCACCACGTCAACTTCTTTCAATACAACATACTAGTACTCTTCAATGCGTATGACAACCTAGAGCGAACTGCTGATCATATCCCAGCACATGTAACACGACTGGAACGACTGCCGGAGAGAACCAACCCTTCGAGCTCCACTCGCGGGAACAGCAGTCATGAAAGTCAAACGTAGACTACGAGAGCCAGACTTGCCTGTGCAGCGCTTCCAAAACTGGTCTCTTTTACGTCACAATGATCGCGTGCGAACACTTTTGGTATTGCTCCCCACCCCCTTTGTGTGGTGAAAGTGACATCTTCAGTTGGTGTACAGTGACACGCACTGTCTGTGCATGCTGTTTGTTGTGTGTGTGTGTGTGTGTGGGGGGGGGGGATATTACGTAGTTGTCGCGTGTAAAAATACACGTTGTCGCAATCATCTGATATTGTGTTTTTCTTTCCCTCCTCCTGGTGGAGTAATGTGTCTCTCGTATGCCACATGACATGATTCGTTCATTCCTCGCGTGTAACTGGGGTATGCAACTGTGCTCAACTTTTCGGATTTTGTGTTCGGTGCTCATGTTTTGATGTTTGAGGTCGGGATGTGTTGTCTTGAACGCATTTCTCATTGTCACGGTCCTTCTTGCTGCGTTACAAACCTTCCATGTATTGTTCTTGCTGGAAATCCCCCATTCCTTTGAGGACTCCATTGCGCATGCGTGCAGTGAACTTTTCATAGTGACTTCCGGACTGAGCACATACGATTCCTTTATGATTCCCTTGGAACCGCCTCTCTATCTGTTGTAGTATTCGTCCCAGTCAGGTGTGACGTTCACTTTGTCACCTTTTGCGAGGCTCCTATCTCGGAAACGAAGCCTCAGTCGTAAAAATGGAACTTAGACTTTTTGCTTGTTTTCGTGTGAGGAATCACCTCCCAAGCGTTGTAAACGACCTTTAGAAACACCCTGTATATATCAAGGAGTATTCTAATACAATTTACGTAGAATACATGTATGTGATAGTGCAGTGAACAGTTACATTCAAGTACAGTCACAGACATTTCTGGGTTGTATGATTCCATTGAAAGTTAACAGGATTGTTACAAACTTTGCCACAGTTTGTGCAGTGAAATGACTGGGAATTTCCCTGCCACACATCAACCTTGTCAAGTATGTGGGTTATTCCATGTCAAATCAACCAATGGTCAACCTTGACATCTCAGAAATTGATAATTTTTGGTACAGTGGTAATACCATCAAAGTTGACGAAAACTGCCAAATTTCAGATTTATTAGGCAGTTAGTATTTGAGTTATTGAACTAATTAATAAAATTATTGAATGAATAATGAAGTTAATTTTTTGTATTGTAATTTGTGTGAAATTTGCAACTTTTTACTTCCATGTTAAAACCATAACTATAAGCTGTATGGTTATTGTTAAAGTTTTCATTTGATATTTGATAATTTTTGGACTAAAAGTAATATGAAAATTCATAATAGTTATCATTTTTAATAACAACGTATTGGTGCATGTTTCATAAAAAATTCTCACGGTATATAATAACCTTAATATGTAAATGTATGATATTATTACAATTTGAGGAGCTTTGAGACCGAAGTGACATGCAACAAGCAACACATGTTGCTCGGACTGGGTCGTTTTCTCAATAAAGTGCATCATGTCATCTCGGTTTGTTGTTCGTGATGAATGCTTGCTTATCACTTCAGTGTGAACCCTCACTGTGTCTTATCGCCTGTCACTTGTTGTTTCGGCCTGAGATCCCACTTACAGGTATGCATTTGAAGAATACAAAATATTTAAATCGTGCCTCTTAATACAATATAATGATAAGAAATATGAAGTATTCCAGTCAGTTTACAAGAGTCATAACATAAAAGGAACAGGTCTCAAGAGGAATAACGCTGTATTTCTTGATTGTTTACAGTGATATGCGCTAGTCTTGGAACTTGGGTAGTAATTGATTGTGGTATTCTTTAATGCATCGTCCATTCCCCCACCCCCTCTTCCATGCACACGTGCATACACACACACAAATGCATAGATTGTATTGTTGTTTCAATAAAATTTGTGACGTGAATATTGCAATTTGTTGCAACCTTTCAACGTTTGCAGCAGCCAGTGGGTTGAAGGTGGGGAAGTAGAAATTGTTTTCCTTAGGTGGCAGTCTCTGCCCTTCAGGCTGTCAAAAAGACTGCTAAGTAGCTCCTTCCAGCTTATCATAGCAGAGGGTGAGAAGCATGTGAAAAGAGTGTTGGTTATGAAATGTGCCTTCGACAAGTGGCATGTACGAGAGATTTACCATGTAGATATTTAGCAGCTGGAGGAACAGTTTGTGTGCTGAATGGTCGTAGGAGGAGGAGAAAACTTAGCATTACACTTATGGGAGTATTATTTTACTTGTTCTTTTGGGAATACCAAACTTCCGATGGTGTAGAAAAACATATGAACGGAAAGAGGATGCTTTAAAATTTGATTTGTCATAGGAAAAAGTTGAAAACTCCTATTTGATTGGCCGTAACTTGAAGTTGTTGCATTTTTTCCCTATAAGGAATGCATGGGAATCTGTTCAAACATTGTATCCAGCTGAATAATCAATTTGAAAAATTGTTTCCACTTGTAACATGGGGAGAAATTTACACTCTTGTATAGTCAGGTTTCTTTTTAGTAGCAGTGCCCATTCCTAAGGTATTGAAATAAATGCACATTTGGTGCAAAACTGTTGCCTTAAGCAAAATGCAGTCTCACCCAGGACCAGGGTCTTTGGTGTACCGTTCCATGGCTCAGTAGCTTATGTTGTTGAGTAATGGCATGGTATGTCAGAGACCTGGGTTTGAGTATGAATTTTTTGTGTAAATTTCTACATGTTACGTTCTTGTGCACATCAAAAGATAACGTTATTTGTTATATGAAAATCGAGTATTGTTCATTTTTATTAATACATACCATTTGTTTTTGGAGCAGCTGTATGCAACAATCATTCTTGTGTCTATTGCAGGAACACATGCAGAGAACTAAGGGAAGACCATGTGAGCTGAGAGGTTCAACACTTTGGATGGGCTCCGTTCCAGAGAATATTGAAATTCTTCACACCAAGTGCCATCCAAGTTTATAATCCAGATGATGTAAGTTTTTTCTACAACATTGGTGAAGGCAGGCAATTGTTAATAATTATAGCTTGTAAAACTTTAATCATCATCCTTCGCCGTTTCCTGCCTCCGACTGGGTCGGCATAGATGTGAAGACTCACCATTTTTTCCTGGTTTTCCACCAGTCCTCTCTTTCCATGGTATTCCATTCTTATCCACTCTCCGCTATATGCTCTTCCCACCAACATTTTGCTCTCCCCCTTGGCCTTATTCCCACTCCTTGTGCATGGTAAGCTCTTACTGGTAGTCTTTCTGCATCCATCCTCTTCATGTGTCCGAACCATCTCATCTGTGCCTGTCCTGAAGCTTCACCAATATACTCCTAAAACTTGAATGGGGATTTTTTTTTTTTTTTTTTAAAAAAAGCAGACTTTTCACAATTTTTGGAATAACACATACTTTAAATGTATATATTGTTAATTTATTGGAAGATTGTTTGAAGGGACTTTTATCTTTTAGTTTTTGAACTAGCATGAAGTTAATACAGAGACCAATACATTTACTGATAATTACTATTATTCCAATCTTGTATAAAGTGGCATTTCAATGAGGACACACATGATTTTCATTCACCTCTTTGATCAATGCCCAAAATGATAGCTCTTAAGGAGTTTAACTTTAGGAGAAATATTTCACATGTAAGCATTTATTTTACCAAGGCAGGATTTAATAATAAAAACAAAGACAAACTGAAGCTTTGTCTTAGTCTTTTCTAGATGCAACCTAGCATTACATGTGTGACAATTACACATTAAATGCAAGGTTCTTGACATGTGATCACATTAAAGTAATATTCATAATGAACTGAATTCACAGAATTATGAAGAACTTTATGATGTCTGCTATCAAATTAAAAAAGTTAGTGTGATGACTTCAGTGGCTGATCCAAAAATTACTGTTGCTAGGGGCAAATTTCAGAGTCCGGTACCACACAGAATGTACAATTGCACTGTTTTATATGAACAATATATGGTTCTTTTAGCAGGAGACAGATTAGCTCTTTGAAGGGGTCCAGGGCGGAATAGATGGTTATTATTGAATATTGTTATCCATTGGAGTAGCAACATATTGCGGGGCCCTTGGCAAGATCAGAATGCAAAGTCTCAATACGTTCTTTAAAATTTAAATCTCAAAGTGTATAGATACAAAATCTTCAGGCATACATCAGCAAAGGTATTATCAAATTTAAATACCATATTTCTGCGAATTCCAGGTGCACATTTTTCTCTGATCTTTGATATTGAAAATTTAGGTGAACCTTGAATCCGTTGGCGTATTGATCAGAGGATATATGCATAAACAGGAGTAGAAAGATGTAGGGCACCGGCACCCATGGTGGAGTGGTTAGCACATTGCACTATGATGCCAGGGGTCCTTGGGTGTTTGTAAGCATCCATTCAGCAATTTCATCACGTCACTCATCCCCATCTTTGCAATTAGCACAAAAGTGAAGTAAAATTAACTAAATCAATCAAAAATAAAGGGCGCCTGAAAACTTTCCCTGCTGCCTGAATTTTCAAATTCAGTGCTAAAAAATGTTTTTCCTTCTTAAACATTTCTAGTTTGCTTATGGAAATTTCCATCGCCTTTTTTTAAAATAATAAGCACAGTATATGTTTTTTAATGTTTGTGTGTTTTCTGTATCACGTGTAACATTACATCATCATAATAATCATGCCATTATATTTTTTTCACTGTTGCTAGCTGAATTTTAAAATCTGTGGCGATATAGTAGAATTAGCCATATATTAGAATTATTACCAGTTGAGCCTTCTTGAGGAAGGCCACTCTGGCGCAAGAATTAATTACATTTAATCCAATCCAATAAACAAATTTAAAATGTGTATCTTTATCTTAGTTGGATTCAGTGGCGTGGCGTGACTTTTTCAAAAGTGTTACCGGCCATCAGACGTTATCATCTCCACCCTACCCCCCCCCCCCAAAAAAAAACAAACGAAAAACAACATGCCTTTGATCTGGATTTTTTTTTGTGCAATCCGCTCAATGATTTATTTAGCCACAATCACTCCTAGAAAGAACTACCACTCATGAGAGAGTTACCGCGAAAATCCAGTGAATAGTAGTCGAGCCTTGTCAACCATCTCTGTTTCTTTGCAAAGAGGTGCAAAGGGGAAGAAGAACTACACATTCAGGTCAGTTTGACGTTTCTGCGTTGAGCAGACGACAGAATTCCCCTTCTCCAGCGTTGGGAGGAAGTCCAGATGTACGTACTACTGTTGCCAACTTAGTTTTTTGGAGCAACGTTTGTCCATATCACGAATCGTATCAAGTACTTATCTTTTAGTCTATTACTAAACGGTCTCAGTTGTAGTTAAATCCACCTTTGGCTTTGCAGTCTAGCTCTTGTTGCTTCAGAGAAATAGTATCCCCATTGTAGGCGGGATTTAGCTCTTTTTTGGAAATCCAATGTGACAACACTTGCTGATCCGGTAGGCTGCAACAGCAACAGGGCCCCTAAACAGGCATATGAATAACCCCCTAGCACACTTGCCTCCAAGTTTTTCCCCGCTGTTCCCTTGCATTGGCGGGCATCCTTTCCTCTAGTTGCCTCTTGAGGGTAGCGGAATGGCCTGTCTCTTCGCTTTTGTCGGCTGCAGAAAAAATGTCCTCTGCAATATACACCCAACTGCAATGCTGTTGGTTAACTTATTTAACAATGTTGTTATTTTATTGAGAAAGAAACATTTTAATTTCTTTACATTTTGCTGTTACCTGCGGTAACACCGGTTACATGCATGCCACGCCTCTGGTTGGATTCATGGCTTTCATGGACCATGTTTGCAAATAAAAGAGAAGAGATGGCTCCTGAGAAAAAGGGTCTGGCTCCTGAATTCTAACCCTGTGTATAAATATTCCGTGGTAGTAGTGTAATGTGGAATGAAGTATTTGCAAATTTCAGTAATCAAGTTTTCTGCTCATGTTTTACTGAAGTACAAGTATTGGTAAAAAAAAAGTCACCCTTAACGAAATTTTATAATTGTTTCCTTTAAACTTGTGTTAGAACAATCAGCATTTCACAACAAAGAGTCATTTTATTTTTAGTGAACTCTGTTGTTTGTTCTTATCCTCTTTGCAGTAACATGGTGGTCAGTGAACCAACTTTTGCAAAGTGCACATCAAATGAACATTAAAATTGGAGAGACAGAAGCAACACTCATATGATGCAATACTCTAAACATATCTGCGCTGAGGAATTTGGAAACTGTGAATCAATCATTGTAAAAGACTCAGGAAGCAAAATTTGTAAAATTTTGTCCTGAAAAATCAGTCCAGTATATTACGATAGGTCACACTAAAAGTTTTTAGACACGCGAAAGTAAAACACTGGAGACCAAAAGTATGAATGCTATAATTTTTCAAAGTATTCTCCATGACAGTTGATACACTTGTTCATCCGCTCAAACCAAGTGTGAAAGCACTGGGACCACACATCTGCAGGCACCTCTTGAATGCACTGAACGAAGGCGGTGACTGCCTCCTCGGGAGTAGGAAATGAAGAACCTCGTAATGTATCCTTGATTTTAGGGAACAGGAAGAAATCACAAGGGGCAGGTCGGGACTGTAAGGAGGATGAGTCATTTCTTCGATGTTGGAGGCTTTGAAGAATTCAATTGTTGTACTGCTGTATGGCTGCGCGCATTGTCTTGATGCACAATAATGCAACTTCGTGGGCGTTTTTCACGAACTTTCCGTACGATCTCCGGTAAACAAACCGTAGTGTACCATTCAGCATTAACGGTCCGACGTCCCTGTAGCGGCACTGTTGCAATATGGCCCGTCCGACTGAAGAAAGTGGCAAGCATTTGTTTGCCAACACTTCGTCCCTTCCTGACTTTTGTTGGTGGGTCTTCATCCGGGAAGATCCACTGCGTCGACTGTCGTTTGCTCTCGGGTTCATAACAGTTCACCCAAGTTTCGTCACCTGTTACGATGTCATACACTGCATTTGATTGTCCTTGGTTAAATTTGTCCAGCATTTTCATGCACCTTGTGACCCGTGCCTGCTTTTGCTTCTGAGTAAGATGGTGTGGGATCCATCTGGCACAGAGCTTCCTGACACCAAGGCGGTCATGCAGGATCGTTTGAACCTGACTCATACCAATACCCAGTGTTGCACTAATAACTGCATATGTCACCCGGTTATCCTCCTCTATCATGCGACGCACTTTGTCGACGTTTTCTTGAGACGTTGCTGTCACAGAACGACCATCACGTAATTCATCACTGAGTTTCTGACGTCCACGTCGAAATTCTAAAAACCAATTAAACACAGTCGCACGGCATGGGGCTTCCTCCTGAAATACATTTCAGAGCCTTTCATAACATTGCTGCTGCGTTAAACCTGCTCGAAAATCGTAAAAAATCATTGCTCTGAAGTGCTCCCGTGTTAAATCCATTTTGCTGTACACACACGACAATAATTGACTAATTTCTGGCACACAACAATTAACAACTATAAATTCTGCAGCATTATCACACTTCACAGACTACTAACTTCAACATATCCTAGAGACAATGTATTGCTGCAATCAGTGTTGCCGCATCTAAAAACTTTAGTGTCACCCACGTATTTATTCTATTCTAAGAGTTCAGCATTCTTACGGTCGTCAGTTTACCGTAAGTGAAGTGTCCGTTCGTTGTTGGAGAGGTGAACGACAGTAATCTGTCGTCATCAGCCTCTCTTGTATGTGGGAAGACGTGGTACAGTCTCCTGTCGTGGAGGCTGTTAATTCTGCAATGGTAGGGGCATATCTGCCAATTACTTTGTAAACCCTCTCTTCTTGGCCTTCTTTGCACCAGCATATGGCGGATCTGTGTTTGATTATTTTGTCCCCAAAATTATCAGTAATGTTCGAAATGCCATCCATCATTGCCTTCATTTATGATGATGTTATTTTTGTTACACACGATGTACAGTGCGTTCGTTTTGGCTCTAGGCCGAGATAACGCATGAACAACTTTGAACAACTCTTATAACTAGGGAAGGGATCTTTAGGTGCTAAAAAAGAGGGATTTAGGACTTCATTTTAGCTGTTAAGTGCTTATAATAAATTAATAGGCATAATTAATAATAATTTTATAAAATAACTGGTTTTAGATTCAATTTGTATGCAAAAGTTACTATATATAGTGCAATCAATACTATTCTTTGATTATAAAAATTTACATTTGAACAACGTAAAAAACTTTTATCATGGTTTGAAGCACTTTATCACCATATGCTTTTCAATGTTCTCTGTGATGAAGTTCTTCCAGATGTCCGTGAATGGGCACTTGTACAGTCACGAGCCCTGCTGGGTTGTAATAATCCCAATATCTTTCAATGTGATCGTTACAACCCAGAAGTGTTCATGGAGAACCTTCTCTCTACACCGCAGCAAGTTATTGGTGAAAAAAACTTCATAAATGCAACTGCTGCTGATTCCCAAGGCAGGTTTGGTGCTCCCGGAACCGGAGGCGTAGTGGTAATGTTGTCGCCTTGTAACGAAGAGGTTGTAGGTTTGATATCCATTGGAGGCTTCATGGTTCGGATCCCACTTTAAAACTGTAGGTCAAGTCCCGAATAGTCCATCTGTGCATAAAGTGTTCCAGAAAAACCTCAACCTCAGAACTCAAACCGCAGGCAAGTTCACAGTGGCCTTCTCTATACTAGGGCAGTTGTAGTTTCTGGCGCAAACCCTCCCCTTTCACCTAACTGTTGTGTCAGTTCGGAAACAGGTGACGTGATTGGTGACTTGCAGGGTTGCCTTTCCTACTCAATACAGCAACCACTTGAAACAGCCAATCTTGAAACCTTCCCATGCTCTTACACTGTTGGGGGCCGGGAATAATGAAATCTCTGTTTTAACAACTGAACGAGGAGCCTCCCCGATGGCATTGTGGATGCGTCGTCGCCTTGTGATCATGGGGTTCCAGGTTCGATACCTGGTGAAGGCACACATAGTGGTTCAGATCCCACTTTAAACTGTAGGTCCAGTCCCGATTAGCTTTACTGTGCATAAAGTGGACTTAAAAACAACAACTCAATCAACAACTGAATGATTTTGTAGCTAGGATTCGCCTCATCCAGTCAGTTTGCTCTACATTTTTTCAATTTCGTGATGCAAGCTGGAAAATGGCGGAAATTTGCATAGACACTGACACCCCTTGCTGTTACATTGCTTCTTTTGCCACTCGGATTTGTTTAAGGTTTCAAGTTTCAACTGTTTCAAACCTTGCTTAATAAAACTTAGTTTTGAGGTTAGGCGAATTGTTTCAAAGGAGTTTTTAGAGTCAAAATAGGGCTTTTAGGCATTTATAGGAGTTCATTTAAGCATTTATAGGAATTTAGTTCATTTAGGCATTTTTAGGTCCTATAGAATTTCAGTAGAGGGGTGCTGTGTACATGAAACGCAAAGATCTCTAAATGACATATGTCTAGGACATAGCAAAAAAATATATATTTACCTGGAAATCCATTCCCTACTTATAACACAGTTTAGTACTCGTTATGCAGTATAAATATAATTGTCCACATGCTAAAGATAAGTGCGTAAGTAAGCGAGACGTTACGGGACAAAAATGAAGGCATCTGCACCATGTCATGCGCTATCTCGGCTCAGAGCCAAAATAAACGCACTGTATATTTAGGTAGTCTACTGAGATTGGTCCGTTCAATAAAACAATCGCGTTGTGGATTATGAATATGTATGGGTTTATAAGCGACATAGGGAGTCTGAATCAATTCGAACCTATTGCTACCAATTTATTTATTACAGACTCAAATTTTGAAGTTACGAAATCCATGTCATCATTGCATTTCTCATAATTTCACACCTAGATAATTAGCTTCCTTTACTCTTCTAAAATTTTTGTCTTGAGTTTTATCTGTGGGTGTTTATTAGCATTCAGCCTTACCCTTTAGGATTATAAAGTGGGTCTCCTGGGTTGCAATCACTAATTTCGCCGTATGACAAAAGTCCTCAAAAGAGTTTATTGCAATACTAGACTTCCTTTCCAACTCTGTCCTTGAATTACCTTATATTACATTATTATTTTTATTACATCATCTGTATAGTCTATTTGTGCTTTTGATCCCGAAATATTTCCTACTTTATCTACAGATGGTTCCAAGTTTAAATTCCACAATTCTGGACCTAGAATTCATCTCTGTGAACATCCTTGTGTTGTTGATTTTGAGGCCGTGAATTTAGGACATCTGATATGCTTTTCTGTCTGTGCAATAGCTTCCATAATTATGTCGAGGGTTCCTGGGCAATCGATGTCTCTTTAAGGTCCTGAAAAGATGTGGCTTGGTTGGTACAGGTAGATGTCAGTTCAAAGCCTCACAACGCCGTCAATGTCTCTACCATTTGTGAGGGCCTCTTTTTTTAGTTGGAAGAGGGATGCAAGGTCATTTGTACCTTACAGCCTTGCGCCGGAGAACCAACTGCAATCGACTTGATATATTACTTGCAAATACACTTGATATAAATGTCGATTGCATCTGTGTATAACAAGATCTCGCTTTCATGTCCACAGTGATCTCTTCTAATACACTATTCTTCCTTTCGAGTCTGCAAAATTGACATGTTTAAATCTAAGGTAATAATAATTGCACAAAGCACTTGAAATACCTATCACTCAAGCTAACCTACAAGCTTAAGGAATTACTTTGCAGACCCAAAAGGAAAAACCGTTAGTGGTCTTACATTACAACCTACTATTTACATACCTACACACACACACACACTGGCTATCAAGACTTACTTCATTACATACCTACATTTCCTGAAGTGACATGGAAAAATCTCAGGGATTACTGTCATTACTGTAATTGTACTGTGGCAAGCTGGCCAAGTTCACCCCAGCATAACAACAGTGGATGCTCAGCAAACAAAGGACCTTCCCGACCCAGCAACATTCCAGAGCAGACAAAGTTGTACTAGCTTGGAAAACCTCATGTACTATCGCACCATAGTATAGGGCCACCAACGCATAGGCGGGCCCGTTGTCCTAGGTGGAACTTCCACAAGGTCTCCTACCAAACGGTAGGGAAAAACCTTATCGGGAGAGATCCTGCAGTTTTTCTTGCCATCCAAATAACAAGAATCCATGAGATATAGGGAGGAAAGGTAACATGTAAACTGCTTTTAATTAAAGAAACAAACAAGCCTAAAAAAAAAGCTGCCTTTTTAGCAACTGGTGTGAAACAAGGCATAATCGTGTTACAGCAAGAATCCAAGTTACTTCAGGGAAATCCTGTGTGTTATATTTTGTTAGCACATAATATAACATACAGGATATAACTAGTAGATAAAAAAGCAGATAAGGATTCATTCTTCAATCTAATCTATCAAGCTGTATAAAGCAGCGGCGATGGGATTCTCTGAGTTCACTAGACGCCATCTAACTGAAATCTGGTTGGCAGGATTTGGCACTCTTAAGACCTTTTGGCCACAGGGTGTATCTATTTTACAGACAAACACCTTTGAACATATATATAGCATTAATAAGGGTCCCTGGTTTGAATGCCGGCCTGGGAATACATGTTTGACTGTCCCATCATCTTCATCTTCGCGAGTAGCCAAAAGTGGCAGATAAGCAGAGTAAAATAATCTAAATGAATGTAGCATTAATAACACTGCTGGTTCGGTGACCGAGTGTGTTAAGTGGCCGACTTTCGATCTTGCCGCAGGAGTTCTCGTGCTCGAATCTCTATCTGGGAGTGGGTGTCTTTGTAAGTGCCCTTTCTTCAATTAAGTCACATCATCACTCATCCGCATTGTCGCTACTAGCCAGAAATTACAGAAAAGCGTCTGAAAAATAATAAAATTCAGAAACTTACGTACTATCCTACAGCTGCCAGCATCTCCACTTTTGAATGGAAATCCAGTATGAAGAATGTTTACCTTAAGTAAAAATACAATAGAACTCTTATGCATGTTGGTCATCAGTTTTTGGATATAGTTGTTTCATAGCTACTGTAATGAGCTTCAACAATGAACAATAACTGTTGCATGTTAGACATTGTTGTGCTGTTTTGTGTTAGGTCACGTTCACTTACAAAATAATCTAGAATATAAAAGAAGTAGTTTCGAACATAAAGAAAGTAAATCTCTGGATTTAGCTAATTTTACTTTTTTTTAATATAGCCATTTTTACTTGGTTGGCCATGGTGGCTCAGTCGATAACGTGTTTGACTACCGTGCTAAAGGTCCTGGGTTCGATCCCCGGCCGGTTCAAATCCGGGAACTTTTCTAACGTTGGAAGAGGCCCCAGCACCCACCCAGCATCGAATGACATGGGTACCTGGGGTAAAGGCAGTCAGGGGCATGATGCTGATCACATCACCCCCACTCACGACCGGATCAAGAAAGTGTGGGGCGTTACCCCCACATCCCCCTATATGCCTTCATGGCATGATGCTAAGCACAGGGGAGCACTTTACCTTTTTTTTTCTTTACCTGTATCAGTTCATTTTGAATTTCAGAACGTGGATAATTATTGTGAACCTCGTTTTATTGTATACATCTGAAATGTCGTGGTAATTGGTCATATTTCGAAACAAATTTCACCAAATATGCGAAGTTTCCTTAATTTTCTGTTGTTTCTGCTGTGTATAATGTTTCTTGATGTTCTCGAACAGCTAAGTTATGAGAAGACAAAAATTGCATTTATGCTTATCAACCTTTGTAAGAGAACTTTTAATTGTTGTTGTTTGTCTTCCTGAATATTCTAAAATCAGATGGCTACCATCTTTTGTATTTAAAATACTAAATAGTTGACATATTCAATCAAAGTTTAATGTTTCACTAGAATTTATAACAAAATGTAGTTTTATCGGCCACAAAAATTAGCCCTTTCCATCTATTTCTCTCACTTCTATTTATTACATAAAAAAAGTAAATAATAATAAGCCCATGGGACACGAGGCCCCAGACACTATCTCACTTTGCACACCCTTTGCTACGCCTTCATTGTTATCATAATTCCTCCCATTGTCATGGTAAAGTGAAGATCAGATATGAGGAGTAAAAAGAATAAACAAAGAAATATAAACACATTCTCTGCAATGGTCTCAGCTCTGATTTCCTTTTAACGCATCTTGTAGACTCGTTCTCATCCAAATTTAAACTGTAGGTCCACTTCTGATTAGCCTATCATGACTTCTCGAGCCTGTTATGAAATGCAGAACGAATGAGTCTTGAATATTATTAGGCATAATAATATATTCAAAGCATGGCAGTTGGGATGGGCGATCGCCTTGGGCGATCTGCACGTGGATGACATAACCAGAATGCATGAAGAACATTAACAAAATTGTGTTGTGTGTGTGATGCTTTAAAACTGTAGCAAAATTTGACTTTATTTGTTGAAGCATAGAGGCTACAGATGCTAATAATTTTTGTTGGTAAAATATGCAAATTATATCCATTCACAAACATTTGAACCTGCAATTAGAAGCAATTTCCAGATGGGTTCATTTTGTTATACACATGGAGTAGGACCACTTTCTGTGGAATGACACGATCATGCAAGTTGATGTAGTACTTCTTCTGCAAGGTGGATGAAATATTCATGTTAAAAACGTGGTTTGAAAGCTAAATCGAATGAGTAAGGTTTTATTTTGTTTAATCCTTGTGATTGTTAACCGTACTGTAAATTCACATAATGGGCTCACATGTAACTTTATTATACTCTTAAGATTTTTCTTAATGTTGGACCGGTTAGGTAATGCGCGAGTCTTCCTTACAATTTACTCAGCTTTTAGACATACAGTAAAATCTCTTTAATCCAGACCCCGATAAGCCGGACTTCACTTAACACATTGGGGTCTCACGATGGGCATAGCCCGCAGTGCACTTAAAGTCAATGTGGACGAACGACGGGCATAACCTGTCCTGCGGTATGCAATTGCTTTGCCGATTGAACTACGGGCTATATTCGTAGTTCGTCTCATGTGCGTGTTCATTCAAGCCTCTTTGTTGAAATTCCGACCGCTAGGTGACTCATGTGCTATTTTTATCTCGCACCTGGGACTGTTTGTTGTCGGGTTGATGTACGTTGCATTGTTTAGAATGGCGTCGTTAGATCCAGACTGCATAGCGGAAATTCTGCATGAGGATTCCTCCTCAGAGTTTGAAGTTAGCGACGATTTTGATGAAGCAGATGAATTTGAAGATTTGGAAGGTAGGTTATATTCGTAATAATTAATTGTTGACAATATAAACAGTGTTGCAAACTCTAGTATTTTATGATTGAAGTGAGAAGAGGTAATTTTTTTGGGTCTATTCATCTTGCCTCTTGTTTGATTCTCCTACATGCACTGATGTATTTTTAGTTTTTTCATTTATTATTTTGTATAGTGTATGTCAAATGAAAATTTATTTAGTTTATTTATTTGTTTGTTTAATTTTTACAGATGACGCAGAACCAACTGATACATCGTCTGGTCCTGTCCTGCAGCCACTTTTTCATACAAAAGCTAATTACCTGTAATTTGTAATTATTTTTTGTTATGTGCACATAAGAAGTATTCTTATGCAAGATTCAAAAGATGTATTGATAGTTTATGTAGTTAATTATTGAAATTTCCAGTTTACGAACTTAATATATCTCTATATTAACATTTGTTATAATGTTGTACTTTTTTTTTCACAAAACATTGCTGAAAAAAATATTCAAAAATGTCTGAGAATGAAAAGATAATTTTACAAATTTTTGTTAATTGAAAATAGGAAATTTTGTAGATTTAAGAAATGTGTGGTAAATAAAAACAAATTAAAAATATTTTATTCTATGATTTTTTTAAAAACAACCAAAAACCGCAGACCAGAGGTAAAAATGCTGTATTATGAGGCCAGACCTGAATGTGTTAATCTGGACAGGCAAAAGGCAAAGTAAAAAAGAGCAGAATGCAAGGTTTTAAATGTGGCTAGAAGTCAACAAGAGAACGTCCCAAAGAAAAGGCAGTCGACCACTGTTTCCCGCAGACTTTGTACTGTATTGTATAGTGTATTTAGGCCTATGTCCTTTAAATACACCATATAAAACTGAGTTTTAATGAACTTTCTACTGTTGTTTTAGGTTATTTCAGTTAATCCGAACTTTCATTAAACTGGTCAATTTGTCCCCCACCCCCATTAGTCCGGAGTAACGAGGTTTTACTGTACTTTTTTTAATTGATTTTGAAAGAACTTGAAGCTTATGTTTTATTATGTAAGTATATTGCAGTAGCAAATTAATATATTGATACAAAGTATTTACTTGTCTGTACAAGTAATATATTGAAGTTCTGTTCAGTTCAGTGCTCACTCTCACCTTTGCTCTGGAACATTTCGTGTTATTGCTTGACGGGCAACACAAATCAATAGAACTTCGCCTTCATGGCGTGGTGCTAAGCACAGGGGAACACTTTACCTTTACCTTTTTCATTCCAGTTTGTTAAGTTGAAGTTTACTTGCAGCTTTTTTTTAAGGTGAAGATGGACAATTACGCACCAGGCATGCATTTATTCCAATATCGCCGGAATGAGCAATGCTACTAAAAAGATCTCAGGCGGAAGTGAAGAGTATGAATTTCTCCCCATGTGGCAATTGGAAGCGGTTTCTTAAGTTGATTATTATGCCTTATATGGTCTTTGAAAAATATGATGAATTAGTATTTACAGAATCCCATGTATTCCTTATGGAGGAGCAACTTTAAATTCAAGTTACGGCTAAACCAATGGGAGTTTTGTCTTTTCCTAAGGAAAATATAATCTTCAATGGACCCACTACCCCATCATATGTATTTTTTCCGCCATCGGAAGTTTGATATTCCCAAGAGAACGAAAAAAGTGATTCTCCCATATGCGTAATGTTAAATTTTTGCCTGTCTCCAGCCACCCCGGCACAGGCTTCACCCCTCGAGGCTCGTTGCGGAGGGAAGGGGGGGAAGGGCGAGAAGAGGTCTGTCTACTGGTCACCGAAGGAGAAACACATGTTCGTTTTAGAGGAAAAATATTTCTGAAGGGTCCTCCAGAGTAAAGAAGCTTGCAGGGTGGGATTCGCGACAGGCAAGAAGGCCCTGGAAGCTCTGTAAAGTAGGGATGGTAGAAAAACAAAAGCAGACAGCCGGGAATAGATTTCAGGTTGTAATATGCAGTAACGTACTTGAACAAGCCTGGAAAATTACGGGCAGAATGCAAGAGAGGCATGGAGTTACTATAATAATTATGTAATTCTTCATGGATTTGTCTCAATGTATATGTAACCGAACAAATACAGTACATATTTACATTATATCCATATGTACTTGGTTTACCATTGTTTCACTATTGTTTTACTGTAACTTGTACTTCTCCTCATTGCAATTTTTTGTTTCCGCACAATATATATTAAACTTTGGGACATCTCTGTTTCAAGAATGATGATTTATTAGTGCTGGGGTGGGAAATAAAACTATGTTATTTTGTTCACAGGGCTTTTTTAAATCTCCCTGAAGAAATTGTTCGGATAATTTTGGGATGCTCTCTGATTTCGGACGATAAGTAGACAGGTTTTTGTGTATTGAATGTTTATTTTGCTTTTACTGAATGTGAATTTCACACTGAACGTATGTTTAAAACATAAAAAAAACAAAAAACTTTACATTTCCTACTTTCGAGCATACTACTATAGAGCATTCCCTGACATTCGCTACGAGACTCGGCGGCAAGCTGCCCGGCATCAGCGCTTGTCTTTCCCGGTGAACGGATCAGCGACAGTCGCTAAAATCGGCTATTAAAATTACAGTTTTCATATTGTGTACTAACCTTGACTTCAAAAGGTGTTGAAAATGATGTCCCTCTGCTGCAACACATTCCTGGCATCTCCGAAGGAAATTGGCATTTACACGTGCAAGGTCTACTGTAATTCTCCCGATTTTTTGTACAATACTCTCTTTTAACTCACGGACGGTGTGTGGATTGTCTTTCTATAAACACAGTCAAAAAAGTTTTGCATCACCTGAGAAGTGATGAAATAGCATCCGCAACATGCCGAAGCGGACAAGAACCGATGAAGCAGAGCTCATAGTGCGAAGTAACGCAGTCGACGTGCAATACCGATCACCACAGACGACTACCGAAGCTAGCAAGTGCATGCGTGTGTTCGAGCGTAGCACCACGTTAGTCAGCGAAGGTTAGGTAGGTGTTCCTTGTGTCCAGTTAGTCAAGGTGAGCGAGTGCAGCCGTGTGCAAGGCATGCCTAGTCGTACAATAGAGCAGTTTGATCCGGCCAGGATCATCACGCTACTGCAGACTAACATGTCGCAACGAGCTGTGGCTAGGGCTGTTGGGGTGGTGCAAAGCGATGTCTGTAGGACCTGGAGGTGGTATACAGACAAAGGAACAGTAGCAGATCGTCAACAGACAGGTTTTCGACGGGTCACACCACCAGCACAGGACCGCTATGTACGACTCTCAGCTCGGCGACAGAATACCATGATGGCAAGGAACATCACTCATGCCCTCCAGGCAGCCTCTGCTGTGTGTGTGTCAAACCAAACTGTCTGTAACACACTCCGAGGAAGTGGTTTACGTTCCAGAAGACCTCTCCGGCACCAGTACCTATTGCCACGACATCGGCGCGAACATGTGCATTGGGCCCGTGCACCTCAAAATTGGGTACCCGATCATTGGGCTCATGTGCTCTTCAGCGATGAATGTAGGCTCTGTCTAAGGCCAGATTCACGAAGAGGATGGGTATGGCAAGGCCCTGGACTGCAAAAGGGTCTTTGTGGTGGCCAGGGGGTCCATCCATACCAAGGAGGAGGAATCATGATATGGGCAGGGATCATGTTCGGACGTCGAACGCCCCTAATTCCAATTAGAGGGACAGAAACATCTGTTCGTTACGTCATGGACATTCTCCAGATGACTGTGGAACCATTTCATCAGGAAATTGGTGACAAATTTGTCTTGGTGGATGACAATGCCCATTCACACCACGCACAGATGGTGCACGATTATCTGCAGGCGGCGAATATCCATTGCATGCTCTGGCCAGCACAAAGTCCCGACATGAATTGCATCGAATATGCATAGGCAATGCTAAAAAATGCCATTGCAAACCATCCTGTGGCTCCCACCAATCTTCGTGAAGTTCTTCTTGTGGCACAGGATGAATGGGATCGCTTACCGCAAGATCACCTTGATCGTCTCATCCACAGCATGTTCAAGACCTTCTTGCAGCCAGGGGAGGACACACCAGGTGGTAGGCAATGTTTCTGATGGATCCGCTATGACGAACAGTCTTCTTGTGACAGTTCTTTGTTTTTTCACCTCCATCATGAATTGTGCCATTTTAGTTTAAAAAACATTTCTGAGAAAATTGTAGGTTTTTTGATCCCTTTTCATTCAACATGTCTTGTTCTTCATCTTCTCTTTTGTATTACCACTGTGATTGTCAATAAACTTCGTGCTTCATATATATTTTGTCATTTTCCATCCTGATGCAAAACTTTTTTGACTGTGTTTACTTTATTTCCCCATTTTTCTTTCCACTTTTATTCAGAACTGACCCTGTTACTCTAAACTTTTTTACGAGGTTTAATATAAGCTACTGTCGTGGACCCACTCACCGGGAAAGACAAGCGCCGATGCAGAGCCGCTTTCCGCCGAGTCTTGTACAGAATGTCAGGGAATGGTCTGTATTTTGCCGAATTTACTTTCCATCATGGAAATACTTTGGAAATGATCAGAATTCCATCGAATACTATGTTTACTTTTTCTTCGTACCTGGGAAGTATTTCAAACAGATTCATACAGTGATCCACAAATAGACAAATTTTGTCAGATTTTTTTTGTGTATTTTTCATACATTATGCTTTTCAAGGAGTACTGATTGTAGCCGCTTGTGCGTCATAACCGATGAGTCCTTGAGGAACAATGGACTGGCTAAGCATGACAGTGACCTGGCTCCAGGTTCGATTCCTGCTGGAGGCACATGGCACAGTCTTTTCGATCCTATTTCAAGCTGTAGGTCTAGTCCCGATTTGCCTACCTGAGCATAAAGTGGATCTCAAGTGCACTTTGGAAAACTTGTAAGTGGTATGTTTTCCATCGAAGTTCATTCTCTATGTATGTATGTATGTGTGTGTATCAATCCTTTTTTGAAAAATATCCGGTTTCCTTGCATCATTTGTTCATAAACTCCTCATCTGCGAAGAATGGGCAAATTATCCAGGCATTCTCCAGAATCTAATGTTTACACTGATAGATGATACATATCAGTATTATGTTTCCTACCTTCTGTCACTCTAACAAAAGATAACCTTTAATAATCAGTTTTCAATTTCCCATACGTTTACAAAATTAAACCCAATTTTCTTATGTTATTACTTAATTAACCCCTAATCTGTAAGTAATTATTAATATACTGTATATATATATATACACACACGGAAGATAGGGCCAAGGCCCTTCGAGCAGGGACGTCGTTAGGGGGGGGGGGGGGCACGTGGGGGCACTGACCCCGGCAAACGTCCATGTGGCCCCGGGAAACTGTTCTGTATTTGCTGGAAATTTTCCTTTGATGACAAATATTGCAAAATGATTCTTCAGTAAATTTTGTTTGCAGTTTGAAACACTTCTTCAATTTTCAGTAGCACGAACACAAGCAAGGAATTTCTTTCTTATTTCCCTGTTTCTTGCTTGTTAAACACAAACAGATGTATTAGCAGATAGCAGAGGATGCAGTTAATGGTTTGGTAGTGTCTGCTGCCATGTTATTTTTCTGCTGGAACAATAACAAAGATGCACGTGGCAGCAGACTCGGTCTTTGTTTTATCGCGATTTCATCATGCTATGTATGCAATTACGTCTGTAACACATACTGTTAAGTTTTAGCGATTACTTACACAAAAATATTTTAAGATTAGGTCCCTTAGCATTCTTCTAATAATAAACCTAAATGCTCTCGTAGTTAGGTTAGGTTCTGTTAACATTAAAATAATATCGCTAAATGCTTTCTAAAGAAAAAGGTTCTAAATTATCTGCACATTCATTCCCACTAATCATATACTTGCATTTCTCTCGTCTTAATCTGTTCTTAAGATTTGTAACATCATCTTAGCAGACGAATTACGTGGCAGGATCTGATGCTTATTCTTACTGCTGACACGCGCGTGGCAGCAGACTCGGCCTAATGATTTTGTGGTCCGCTCCGGTCAGGGAAGTCTGAGACCTATTGAAAATGCACTTTTCCTGCCTGCTGCACACCAGATCCAGGATCCCCCCGAAACCCGCACTTTCTCTTCATCTGGCCCTGCACTGGCTCCATGGGTGCCGAAGACTACACAAACAGGAAGATTTACCTACGGGTGGCTAGAACTTTCTGCGTTAATTATTTTATTGTTCGGAAAAGATATCCCCATGCGTTTCGAATTCCAAGAACAGAATTCTATTGCTTGTCCCCTTTTCGGCACGGGAATGAATGACATAGCGGTTCTTCTCACATGCACTCAACCCTCCTGCTAATGACCTGCCCTGCAAGGACGGAAAGGCCACTTTCTGAAAATTCGGAGAAATATCTAAGCGGTCAGTGGACAGTTGATATTTGTCAGTTTGAAGTAGGAGTTGTTGTCCGATCCATGGTAAGCTTCTGTAAACGCGAGCAGATAGCATCAAGAAGTGTTTGTGATCTCGTTTTCCTACATCGCGAGTAAAATGTCGAATGAGATTGCGAGTAAAATGTCGAATGAGAAGCCGCCAGATTGTCTTCCTCTGGAAACAATGGATCAGGATCGACTGACCGACCAAATATCCAACATATTGGCATTCTAAAAGAGAGTGACTACCACACAAGATCCTGGGTTCGACTCCCAGGGTGGTTGATCTCATGTATAATGAAGAATAAACTACGTTTCAATTAAGGAAGGAAACTAGGTATGTAGCAATTGTTTTTACAGCCGTCTGCATGTTCTATAAGTATTATGTTACAAAATTTGTAAATATTTCTGACTTTCTGTGATTTTTCTTCATTTAGCCTCCACCTGCAAATGCGGAAGCTGCTGCTGCTGCTTAGGTGGCTACGTGGGCTAGACATACAAATATAATTAATCCCTAGTCATACAGGGAATAATACTTATAATATAATCATGAGTTATGGAGAAGCATATAAATTATCAAGCATTTTCTGTTTCTATTTGTTGTGCAGTGGTTAACAAGGTGCATTACGATGCCAGGGGTCCTGGGTTCGAATCCCAGACTGGGCATGTGTGTTCTTTGTGATGGTCCTCTCATCAATTCCACATCACTCATTGTCATCTTCATCTTCACGATTAGCCAATAAGTGTCAGAAAAGCGAAGTAAAATAAACCAAATCAATCATTTATATATACTGCTGGACAATGAAAACCGGACACTTTAATATTTGACATCTGAATTGCAATAACAGCTCGCAGGTATATTACAGAATGTTCGGCAGATCATGTAGTACCATATGCACCATTCATAGGCTCGGACTTTGTTTATGCATTCGTACTTAATTCAGTTTCTGCAACATTTAGTTAGCCCTTGTACCAGAGCTTTTATCGACCCATTGCGTTATCACAAAAAATGCAAGTGTCCGGTTTTTTTTGTCCAGCAGTATATTTCTATATATATTTCTACCTCTTGGGTTAAATGCGACGATGAGGATGAATGATGAGCCGAAGGAATGGCGATGGGACAGACATGATACAACCATACCTGTCCAATGTCCGAACCTTGGACATCTGGTTTCGTAGCATGTTATACTCAGTGGAATTCTTAGGAAGAAAAACTGTAAAAGTAGGGTGAAAAGAAGCAAAGTTGTACGATGCATAAAAAGCCACGTTTAGTCCTTCTAAAACCTTCCAATTATTGAGTTCGTGTTTTAAGTCCACTGTATGCACAGGAAGGCTAATTGGGGATCCGAACCACTATGTGCCTCCACTGGGTATCGAACTTGAAACCCCTTGATTGGAAGGCGGCGACGCTACCACTGCGTCATCGAGGAGGCCGAGAAAAACTTACAATTATTAAAATTAATATTGAGGGACAAGGCCTGCGAGGAGTTCTTTCATTCGGTTGCACGTGGTCATCACATCGAGTCCCATAGTTTCGAGAGCAGAATTTGCTTCCGTATCGCTTTCAAGTACTTCCCAAATTGTCCTCACGATGTTGGAACAGCACAGAAATTTTGGAACTAATACAAGTAGGCAGTCCTTTCCCGAAATCCTATAAATATCTGATTTTAATAATGTGTAGTAGTAATTAAATTTACTTCATTAACAGGATTAAACATCTTGTATATGGTAAGTTGCAATATTCCAAGAAATTCATCTTCAGCGCATTTACTCCTTCCCCCAACCTTTTCGTCTTTAGATGGCAGCTGCCGATAAGGGATAAGCCCCTTCCGAAAGCAAATTCTGGCTACCGGTCTGACCACCAGCGATTGAACCTTGAACCTTTCGATTGATTGATTAAGTGAACTGGTGTTTTAAGTGCACTTTATGCACAGTAAGGATAATCGGGACTGGACCTACAGTTTAAAGTGAGATCCGAACAACTATGTGCCTCCATCGGGAATCGAACCCAGGCAGGTTCTTGAACCTGCCAAACCAAAGACGAGAGCGTAAATATTTGTGCGTGTGGGAACCTTGTTTTATCCAGTGCCATCATATATTCAGTTTTCCACACACAAATAAGATTAATTTTAAGAAATTAGACGTGTGCATATAATTTCTTATCGTCATCATTTCCCAAGTGAGCAATCAGATGCCATAGAAGACTCGGGCCCGCCCTTGCACTAAGAAATACCGGATTCGATTCCGGTATGAACTGTATACATGAGATGCCTAGCTTGAACTCATTACACACACATTTCATATTTGCACTGTTGCCACACACAGAACCAAAAACGTGTCTATTGACACATATATATATTTTGATTTCAATAACACATTAACGTGCGTAAACTGCAAATTATGCACCGTTTAGTGTGTCAAAATACACATAGGAATGTGTTAATTGGTATTTTTATGAGATGAAGTCTCGTGTGATGCACTAAAATGCATCAATTTGGAAGATCAGACAAGATCATTTCGACAATAACAAACTTTCACTTTTAATGCATCAATTGACACAGCTACCCATTCTGTGAATAAATTGAACTTAAAACAACAAATCAATCAATTAATCAATATTTCTTCTCAAACGGAAAACTGATTTAATTTTCAATAAAAAGAAATATAAATTTCTTACGCTCTTACAGAACGAACGAAGCAAACAAGATAATTTCGCGATTACATACCATCGACACGCTACAACGTTTTTAGTGTTTTCAAATTTCAAGATATAATAGCCTATTTGTCTATTGATTAGTCATTATGACTACTTCAACTGCTTATGAGAATGTAATGTACTCACTCACAGTATTTCATGAGGGGAAAGAAGTTTAGTAAGCAAAAAGGAAAGTAATATGAAATCAGTAAAAATAAATAAAAATATGCAAAACAATATTTTCGCAACTTTACCTCCCTCACCCCGGTATGAATGATTGATTTGGTTTATTTTACTTCGCTTTTGTGCTACCTTTGGCTAATCGTGAAGATGGGGATAAGTGATGACATGATAGAATTGATGAATGGACAATAACAAACTGCCTGTGTGCCGGCCCCCATGGTGGAGTGGTTAGCACATCGCCCTATGATGCTAGGTGTCCCGGGTTCCAATCCCTGGCTGGGAATAGATGTTTGTGAACTTCCATTCATTAGTTGCACCATATCATCACTCGTCCCCATCTTTGCGATTAGCCGATTTGCGATTAGCGATTTGCGATTAGCACAAAAGCGAAGTGAATTCAAGCAAATCAATCAAATTCCAATATCACGCCGGGATTCAAACCTGGGACTCCTGGCATCATAAGCGCAGTGTGCAAACCACTCCGCCACGGAGACCGGCCCATGTTTGAATGAAGGTGAAGTGGGAGCAAGGGGATCACCCCAAGGGCTTGTAAAGAATTTCCTCAAAATTCAACAGGCAGTTTACTACAAAGAACTTGTTAGGCAGTGTCTTGATAACTACAGAAACTGGGATGTGTTCCTAAAAACCTATTTGTTGGTCTAACATTTGTACTTATCCCCCTTCGACAATGGCAGTATAAGTGACAAACATTGTGAATGCTTCCATCAGGAAATATACTGCTGGACTCTCAAGATAGATGTTCCTCAAGCTAAATACAGCAGAAGATCCCTTACAAGTACATTTTACGTCAGTATACAGAATATGTAACATATATTTGTTTCAATAAACAAAATTATTTCATTACAACAAATAATTTGCATGATGATAAAACAATCTGTGCCCAATAGAGAAAAACAGTAAAAAGATTTGAAATCAGCTGAGAAAATGCTCTCAGAAACACTCATTCTTTTCCATTTTTGTTTTCCAGATTCATTGTAGCTTTTCATCTTATTAACGACGATTGCAAAGATTAGGATTCATGATGATTTTGTAAATTATTTATTTTTTAAAAAAAAGTGAATCGACGATTTCAGGAGATAAATGTAATGAAAAAGGTTTAATGCTCCTTATATGCACAATTGTTTTTCATCCGAAGTTCTTGTGTTTCACTTAGTAAAAGTATGCCATCTTTCGATTACAGCGAACAAGACTTGCCGGAACTTCTGATTGAGGTGGGACCACCCCACCCGAGCACAGATCCTAAGGTGGCAACTTTAGAAGGGAGGAGAATTGTGGATATAAAACACTTCCTCACCCAAGTACGAGACCTTGAAAGGCACAGGTAAATGAAAATAAATCATATTACGTAGTATTTTGAGCACTTTGGAGTAGCTTGGAAGGTTGGAATGACTAAATATCAGTACCACAAGGCACTGCTGAGATATGTATTAATAAGATAATCTAATATTAGTGTGTAAATTAAACTTTTTGCTGCAAGAGGTATGTGATAGCAAGCATTAAAATAAGGTATTAATAACAGTAAACAATAATTGAAAAAAAATACTTCAATAGAAAGGTTTTCTGAAATTAAACTTACATTTCCCACCTACTTTCCCTTGTGCCTGTCTCTTGTGTATGCCAAATCGCGATGATGATTACATGAAATGGACGAAGGGATACACACAACCAACCATGCCCAGGACAGAACCTCAATCTGTCTTTTTTCTTTGTTTGTTTGATTATCGTTATTTTACTTCGCTTTTTGTGACACTTTTGGGCAAGGTGAGGATGAGTCATGATGTGATGAAATTGATGAATGGACACTCACAAGCATATATGCCCAGGCTGGGATACGAACCCGGAACCCCTGGCATCGTAGCGTGATTTGCTAACCACCCCGGTGCGGGGGCACGGCAGAATTTGAATGTGGAACCTGCCGTGGTTTGTTCGTTGAGTCGACCACTCATCATTCTCGGATCCCGAGGCAGCTAGTGTCGTTTGTAAACCTACGTTCATATGTATGCCTAATCCTTTGTTGCACTTGATGAATAGTACTGAATGATTTGCAGCTATATTACAGAAATATTCTTCATTTCCAGATGTCCAGTTCATCCGGGGGGAAGTATGAGGTGGCAGAAAGAGAAAAGGTATGGGCTCTTGTCCGTGTTCGATTACAAGTGTGGTTATTGCAACCACACTCGTTCAATCACCACCGACCCCGTGGAGCGTCTCCCTAGTGGACAGAAGCCTCGCCTCCAGAGTAGTGGTATTTACGGTAGGGACAGCACAGGAAAGGAAGAGTTCCCCTCCAGCAGATTTGCTACACTTAAAACAAGCTCAACATGAGCATATGAGCTTTTTGCTCTAGTGTAAGTACCCTGTCTAATCCAAGATTTTTGTGAAAATGCCCTCAAATATTTTTCGGAAAGGAAGAGCTCTTCCGGAAAGGAAGAGTTTTTTCGGAAGGGAAGAGCTTCCTCTCAGATTAATTTGTCTACACTTACAAAAGGCACTTCTGAGAGACTTAAAACTAGGCCCCCCCCCCCCCCACACACACACACACACACACACACACACACACACACACACACACACACACACACACACACACACACACACACACACACACACACACACACACACACACACACACACACACACACACACACACACACACACACACACACACACACACACACACACACACACACACACACACACACACACACACACACACACACACACACACACACACACACACACACACACACACACACACACACACACACACACACACACACACACACACACACACACACACACACACACACACACACACACACACACACACACACACACACACACACACACACACACACACACACACACACACACACACACACACACACACACACACACACACACACACACACACACACACACACACACACACACACACACACACACACACACACACACATATATATATACATATACATATATTTATTTCCGGTTTAAGTTCAATTGGATACCAGGTTCAATTTTAGAGATATTCCAAATTTGATAAGCAACAGCAACAGTGCCATCTATGTGCAAATGTCTGAACTCGGTGAATACTTGGGAACAAGTCAATTTTTTTTCATTATGTCAATATTTTTAACTCTTTTTGCCAGTAATAGGGATTGGTAGTAAGGAATAGACAAAGTACTTTGGAGCCGAATATACCTTTCTTAAGACGTCGTATATTACTAAAATATCTTTAATTCACATATTTCTCATACCGCTGTATCTTGTTCTATTAGGTTTGTTCAATAAAATTGCCTCTTCAAGAAAATTGCTCAAGGGCAAAAGAGGTACCAATAGGGCAAGCATACAATGATATGGGGATATGTGAATTGTTGGTTTCTTCGATTCAGATAAATGGATTGAATTGAAACTGGGATATTTTGCATTTGTTACATTCAGTTTGTTTGTTGTAATCTGTTCATATATAAAATCAAGCACCGAGAGGGTATAAGATCAATACTTGAACAATATGTGCGCATGACGGCCTCAAAGCAATGGGATCAATATTTGGAGCGGCAGTTCTATTGCCTGTAATTTCTCCCTATCAAATGATCGCCGCAGCGCGGTTCTCCCTATTGACATCGATTAGTTCCAGACAATTCCGCTTCCCCGGCGCTGAGGCATGGCGCTGCGGTATGGATTGCATGTACGCTCAGCAGAGAAACGGGATGTACGCTCAGAAGAAAGTACTTCAGCAAAAATATTAGAGAAGAGCTCATGTTTCTGAATGCACCCCCAACACACCCCCACACCTACCCACCCACATCCATACATATTTACTTCCCGATCCACTTTTATTGTATTATGTTGTGCAATATTAATTGATTAAATGGTTATGACATAATGTGATTATGTGGTGTTTTCTGATTGGTTGCTTATGACATAATGTGATTATGTATTACGTTTAAATAAGCAGTGTTTCTATTGGCTCTGTAAATCTATATAAGCCAGGGCACAGTGCAGATTCCTCACCTTTGCTGGATCGGCAGAGGAACCCACATCGCGGGGGATAGAACCTGAACAGGCTCCACCAAAGTATAGGAGACTTGAAGCATATAATTTGGCGGAATAACCCAAGTAAGGTCATAGAGACAATATACACTGATGCAATTTGGCAGGGGGGCCCCAAGAAATTGTATATAAATACCAAAGCCAAAAATATTAACACACATACATACCTACACACATACACACACACACAAAGCACAGTGCTGAACCCAACTGATCCAGCATAGAATTTTGAATTGAATCCCAGGAAATTGTATATAATAAACAACAGCAAAAAATGCCGAATCAAAAATATTGTAATCAATGCAATAAGAATATATCCAGCCCCAATTGGGCTAAGCACCAAAAGATTTGTAACCCAGACAAATGCAGAACTCCCACAATAATTTGCCCCAAATGCAATAGAAAATACAGCATGCAATACTTCACATATACACATAAAGATACTTGCTCTGCATTGCCCCCTCAACCATCCACATCTGGTCTGAAAAGAAGGCACGAAGCACCTGTTAATGCTAGAGCAGCAAAGCAGCCACGCTATGAACCCATCCATAGCAGTTTTAACGGCCAATTAAAGGATCACCGGTTTGCATCAGAGCCAAGATGTGGCATTGAGAATTTCTTGAACAGTAAAAAACCTGATCTCCAGGCAATTCTTAATGCACAAAATGGCTCTTATAAACTGTCCCTCAAATTGTATACACAATATAAAAAACCAAATGGCACAAAATTTACACAACCCCACATAACAGAAACTGTACCGGTATATTCAAATGCAAATTCAGACAAAATAATAAGCAGGTTGATGGAACAATTGAATATTAAACACTCTGAATTTGCGGCAAAAGAGTCTGGATGGAGCCTATGTGGCTCTCCGCACAAGTTATATGTCAATATTTCTGAATTCTGCCCATTACAAGGATCTACATATGTGCCATTACCTGCTAATATTAAAAACAGAAGAGCCGTGGTTAATATAAAAAATGCCGACCAGAAATGCTTTTTGTGGTGTATATTAGCTGCTTTGTATCCAGTTTCAAGGGATCCTCAGAGAATAACTTATTACAAGCAACATGAACATCTTTTTGACGATGCAATGGAGGGTTTGGAATATCCAATGTCTGTTCAGAATATTGATAAATTTGAAAAAAAGGCCAGGCACATCAATGGCAAGCAATTATCTATTAATGTATTTATTTGTTCCACTGGCAATTGCCCGATAGCACCTCTCAGAATCAGTATACTTGATGATGAATCTGCTGTTCCAATTGATCTGCTCTTAATTGAAGGGGATGGCACATATCATTATACTCTGATACATAATCTTGAAGCTTTAGTGAGAACACAACTAGACAAATCCAATAGAATATTCAAGTTGTGCAGAAGATGTTTGACTGTATTTGATGGTCAAAAAATGGTAAATAGGGTTCCTGAAAAAAATGCAGAAATTGCCAAAAACAAATTAATTGAGCATCTGAAATACTGTGGCAACCATAAACCTGTTCATATGGTGATGCCCAATCCAAGTGAAAATTGCAAATTCAAAAAGTTTGAAGCCTTGTTGGAACACCCAGTATTTATTGTCTATGATTTTGAATCGAACCTCAAACGTCTTGCATTCTGCAATCCAGATCCTGAAGAATCCTCAATTACACCATACCAGCTACATGAACCTTCCAGTTTTTATTATATGGTTGTACAGGGTGGTGTGGTTAGTAAAGAATATTTATACATGGGACCAAATGCCGTCAAAGAATTTGCACATAGAATAGAAAATGTGTGCCGTGACATAGCATCTAACATCTTATTAAAATCAAAACCCATGTTGCCTTTAACAGAGGAACAGATTGAGGATTTCAACAATGCAGAAAAATGCCCGGTATGTGATTCTGAATTTTCAGATACAAATATCAAGGTGAAACACCATTCTCATACAGATGGTAAATTCTTAATGGCCCTGTGTAAAAGCTGCAATATTCAGATCAAGAGACCAAAATTTATCCCCATATTTTGCCATGGAGCATCCAATTATGATTTCCATCATCTGATCAGGTACGAAGGGTTTGACAAGCAGAATTTAAATATTTTAGCTGAAAATGATGAAAAATATATTGCCATTACCAAAATAATTAAAGTTAATGGTGTTTCTATTCAATTAAGATTTCTTGATTCTTACAGATTTTTATCTGCTAGCCTGCCCACACTGGCCAGTCAATTATCTGATGATGACTTGAAAATCACACGTGCCTCGTTTCCAAATCAGGACCTGAAATTAATTAAGCGGAAGGGTGTATATCCATATGACTATGTTACAGATTTTTCTAAATTTGATGAGTGTTCCCTGCCACCGCAAGAAGAGTTTTACAGCAAAATCAGAGGATCTGGAATCACTGATGAAGATTATGACCATGCTCAATTGGTGTGGAACGATTCAAAATGCAAGACATTTGGTGATTATCACATGGTATATTCGAAACTTGATGTGACCCTCTTAGCTGATATATTCCAGGCATTCAGAAAATCTTGCATGCAAAATTATGGATTGGACCCAGTGTATTTTTTCAGTGCCCCGGGCCTAGCATGGGCTGCAATGTTTTTCAATACCAAAAAGCAATTGGATCTGATCCACGATCAAGATATGTATCTGTTTATGGAGAAATGTATAAGAGGAGGCATGGTGCAATGTTCCCAGAGATATGCCAGAGCAAATAACAAGCATATGCCTGATTATGATCCAGCACGGCCATCAAATTATATACTGTATGTAGATGCCAACAGCCTCTATGGTCATGCCATGATGCAAAAACTGCCATATGCAGAGCTTGAATGGGTTGAAAATTTCAATATTGAGAATCTTAAGGATTTTGATGACAGTGATTATGGCCTCTTCTTAGAGGTTGATCTGACAATTCCTGAAGATTTGCACAATAAATTTTCTGATCTGCCCCCAATTCCTGAGGTTGAGTGTTCACCTGGCTCTAAACAGAAGAAGCTCATGATGACCCTGGAGCCAAAACAGGGATATGTCACATATTACAAAAACCTCCAGTTCCTGATGAATCATGGTGTTCAAGTGACCAAAATTGGAAAAGTTTTGAGGTTCAGGCACTCAAGATGGTTGAAGCCATATATTGATACAAACACAGAGCTTCGAACATCTGCAATGAGCCAATTTGATAAGACCCTGTTTAAATTGATGGTGAATTCAGTGTATGGCAAAACAATTGAAAATGTCAGGAAACATACCGATGTTAAAATAATTACTGACCCCAGCCGGAGCAAAAAATTGGTTGCAAAGCCCAACTTCAATTACAGAAGAATTTATGATGAGCACATGGCACTTTTCAACATGAAGAAAACAAAGATTAAGTTTGATAAACCTATTTATGTAGGGGCTGTGATATTGGAAAGGTCCAAATTACATATGTTAACATTGTATTATGATGTGTTGAAACCTTTTTATGGTGATCGTGTAAAATTATTGTACATGGACACGGATAGTTTTATTCTTGATATTCAAACAGAAGATGTTTATCAAGATATGTCACAGCCTGAATTGTTTCAATACTTTGATACCAGTGAACATACAAAGATTCAACACCACCACAACAAAAAGGTGCCTGGCAAGTTAAAAGATGAGACACTTGGTGATGTTATTGTGAAATTTGCTGGGTTAAGTGCCAAGATGTACACTTTTAAAACATGTAGTGCTGTTGTCAAAAAAGCCAAGGGCATTGGCAGAGTGACTGTTGACAAAGAGCTTAAATTTGAAGATTATGAAAATTGCCTCAAATCCCAGAGTTCAATCAAAACATCAGAATGCAGAATTCAGAGTGTGGATCACTTGTTGACTTCAAATATTGTAAGAAAAGTGGCTCTGGACCCACATGATGACAAGAGATGCATTTTATCATGTGGCATACATACTTTACCTTGGGGGCATTGTGATTTGAAAAATGGGAATCAATGCCCAATTACAGAGCATGATTTGAAATAAATAAACATGCCTATGAACTTATTTGGGTTCAAAAAACAGGCTATTATGGAGCTGCCAACACCACAACCCTCTCCTGATATGCTGTCTAAACTGAGTGGCTTGTTAATTATTCATCTGAACAGCATACTTACAGATAATGATGATGAAACAGGTAAAATATTGTACATATTTAACAATAATTTAAATCATTACCAATTACCTGTAGGTGGGCAATTGCAATTTATTACAACCCCTGAGGGTGATGTCAAGATTTCAGTAGGGAGAAATATTTATAGAATTAAGCACTCAAACATGATTTCTGGCACTGTATATACTGTTTCTGCTGGTGACTGCTTATATATTGAGGTCCCTGGATCATATGACAAGCTTATACCCTTTTTTATAGAATTAAGAATCAGATACTCTATAATAAATAACCACTAAAACAAAAATGCCTAATGATATATTTGGCCATACAAGACATGAAGATCACAGTGATGAGATTCTGATGCTTGATGTCAGAGTCAAGAAATTAAGAAGTGATTTACAAGCTTTACAAACCACACTGAATGCCAGTCTTCAATTAGAAATTACAAATCTGCAATCACAATGCATGGACCCTCTTCTTAAAATTGATTCTGAACTCAAATTATTGCTTCAGAAATATACTGACCTGGCAACATTAGATAATTTTCAAAGTTTAGAAGAAGCTGTAGCAGCTCTTCAAGCCAAATTTAAGACCCAGGCTAACAACTCTGAGCAATTGAAACAACAATTGGAAGAACAAATAAATAATGTCCAGGCACAGCTCCAAACAATTGTCAAAAGCATAAAATCACAGGAAGATTTTGATCTAGTCATTTCCACTCTAAAAGAACAGATTCAATCACTCCAAATACCTAATCTGGATCCTCTGCATAATGCCATAGCCGAGGTTAAAGAAAAAATTGAGACACTTGAAAATTTTATGAACAACTTGCCATCTTCTGATGCTTTGAATGCAATAACTCGGAGTGTTGCCAATATTAAGCTGCAACTTGAAACATATGAAGATTTTGGAAAAATTCAAAGTACCATAACCCATCTTGAAGGTACAATAGCAGCAGTGCAAAGTGATTTGTCAAATGTACTAGAATCCAGATTGCCTGGGATTGTAGATACACTTGTCAGTGTCCAGCAACAAATCACAAAGCTTGAAAACCTCAACACTGAATCTGAACTATCTCATTTTCATCACTTGATTGATGATATCCAAACAAAGCTTGAAATTTTACAACAATCAACACCCTCTCAGGCAGATATAGCCCTGCTACAAAATGCTATGCAAAATGTGGCTGATGCTTCTGAATTAAACAATGTGAAATTGGCACTTGAATTTTTACAAAATACAGTATCAAATCTCCCTACATCACAGGAACTTAAAAATATTAAGAGGGCAGTGAATAGGATATTGAAATCAGAAGATATCAAGAATATCCAGACAGAGATCAAACATCTCACTCAGACAGTGGCCACTCTACCAACCAATCAACATATTAATGAACTGCATGCCCTGTTTGAGGATATCAGAAGACAGGTCCATGATCTTACTGCTCAAAATTCAAAATTGGCAATTGTTGAAAATTTGCAACAAATTGTAGCTAATATCAAGCAACAGCTAGGAACCATGGAATCCAATCAAGCAAATGCTTTGTCTGTTTTTGCTACCCAACTTCAAGAGATTGTGCAACAATACAAGAAACTTGTCGTGGACATAAAAATCAAGCCAGGCCATGATGATGTTGTTAGAACGATCAATGAGCACCTTGAATCTGTAACAAGCAGATTGCTCACAGCAGAAAAAGAAATAACAGGCATAATCGAGAATCCAAAACATACAGTAATTCTTGAATTGTACAGCATCCCCAACAAAGAATATGATTCACCATTTACACCAGGTGGCAAAATATATATGCTGTCCCCTGCACAATTTTATTACCAGTTTTTTGTTGGGGGCACATTGAGACCAATCAAGATCAAATATTGGCATCAGCCACAGGCACACCACTACCCTACCTTATCAATAACAAATGCTGACAACAAAGTGAAAATCACCAGTGTAGAGTTAGAGGATTTTACAGACCCCAATACATTAGAAACAGCCTATACTGAAGATGATGGCACTCTGGAATTTAAAATACAAATAGGAGACAAATTATATTTAGAAAATCCTGCAGTATCAGCTGCTGAACACCCCATAGTTGCAATATTCTTGTTTACATATTATGTCTAGACAAATTATTGTTGATGAATTACACAGACAAGCCCGACATAATTTTAAGAGACTCCCAGTAGTCACAAAGGGCATAGATGATTTATGGCAGAGCGACTTGATTGAGTTGTCAAGTGGGCAGTTGAAAAACTTAGACAAAATCAACAAGGGCTACAAGTATCTACTCACTGTAATAGATACATTTTCAAAATTTGCCTGGGCTGTGCCACTCAAATCCAAGACTGGAAAATGTGTTACAGAAGCCTTCAGGACAATCATCAATCAGAGTGGAAGATCACCGCGCTATTTGCAAACAGATAATGGCAAAGAATTTTATAATTCGGTGTTTCAACAATTTATTAAAAGCCAGTCAATACAACATTACTCGAGTTACAGTGATCTCAAGGCCTCAATTGTAGAGAGATTCAACAGAACCTTAAAAAATCTTATGTATAAACAATTTACACTTCAAGGTAATTATAAATGGCTTACAATCCTTCCAGAACTTCTACATAAATATAACAACTCGGTCCATTCCACAATCAACATGAAACCCTCTGAAGTAACTTCATCTGATGAGCAAAAATTGATCAGGACTGTTTATTATCCTAGATACCAGCCAACAACAAGAAGGGCCAAATACAGGGTGGGTGATCAAGTAAGAATCAGTAAATATAAGCACTTATTCAAGAGAGGCTTTACGAGAAACTGGAGCACTGAATTATTTACAGTGGTTCAAGTTAAACCCGGGACCCTTAACACATATATAATAAAAGATCACAGAGGAGAAATTCTCAAAGGCAGATTCTATGAACAAGAGCTCAGCAAAACTAAACAGCCTGACACATATCTCATAGAAAAAATCATCCGCAGAAAAGGCAACAAGTTACTTGTCAAATGGCTGGGTCATCCGGAAAACAGCTGGATCGATGCAGACAAAATAATAATATGAGCACCTGGGATGTTATAAAAAGGCTGCCAGAACCTGAACAGCAGAATAAGAGAAATGGCAAATTGCTACCTGATAATATTAGGTGTCTTATTGTTGGGCCATCTGCTTGTGGTAAAACTACACTAATAGTTGATAATTTTTTATTGGCACCCAACTGGTTAGACTGGAAAAACAGGCACTTGTATGTCTTCTCTAAGAGCTTGGAACAATTAAAATATCAGCAGCTGATGAAGCTATATGATGGATTGGATATAGCCACTTTTGAACCAGATGTTAAGCCACTCCATGAATGTCTCGATAATTCTGTTGTTGTGTTTGATGACATTATACTGGATAATCAAAACAAGGTTAGAAATTTCTTTACACAGGGCCGACACAAAAACATTGATTGCTTCTACCTGGCACAGACTTTTTCAAAAATACCGAAGCAACTGATCCGAGACAACAGCAATTTTATATGTGTGTTTCATCAAGATCATACCAACCTCAAACACATACATGATGAATATGTAGGTGGGGACTTGAGCTACAATGATTTTTCCAAGTTTTGCAGCAGGTGCTGGAACCAGGACAGTTATGGGTTTGTCACAATTGATATGACAAGAACACCTAATACTGGAAAATACAGAAATAAAATCAACGATTTTCTAGACGTTGAGACGTATATAAATAACCATGAAAAGGCCAATTATTGATGATCTTAAGTTAAGAGATTATCTTGTAAAAAGATTTAAGGGATGGAAATCAGAGAACCGGGGAATTTATGAAAAACACAAACAAACAGAACAGCCTGTAATTGATGCTATTAATAATTTAGGTAAAAATATCAAAACTGTTACAGAGCAAAATCAAGATTTGATCACAGAGCTTGTGCCTGTAGCTGCTAGGAACATTTTAGATTATCCATTCACCCCACTTTCCAGTATTCATACACCTAGTCCTATTGCTCCTAGAAGAATTGAAGCTACACAGGATCCTATTGAATTGGGTCTTCTTGCTCAAAAATATTTAACCACACCTAAAGACAATAAAGATGAGGTTTTTGGCTTATATGCTGACACAGAGCTTGATGGCAGTATCATACATAGAATTGGCAATTTCAGAGTAACATTTATGGGGGATGATCTGATTGTTTATTCAGAATCTCGTCTCGGAGAAAAAGGTGCTTTTGTTAAGTACCCCGGAACACCTGGATTGTGGGAACTGATGACTAGGAAAAGGCCTGGCAGCTATACAGATCAAGATTATGAATATTACAAAGAAATATTAATAAAATCAGATGCTCTATACCAGAACAATGATCCCACACAAAAAAGAGTCAAGTCTAGCAGTGGGGCAAAATACAATAATTTAATCAAGCCCATATGGTCACAGATCAAGACTGGCAGTGGAATCAAACAATACAACACCCTGCCCAAAGAATTTGTGTGGGTTGATGATGTCAGGAAACTTGTAGATAGGTTGCTGGTGATAGCTGGGGAGGAAAATGCTGGGAACCACAATTTTTACAATGAAAAGGTTGGAATTATGGACATGATAAGCACCAAATTATCTAATTTTATAGTGAATGACCCTAAGGGGATTGGATATCTCATAAAAATTATTAATACTCTACCACCTAAATTTTGGAATATCTCTGAGGGTCGGGGGTTGGTTAATGACATTATAAACAAGCTGCCATTTGAACTACACATTCCAGGCTATCAGTATTGTGGTCCCGGTACAAAATTGGACCATAGATTAAACAGAGGGGATCCTGGTGTTAATCCCCTAGATGCTGCTTGTAGAGACCATGACATAGCATACAACACACATACTGATCTTGACAAGAGACATGTTGCAGACAAGAAATTAGAAGAGGCCGCATTTGGCAGATTTGTAAGCAAAGATGCTTCTTTGAGTGAGAGAATATCAGCATTGGGAACCACCATAGCTATGAGCACCAAACAAAAACTGGGGTGGGGGCTGTGAATATGTATATAATAAACCTACAATGAAGGCCAAGGGTGTTATGTATCAAATACCTTATGCAGGTCTCAAATCTCTTAAAACTATTGACAGTCTCTTGACCAAAAAGCAGCGCAAGAAAAAAAGCTCTTGTATTGCCAAGGGACATGGTATGAAATTGTTGCTTAGTACCCCCCAATTAAAAAAATTACAGCAATCTAGAAAAAAATCACATGTGGGGGGATTTATATTTACCATCCCTGCCATCTTAGCTGCTCTCGGGGCTGTGGGGAGCTTGGCTGGGGGATCAGCTGCCATAGCAAAAACAGTAATAGATGCCAAGAAAAATAGGGCAGAATTAGATGAGCAGAGGCGCCATAACCTGGCCATGGAGAAAAAAGGCAAGGGTGTTAAGAGAGCCATGAATAAGTTTAAAAAAAACAAGAGCCGCTTACAAACCAAGATATTGAAGCTTTAATCAAGCCACTGGGCATCAAACATTTTAGAGGTGTGTACATGTCTGATTCTTTACCAGAACAACCACTCAACAAAGAATGTGGCATTGTTAATTTGGATGAGTACAAAAATCAGGGCACTCACTGGATCTGTTATCTTAAATATTTAAAAGATGAGGCATTTGTGTTTGATTCATTTGGAGGTGTTCCACCTGAAAATTTAGTAAAATATCTAAAATCAGCTAATCTTTATTACAATAATGCCCGTGTTCAAAACTTCAAAGATGTTAATTGTGGACATTTGTGTTTATCTGTTCTTAGATATATGTCTCAAATAAATAAACCATCAATTGAAAATTTTCAAAAAGCCCTGTGGTATTTAAAACATCATGGGGGTATTCCATCTCACCAGCCAAAATTCAATATTGAAACTCAAATTACATGATGATATAGTGTATCCCAAAACAATAGCTCTCAGAGCATTTTACGGCATGTACTTGATCCCTAATATTACACACCACAACAATACAATTGCAGTAGGGGATCAAAAAATTGTCATCACTCCAGGGCAATATAATCTGTCCACTCTAAATGCTCAATTACCCAGAGGTGTAGTGTTAAGTCAAAATTCTGTCACTCACAGAGTAGAGATTGTATCTGCTACAGAAACAGTGGATCTGGGTACTATAGGAGAACTGTTAGGCTTTGAGAACAACACAAAACTTGAAGCGGCCATCAAACACACTGCTATGAATATACCTAAATTCTTAGCCATAGAGACTCTGAATATTCATTGTAATGTGGCTGAGGGTATGATCACCAAATCAAATGGCATAGGCACTCACAAACAAACTGGCATCATTGCAACATTCAAACCTAATTCCGAATTTATGGAGCCGATCATCTACAATCCATCCCCAACATTATATTTTCCTGTGTGCCACAATAGAATAGATTACATTGAGTTGATGGTCACTAATGAAAAAGAAGAATTAGTTGATTTTGCTGGAGCCACAACAACTGCTATCATAGAGATTAACATTTAAATAAAAATACATACAATGGAAAATATTGAGAGTTATGAGCTACAATCATTCCCTCCAAACAGGAGGACATTTGCAAATTTAAATCAACCCAACACAGAGATTGAGGTTGATCTTGATGTAGGGGATGGATTTATACACCCTCACAGAGCAGATCTATACATCAAATTTGATGTTGTAAAGCTCGATGGAACAGATTATCCGGCAAATTTAAATATGAGACTTGTAGACAATTTTGTGCCACATCTGTTCTCTGAAATTGAGATCAGAAAGCATGGTGTTGTTATAAACAGAGTGGATTATCCCGGCATTACCTCCACAGCTTTGGCCACATTAAAATTATCCAAAACCGAGGCATCATACTACAAAATAGGCGGATTTGAGGCTGGTGATAAGATATTATCTAAAAATCATACAGTGCTGTTCCCTATGCGCCTGTTGCCAGGATTCTTCTCGGATTACAAAGATATTATGTGGAAGGGCGGGTTAAGAATTACATTTAGAAGAGCTGCAAATGATAATAATGCATTGATGAGGTATAGCACATTAAACTCTACAGGAGAAGCTCTGCCTAATACCTTACCAGATGCAGGCAAGTGCATTATTCAGACTATGGAGTTAAGAATCCCAGTTGTTGAATATGAGGCCAGTTATGCTCTGAAATACAAAGCTGATATAATAAAAAATCCACAGATTCCTCTGCAATTTTACACATATCAATGCGTACAGAAGCCCGCATCTGGTACTTATTATGAGTTTGATGCTACAAATTCATTCTCCAGTATTCAATATGACATGCCTGATTTTGTGGTGGTACTGTTTCAGACTGGAAGACACAACAATCAGGAAAAAAATTCAAGTAAATTTGATAACTGCAACATCAAGAACATATATCTTAAAAATGGCAGAAATGAGGTCTTTCCTAGAGAAAATTACAATTTAGACATGTCCAAGGATGATTTTCTCAAATTATATGAGGCTTTTTCGGCTTTCAAGAGGGTTACTACAGGCAATACTGACATGTATTACACGCCAGATGAATTCAAAGCACGGAGACCCATGTTTGTAATTAACACTTCAAAAAGAAAACAGGTTGTGGTTAATGACAGAACAAACATTAAAATTATCTGTGAATTCCACGAGGCATTACCCGACGACACCATTTGTAGTGTTATTCTCATAGGTGAAAAATCATATGTTTATGATGTAAGAAATGAGAGGGTCACGGAGCAATTCTAGAGGCCCGATTCAAACACAGAAACCCCTTGATTACAAAGCAATAATACCAACACTTTGCTGTCAGAGAGGCCCCAGACACTCTACCAGCTTTGAAACCTCAACTGTATTATCAGCTAGCAGTGAATATCTTATGTGTGGGCAGTTGTATATATTTCAATCTTTTATCAGGACTCGAACCCAAAACCCCTGATTACAATGCAACAATATTAACACTTCTCAATATGGAATATGCCCACATTTTACTGGGTTCTGAGACCCTTATACAGACAAAATTGGATTTTGTTTCTGTCATAATATTTTCCAAGTCTCTGCCTAGGCTGATATTATCAGAAGAGAATTGCTTTTAGCATGAAGGGGGTGCAGTTCATTGCCACTGTGTGAAAATATGTATTTTTATCTCAATAATCTTTGTTACACTTTTACATGTTGCAGACATGTTACACTTTTTCCCCTGTCGCACAGAAAGATTAATGGCCCCTTCAGTGAATCATACAGAAAAATCATTAATGCTCCCTTCTAGCGTGTAGATTTTATCTCTTGCGTGCCGGCAAGGCATGGAGGCAATTAATTATGCTTACCCGCTCTTCTCATATTGTATTGAGCAAGTGGTTATAAAACATGAGAAAATAAGGAAACTGAGAAATTCAGTTTTTGTACAATATATTGTTGTAAAACACTTTTTACCAGGTTTAAGATCTGGGAGTTGTATATCAACTATCTCAAAATCTCACGTGTGGAGTGCAACATGTATTTCAATCTATCAGGGCTCGAACCCAGAGCCCCTTGTTTATCAATTAAACTTAAACTGGAAATAAATATGTGTGTGTGTGTGTGTGTGTGTGTGTGTGTGTGTGTGTGTGTGTGTGTGTGTGTGTGTGTGTGTGTGTGTGTGTGTGTGTGTGTGTGTGTGTGTGTGTGTGTGTGTGTGTGTGTGTGTGTGTGTGTGTGTGTGTGTGTGTGTGTGTGTGTGTGTGTGTGTGTGTGTGTGTGTGTGTGTGTGTGTGTGTGTGTGTGTGTGTGTGTGTGTGTAGTTTTAAGTGTGGCCCCAAGAGGGGCATATTTTTAACAAATTTATGGACAACAATCTCTCAGAAGTGCCTTTTGTAAGTGTAAACAAATCAATCTAAGAGGGTTCATACTTTCTCATGGAATCCATGAGGGTATTTTCACAAAAATCTTGGATTAGACGGGGTTCCACACTTGAGCAAAAAGCTCATATGGGCATGTTGAGCTTGTTTTAAGTGTAGCAAATCTGCATGAGAGGGGGTTCATACTTTCCGGCGCTGTCCGTAGCATAAATACCACTACTCTCCAGGAAACAACCAAGCTGGGAGACACTGATGCTGCCGTTTGGGGTTCGGTGAGCACCGGCCATGGACATGGGCCCTTGGAGGAATTTCTCTCCATCCTTGGCGTTCCCCACCTGAGCGTCAAGACATACCGAAAACATGAGGACTCACTGGGACAGGTATGTTCTTTGTTAAAATATTCCAATTTCCATATGCTTTAACGAGGCAAAATTTAATCTCATGTTTATTTAACGTCGCCTCTGTTCCACTCTCTGTAAATCGCGACTATGAATATGAAACGTATGGGTGGCGCATAATGAAATTTTCAGTAATTATTATAGTTCTCTTAGCGTTACTCGACAATGTTTTCTCGCAACGGCAGCAGCGATGTTCATGTTTTCTTCCGTACAAGCACTGACCGGAGTTCTGGGTCCACACATTCCTGTCAAATTGATTGCCTTTCCTCTTTATACATTTTAAAACCACTTGTCTTCGATCTATGCTATAGGGAAGAACACACTCTCCATAGGCCTCCTTTAGCATTGCATAACCCACAGCTTTTCATACCAAATCATAATTTCAACGCAGCGTATTGTTCGTCGCATGTCAACTAGAACCTTGTATACATTACACATTAAGCTATCTATTTAACATAACTTTAACTTCTAGCGTGAGTAATTATGTCAATAAAAAAATAATGACCATTATTTCTTTCTTGATAAAATGTATATGCCACCACGGACATATATTTTTTTTCTTTCTTGATAGAACTTATATGCCAATCTTTTTTATAATTCCTCTGTACAGACACTGTCATGTTACTGTTTAATATACCCATAGCTTTTAATAAAATATTTTTCAATTCTCTGGTTGTCTCGTCAGTTCTCGATCTACTGACGGAGTGTCACAATAAATCAGATTCAAACTTGTAAATATTGTCGTAAGTGAAAATAAATATTATAGAGTAATTAACGACAATTTCAATTAAATGAATAATGTTAATCCAAAGAGCACACAACAATATAACATTTTGCATTTTGTTTTCTTATTTCTATGTTTTTATCTCTTTAAATTGCAGAAATGGGAGGAAATACCCTTACAAAGTATGAAGAAAGCTGCCGAGGAAGAAAAAGAATTGGCAATGGCGGCAAATAGGCTGAACGACGGTGTTCTATGGACAACAGGTATTGTCGATGGGGGCTGGAGCCAGCGGTCTCATGGACACCACTATTCAGCCAAATCTGCATGCGCCGCAATTGTCGGCTTTTATACAAATAAATTTTATACGTAGGAGTGAGAAACAAGTTTTGCATTGTGTGTGCCAAAGCAGCCAACCGAGAATAAGATGCGGGACCTCACAAATGTTTCAAGAATTGGAATGGCTCTTCTACAGCTATGGAAGCTGATATCCTTGTAGAAGGCTTCCAATTCTGCGAACAAGAATATGGCCTCCGAATAATGGAGTTTGTCGGTAATGGTGACTCCAACGTGCATTCGGCTTTATTGAATTCAGTTTCCTACGGGAATAGAATCAAGAAAATCGAATGTGCTAACCATGTCATAAAGAATTTCACCAAAGTTCTTTATGACATGGCAAAAGGTTCAAATGGGAAACATTTAGAGTGCGTCCCGCATCAAGCACCTATCCCGGTGTGCACGCCTGATAATTTCCAGGAATACTGGAAATAAGGTCTCGTTGCAGATCTCAGGAACGTACCTGATCGTGTGTTTGGAGACTATAGTCGGTGCAAACCTGAGTTCTGCAAGAATGCCGGGAAGAAATTTGCCCCCCTTCTGCTAACACAACTTCCACCGGGATTGTTAGTAGGTATCCGACAAGCGATAGCACGCGTACTTGGAAAAGTGGACTCGCTTGCTAGGAACTGCACTTCCAATCTTGCGGAGTCGTACATGTCACGAGTTGCAAAGTTCATTGGAGGGAAGCAAGTGAACCGATCGCAGCAGGGCTCCTACACTCGTAGGTGCCACGCGGCCGCACTCAGCTTCCAGCACGGGGACAAGTGGCATGACTGGACGTGAAAGGCGATCACCATCAAGAGTCTTAACCAGGTGGTGAAACGCTTGTACGACAAGACTTTTCAGCACCAGGCGAAGTGTAGGCAGAGGTTGTTTCAGAATCCAAGCCAAAGCCTGACGGGGACAAGTACTATGGTCCCGAAGTGACTCAACTGGATGTAAGTTCTGAGGAACTGCAACTTCTGGGTGAGGAGTTTGTGAGGAACAAAGTATAGGTTACAGCTGACCAGAGAAAGGAAATAGAAGAGGCAACTCGCGACCAAAGTGGAGGCAGTGAGTCTCTTCATGGATTATGGCGGGAAGGAAGAAAGGTAAGGCTCACTGCTTCCAACTTTGGCACGGTCTCTAAGATGAGAGATTCGACGCCTTGCAGAGCTACAGTTTCGATACTTCTTTATCCCGAACCTGTCCAATGTTCTCCCGCCATCAGGTTTGGGATAGCCAATGAGCCGGTGGCCATTGCACAGTATGAAGCTCAAACCAACTCGTCGGTAATCAAATGTGGTTTGATTATTGACGAGGAGCTCCCTTTCCTGGCTGCTACTCCCGATGGTCTTGTCGACTGAAGGTGTTTTGGAGGTGAAATGTCCTTTCAGTGCCAGAGATATGACACCTGTTGAGGCTGCCCGGTGTCTGAAGCAATTTTGTAGTGTAGTTGATCCTGGAAATCAACTGCACTTGAAAGTCTCTCACAATTATTACTATCAGATCCAAGGACAACTTCACATCACATGAAGACAGTGGTGCGATTTTGTTATTTGGACTCCGAAGGGGATCTCGATAGAAAGAATTGTGACAGATGATACGTTACGTTTTGGAATAGTGTTATTTACCCAAAGCTCCCATCGCTTTTACCACTGTTGTCTGCTACCTGAGCTCGCAAGTCCGCGCTATAATAAAGGTGGGATTCGCGAGCCCAGGTTTGTCGAGGAGGCCCAGGAAGCTCTGGAAAGTAGAAAGGGAAGAAAAAGAAAAGCAGACAGCAAGGAGTAGCTACGTACCTGAATACAACTGGAAAATTATGGGCAAAATGCAGGAAACGCTTGGAATGATTACAATTATGCAATTCTTCTTGGATTTGAATTCAGTGGCCACAAAAACGTTTGAACTAACTTATGTGTGTACTAAACCTGTTTTTCTCCTCGTTGAAATTTTGCCATTTCCGTAGAATGTATTTTAAGCTTTGGGACATCTATGCTTACAGAACGATGATTTATTGGTGCGAGGGTGTGAAATGAAATCATTTCATGGTGGAGTGGTTAGCACATTGCCCTACGACGCTAGGGGTCCGGTTTCGAATCCAGGCCTGGGCATGGATGTTTGTGAGTGTCCATTCATCAATTTCATCATGTCATCACTCATCTCCATCTTCGCAAATTAGCCAAAATTTAACATATTTTTTTTCACAATTTTTATGGTATTTTACATAGTGCTTTTAAAGAAATAAAATGTACTCATGTTGGTACAGAGGATACCCACAGTTTTGTTTTCCAAATTTCTCCTTCAACTTCATGTGTTTTACAATGGACAGTGTAAATCTATTTATGAAGAAAAAAATGGACACATCTCTTATGGGTTACAGCTACTCTATCGGTGAGCTTTTGGCACATACAAATCCGAACTTTTACCTAGTGTTTCTTCCCAAAGTGCACTGCGTGATGACGTCAAGTTGACTATCCATTGTGCTGCTATTGAGGCAGAGCTTGTCCTCTGCTCTCTTGGTGATCTCTTAATAATTCGCTGTAAAACAAGCCGATTGAACAAAATAGGAAGCAATTGGCCTACTATGCCGCTTGTTGTGTTTTCGCTTCAATATAAGCAGGATATTTAGTCGTTAGCCTATTTGACTCAAAGTAACGTATGTTCACAATATTTACTTTTGTATCCTCACTCCACGTGACGTTTCACGCTCTTCATAATAGAATCTGTAGTTATGATATATGATAGAATGTTTCTTCATATTTCTGACTCATAACCTGGTGAATTCAAATCAAAAATCTAATGGTTAGACCTAAATATACGTACTAAGCATATCTTCTTGCATATTTTCGCAGAACAGGCTGACAAAGTTTCACAGTCGATATATTAATCGCCTGATTTTATGTAAAGGATGTGCAAATTTCAATTTCCATGAAAATTGTCAATGAAGGTGAAGGTCTTTGAAATATCTTGAATAAACATGTGTGGGTTTCAAGTAAATTGCTACAGAGAAGTTTTGTTAGTACTGTTAGTTTATGTATTCTGCGTAAAATTGCCATATTATGTTGCCAAAAGTTTGAATGTTCGTAAGAGATAAAAGGTATCTGTATTTGTTTGTGTCACTTAAAACAGTTGTACATGTTGATTAGAACAGTTTTTTTTGCTTCAAAAGAGAATAATAACTCACTTTCAAAGTTATTGTAAATTTTTCTTAACAATGACGTATTGTATATCTGTCCATTTCAATAAATTTTTAGCATCACTTGTATAATATACTTATGTTTTTTTTTTTCATTTTCCTAATGTTCAACCTTAGCCATGATATTATTATACTTTCTAGTAAATACGTGTTGAATATGTTACACAGACAAATTATGTATGAATATTTTTGTGTGTGTGTGTGTGTGTGGTTTGCGTGATTATCTGTGAAATTGAACGTAATTACTTACATCTTTATTTTTTTTAACCTGACACATGATTTTAGTTTGCAGTAAATTGTGTTGTGACAAATAGTAGTTAATAATAATAATAGTAAATAATATATTTTGATCTATTTTATTATTGTGGAGACCTTCATGGTATAATGTACGTGAGCCCTAGATCATGCAATATGCACAAATCTCGATTTCTAGAACAAGAATATATGTGCTTTTCAAAATGTCCTGGTTATATGGTCATATACAGAAGAGGCTTGGGTGCCAAAACTAGGAGGGAAGGACAGTTTACTTTTTCTTGCTAAATAATAGGCCATAGTGCGGGGACAAAAAGTAGGGGGCAACTACCCTCAACGCCTCCCTAATATAATAGCCGCCACTGGTATACTTATATATACATTGTTGTAAGCCCGTTTACCTGGGCTCTGAGAGGTCACAGGGAAGTTTGATTTAAACATTTAGGTAGAGCTTAATAATATTTGATGGCTGAACCTGCTCCGTTAGGAGGGTAGAGATATGGAAAGTTGGTGTAAGGTTATTCACGCTTGTTCATACCTGGTAGATGTGTGTGATGTCTTGTCCTGATGCTTCTCGCAGACCGAATCGTGACAGTTCCAAGGTTCTATCCAGCGACCCTCAGCTCACCAAACCGGGCGATCCCTTGCGCCTTGTAGCATGCTAGGCAGCGGTAACTCCGTGTTCCATCGTCGTAGTTAGCAGTGTAACGTGTTGTAAAGTAATCGGACTAGTTATCCATGTAGCGTCGATGAGTGTCAGAATCAAAAGAGCGCGAGCTCCGGGACGGAGCTTGCTTTTATCATTCTAGGCGTCGAAAGGTTGTTAAACCTTTCAAACGCGGTAGATCCTGTTTAGATCCACGCGTTTGCCTTTCCAGTTCCTTGTTTTACGGAAGTTACAAGTTAGCACATTCTTGGGATCACTCGCTGGTCGGACAAGTTCAGGAAATAAACAAGCGTGAATATTAACATGACGATGTTTTCTCGGTTTAATGGTCTCCATATCTCTACATTCCCCTTGTTGAAATAATCGAACCACTCTGTGATGGTCGACTACCTCGTCCGGAGTAGGTTATATTTAAAAATTATGATTTATTAACGTATCAAAACTCGTAGAAAACCAATACAGTAAACCAATCAGTAGAAGAATCACATCACCGTAAAAAAAATTGAAATCACCAGAATAGTCATATCATATCGTGGCACCAAACACCGTTGAGAAAAAAAAAAATATAAAACACGTAGAATAATAAAAAGAATTAAATTGTAGGTCATAGCCTCTTATAAACTCAAAAAGTACGAGCACAATAACTAAGTCTTGAGGCATGGATACAAATAATTTCGTAAGTGTGACACTGAACTAGTTTTGATTGAATGATGACAGCACAATAATAATAAAAAAAATCACATGTCAGCACAGTGTGAAGAAACGCCGGGAACCGCAAGCGGTTGTATTTACTGTTTGCTGAGTTCAAAGTACACTCGGCGGAACATACACGATGCTGGGCGGAGCCTTGAGGTATGTTACCTATGGCAACTCTGTAAACTGCATGCTGCCATTGGCTGGACGTTCTGTGCAGCTGACGATAAAAAAAAACACAAAAGAAAGAGACGTATCTCTAATCCAGTATGGGCAGTACCCATGGGCACAAACTTTGGCACTGTAATGGACATGCGTGCGTACTAATAACGTGTGCCTTACGGTAGTTGAAGTAGCTGAGCACTGGAACACTTTTAGCCGATGAAAAATAACATATGCATCATATGACGTCAGGAAACAAGAGCAGGATGCACTCAGTGGGAGGGGCCTTCTGGAAGTCAAATTTGCGATGGCGCTTCGGGGCAAGAAACGTCCTGGGTAAAAAGCTCCAGTTCTGCATCGCGGCTTGGAAGATGGAAAAATCAGCCATGGGGTCCAGACGGGAACGGGTCCTTGTTGGGGCTGGAACTCCACAAAATCGTCGTCGGTCTCTGCGATGAGCCTAGGTCTGTCGCTCGATGGTACAAGCCGGTGGTCGTCATGGGTCCAGTAACATCCGTGGCGATGAGAATGAAACAAGCGCAAAAAAGGGAAAAATTAGGAAAAAGCAAAAGGTAGTGGAGCAGATTTTACAATAAATGATGACGGGTTATAAAATCGATTGAAAAGGGACTTTCAGTTAAAACTGGTGAATTATTTTGGGGGGGAGGGGAGGTAATGTCTAATTTGAATGACGGCGAAGGGGCGTTGTTACTTATATGATGTAGAGTTTTTAAGGGGGCCTGTTTATGATTAACAGGTTTACCTGAAGAAAAGTTCGCCGGGGCAACAGAGGGGGGGGGGGGAGTAGGTGGAATAATTCCATGTTGTAAGGAAAGTTCGCCGGGGGGGAATGGGGGGGGGGAATTTGAATAGTCGGCTTAGCCGGGAATGAAATGAGAAAAGAAAGGAGAATTCAGCGATAATAGAACGAACTAAGTGATTACGAGACATTTCCTTCTGTAATATGTGTAAATGTCGTTTATAAAAGCAATTGCAAGAATTTTACGTGTCTTGTGGACAAAGGTTTAAGCGCCTTCGATTCGCTGCTAATAAAAAAAATGAAAAAGAAGTGAAAAAGAGTAAGTACTAGATTTGTGTAATAGTTCATTGAAAAATAGCGTAGGTTTTAATTTCATGGGATATGAGCTATACCATGTTGTATGCTATCAATATTTGAACTATAAAATTAAAGGAGAGAGTGGGAACATTTGCCTATTTTTATTATATACTTTATTAACATATTTAGTGCATTGCAGCTTTCAAAGAAGCAGTTCGCGTTACACCTGAGCGTAAATAAAAAAAAATTGCTATGGCCAAAAAGCCAAAAGTTCAAGCAAGTTCTACGCAGTTCATTTGTTCTTTAAATCATTGATCTTGTGCTATCTTAGTTCATTCGTTCTTTATTTCTGTGTACTTTTTTCTTCATTTGAGCGTATATGTACCAGCAAATGGGGAAAAAAAAATATTTGCTAGTTAGGATCATAAACACACTAAGAACTTATTAGTCAAATCAGCTAAGTGATATGTTCTGACTATTACTATGCGTTTAATCGCATATTATAAAATAACATTAAAATATCAGTAAAAATAAATTATTAGGCAAGAGATGTATTATAAATGTTCCGACGATTGAGATAGCATTCTATAATCCTGATCTAGTTAAAAATAAAAATAACCATGTTGTATTAAAAATAAAAATGAGTTCGTTCTAACGCAGAAATGCAGTGCGAGCACTGGAAGTGGAAAGAGGGAGGAGGGGAGTCGATGAGCGTGAGAAAATGCTGGATCATGGGATGCTAGCATGTGCAATGTACGGAGCGAGGAGGCTAAAGAGGAGGTTAACGTAGTGGCGTGTTAATGAATGTTAGTGGGGTTTTCATGGCACTAGTCGTAGCGGGCTTTGAGTCTAGAAATAGTAATAGTGTCAGTCTTTTGTTTACTTCTGCCGTCGATGAAAGTTACTTCGTAGGAATTCTCGTTAACTTTGCGAAGAATAGTTCCTTTGTACTTATAAGAGGACGCAAAGGCTTTTGACACACCTGGAGTTGGAGTGGCATCTAGAATCCATACATGTTGTCCTGGTGAGTACTGTATTTTCCTAGAAGTGCTGTCTGCGTACTTTTTCTGCTGTTCGTAACGCTTATGCAGGTTGTCATGTGCTGTCTTACGTATGGAAGTCAGGAGTTCAAGTCTCTGTGCGTTCGTCTGGGAAACATTGTCGGGGTTCGAAGGAAGGACTGCGTCAGCTAAGATCCTTGGGTTGTAGCCAAATAAAGTAAAATACGGGCTCTGGAGGGATCCAGAATGGATTGTAACGTTGTGGCTGAACGCTGCGCTAGCTAAATAGTCACACCATGAATCCTTCTTTTCTAACACAAAAACTCTCATAGCTTTCTTTAAGTAACTAAATGAACTTTCAACTAATCCATTCGTGAAATGGGCACAAGTATCTACATATTTTAGTTGTACGCCTGTAATATTAGCCAACTCTTGTAAGAGTAAACTTGAATTGGGTGTTGAACGATCTAAATAGATCGTTTCCGGGATGCCATGAACTAAAAAGACTTTCTCAACTAGGGCTGTTGCTATGTTTTGTGCATCATGATTAGCCAAAGGAGCTGTAATTACGTACCTTGTACAACTATCAACTACCGATAGGAAATATTTGTATTTGTGCGTTTTTGAAGAGACTAAAGGACCACATACGTCAATATGAATTCGTTGGAAAGGAATTTGGGCTGGTTGAAATGTTTGTAGCGTATGCGGTTTAGAACCTTGTGGTTTCTTTGAAATCTGACAAGGGATGCAATGTCTAACCTTATCGTACACAAATTTCTTCATATTAGGGAAAAAGTAGCGCATAAGCATTAAATTATATGTCTTTTGAGCACCTTGGTGACTTCCATTCATTTTGTGTGCATGAATAAGGTCGAAAACTTGATTTCTTAATGCATGAGGAATACAAAGTCTATCCCTATTACCAGTTTTGATTTTATTAGTCCTGTATAAGACTCCATTTTTGAGTACATAAGAATACGAAAGCTTTTCTAGTTTAGGATTACTAGGTTTGTCTTTGTTTTCTAAAACATTAATAATGTCTCTAAAATAGGGGTCTTTACGTTGTTCTGAACTAATATCAAAATCTGCTGCTTGTGCATGAAATACTTGATGAAAGAATAAGTCATCATCATCATCATCATCTTTCTTGTCATGATTAGTCTTGTCAAGCGGTAAACTTGCACGGGAGAGTGCATCCGCAAGTTCATTTTTACTAGCGCTGACATGCCTTATTTCGAAATCAAAATTCTGAAAATAATGGGCTCTTCTTCCTAGAATAGAACTATGGTGTTTAGTTGAACGAAGATAGGATAAGGCCTTGTTGTCTGTGAGAACCACAAAATGTTGATTCATAAGAAAAAATTTGAAAGTTTTCAATACATAATATGCACCTGCAATTTCGAGTGAAAATGTGTCAGCTCTTTTCTCTGTGTCTGTTAAGGCTCGTGAACAATAGGCACATGGATGTAAATTTCCTTCTTCATCAGGCTGTAACAAGGCTCCTCCAATGCCAATTCCGCTCGCATCAATGTATACATATGAGGGGCGTTTAGGGTCATAAGGGCGGAGGATAGGGGCGGACGTAATCATTTCTTTCAGTGTTTCGAAGCTCTTCTGGTGTTCATCAGTCCATTGAAACAACATTCTTTTAAAGAAGCTTGAATAAACATTCTGTTGGTCCTGCAAAACCTTGCACAAATCGTCGAATGAAATTGACAAGTCCTAGAAAACTACGAAGCTTGCGTTTGGTGGTAGGGGTGGGATATTCCAAAATAGCTTTAAGAATGTGTTCTGAAATCTTAACTCCCTTTTGAGATACCAAGTTACCAAGGACTTTTACTTCGGTAAAAGCTAGCCTACACTTAGAGGGTGATAATTTAAGGGATGCTGTTCGTAACTTTTGAAACACTCTGTCCAGTATGTTAAGCATGTGGGGGAGATTTGAACTGTAAATAATAATATCATCAGTGTAAACAGAAAGTTCTGAACTGTCTATTCCGCTAAGGGCAAGTTCGCTTACGCGGTTCATTACACCGGGCGATGTTTTCAATCCCTGGCATAACCTAGCATATCTAAAACTGCCAAGATTGTTAATAGAAAAGGCGGTAATGTCCTTAGAACGCTCTGTTAATGAAACCTGAAAGAATGCACTGGACATATCTAAAATTGAGTAATATTTCTTTCCAGCCATCTCTGTCATGATGGTTTTTATGTCTGGGGATTGTAAGGAAATCGGAGCTATTATCCTGTTTAGGTCGCGGAGGTCAGAGATAAAACGGTAAGTCCCATTCGGTTTCTTAACTAATAGGACTGGATGTCAATAGGGACTACCTTCACAGCGCTCTATAACACCTTGGTCTAGTAATTTCTGAACTTCCTGTTTCATGGGTTCTCGGTAATGAAAAGGAATAGGGTAGGTTTTGGCATACACTGGGGTGTCATCTGTCAGTTTGATATCATATTCCAATACATTGGTTTTAGTTAATTTATCCCCTGGCCAGAGAAAAATATCTGCATACGTGTATGCGAGCTTTAGGATTTTTTCTCTTTCTTCTCGGGGAATATCAGGGTTAACTGTGAGGAGGGAGGGGTCAAATTTCTTTTGACTTTCACTAAGTTGTTGCTTTACTGTAGTATTTTCATTACAAGAGTATGAAAATGCAACATCTTCACTTTTATGTTCCCAAACGGAAGTAACGTCAGTTAAAATTTCACATGTCGATATTTCGCCTAATATTGTGTCACTTTCCAAAGTGATTGTGGTTTCCGTAGGGTTGTGTATGTGAATGACAGGTGACTGCGGGTTTACTGCAGCATTGGGAAGGACTACTGGATGCTGGCTCATAAGGGAAGCAGATGGTGTAAAAAGTACAGGCTTATGGGTATTAGGTGTCGTAGTGGTAATGTTCAAATTGATATAAGTCTTGGATCGTGGACTTAACTGAACTGTGTTTGAAAGGGTAGCTTTTCCCTCATACACATTTACATTCTCAATTTGGGTAAATATGTCATGCGACAGCTGGTGAGTCTTGTACTTTGATCTTAAAATACTATAATTAGGAGTACGTCCTAAATGATAAATAGTTATTGTATTGTCTTTTAGCGACATTTCGCACCTTTGCGTTCTCAAAAAGTCATTTCCTAAAAGGGGAGGGACGTTAGTTGAATCTACTATTCTAAATGGGTGCGAATATTTACGCTTTCCAATTATGATTGGAAGAACTACAATTTCAGACACACTCAGTTTCGATCCGGACACACCTTGGATTGTGGATTGTACCTTGTATGTTTTTCTTTCAGTAGGGAGAAGGTGGGAAGGATAAATTGAGATTTGGGAACCCACGTCAATAAGTAAATCTACCTGTTTTCCTTGTATGCTACTATTAATAAAGTATAGGCCATTTCTCTCAATTATAGGAACTTTATCTAATCTGGTATTATCTTCGATTTCGTTCCTGCAAGTCGAAGACGATTTTAGTTTAAACTGCTCTCTCGTTGTGGCTTGTAAAAGCAATTGTCGCTCTCGTGATTATAACGACCGCAAAACCTGGAGGCTGAGGTATTTGCATCGTCGCGATTAGCCTGATCTCGACGTTGAAACCTCTTGTTACTATTACCTCTGAACTGGCCTCGTGAGTTCGATCGAAAGTTACCTCTGTGATTAGCTCTAGAATTACCTCTGTAGGAAGAGTTATTATTCCCCTTGTTGAAATCTCTGTTCTGTGCGTTTTGATTAGCCGTTTTCGCAAATTCCAATACATTTGAGCAAAGATTGAAAAGAGAACTGGCGTTCATCTCTTCGGTTGAATGCAAAGCTAATGTCGAGATTTGTGACGAAAGTTTGTTTATTTCGTCACCAGAGGCGGCATTTTGAGCATGTTTCTCTGTGGCTCCGGCTGGTGTCGCCGCGCAGCGGACACTATCAGAACTCGGTACATGATACATTCCTTGATACATTGCGTGGGAATTATTTATGGGTGCTGGATTGGACTGTAGACTTTGGACATGATGAGTCGATGGTGGGAGAAAAGGAGATGGACACTGGTTGTATGACACAAACTGTTGACTCGGGTTCAATGGATTACTGGGGAGGGGGGAATAGACCTGTGCATGCGAACAGCTGTGAAGTGGTGTCGGGATGAATGTCTGGGGCAAGCTCGCCTGTGCAATTGCCTGATCTATTTCCAATTTCTCCTCCAACATACGTGAATTAATTAATGACTGCTGGCGTTCGAAATTCTGTAGGTGGGCAATTAATTCTTCTGTTCTAGCAAAATGCTTGTTGGTTAAACAGCCAATGTATTTGGCTCGCAGTCCCGTGATGATGTAAGAGAGAGTTTGTTCTTCAGTGGCGTTCGGGAAGTATTGCTGGACTAATGCCTTTTTAGCAATAACATAGGTATGGATCAGTTCACTAATCATCTGTTTCTTTTGGAGAATTATCTGTACAGGATCTGCTGACAGGTACGATCCCTTAAATAGCGTACTTAGCTCGTCTTTGATATGGGTATATGTCAAGTCTACAAAATTGGGTCGTTTCTGTATGTCATGAAAATAAGTTAAAGCGGTGTCAGTCAAAAATAAAGGTAACATCTCTTTATGCTTAACTTCCGTCCATCCTGCGGCGTGTGCTACATTTTGGAACTTGAGGAAAAATGAGTCAATGTCCTTAGGGTCATTTCCGCTAAATGGTGCCGGGTACAACGCAGTTGGGATTGGGGTGGCCATGTTAGTGGTGGAAATTTGTACAGCTACGTTACCAGAACTATTAACAGTGTTAGAGGGAGTTGAAATGGGAGCTGGGGTACTTGCTAAGGGTTGAGGTTGGTTTCTGTCGGGTGTTTGCAGTCCAAGGACAAATTGAGGGTAATTTCTATTAGCAGACCTTAACCGTGTTAGTGGAGGGGAGGGAATTGGGGATAAAGGTCGTGAATTTATTGGATTTGCAGTGATTGCAGTTGCTAACTCTATGATTTGGTCGAGGGAGGAATCTAGGTGTTCGTGCAACGCTATCTGTGACGTATTCATAAACGAAGGTTCGTCGTGCTGACCAAAGAACAAATGAAAGTATGGGCATACAGTTATTTATGTCATTAATATATCGCTGGTCAAATAAGTATAAGCAAGTGTTCTCATTCCTGTGTGAATGATGCTTGAATACATGTTATGCAGAAGAACTAGATTTTGTTGAAAAAGGGGGGGGGGGGGGGGCTCGGCATAAAAGAAAAAGAGGGGTTGTTTTCCATAGGGTAATACACAAAATTGTCACTGGGTCTGACGCATCTTAAGCGTACTGTGGGAGTATGAATTGGAATTACTAAAAATTTTCTTTAAAAATGCTTCCAAAGTGGGAGGGAGGGGTGGGAGGGAATAATTTAATGTAAAGCAATTCGTACAGGAGGGTACTTAATTGCAAAAAAAAAAAAGGCCTGAAGCACCTCCACCATGTTGTAAGCCCGTTTACCTGGGCTCTGAGAGGTCACAGGGAAGTTTGATTTAAACATTTAGGTAGAGCTTAATAATATTTGATGGCTGAACCTGCTCCGTTAGGAGGGTAGAGATATGGAAAGTTGGTGTAAGGTTATTCACGCTTGTTCATACCTGGTAGATGTGTGTGATGTCTTGTCCTGATGCTTCTCGCAGACCGAATCGTGACAGTTCCAAGGTTCTATCCAGCGACCCTCAGCTCACCAAACCGGGCGATCCCTTGCGCCTTGTAGCATGCTAGGCAGCGGTAACTCCGTGTTCCATCGTCGTAGTTAGCAGTGTAACGTGTTGTAAAGTAATCGGACTAGTTATCCATGTAGCGTCGATGAGTGTCAGAATCAAAAGAGCGCGAGCTCCGGGACGGAGCTTGCTTTTATCATTCTAGGCGTCGAAAGGTTGTTAAACCTTTCAAACGCGGTAGATCCTGTTTAGATCCACGCGTTTGCCTTTCCAGTTCCTTGTTTTACGGAAGTTACAAGTTAGCACATTCTTGGGATCACTCGCTGGTCGGACAAGTTCAGGAAATAAACAAGCGTGAATATTAACATGACGATGTTTTCTCGGTTTAATGGTCTCCATATCTCTACAACATATACCAGTATAAACACAGTGCTTTTTGTGTGTGTGTATAATATATATACTTTGTTGCCACATTGTCTTTACATTTCTTGTAGTTGCAAGGTGCTTCTCGTAATTTTTGCTCCATAACGACGTGCGGGGTTGATTTTTTTAAACTAGTTGTGTTGTGTTATTTTATTGTTGTGTTATGGTGCTGTTTTGTTGCTATGTTATAGTGTTGTACTTTTAGTTTTTTCCTTAGACTTTGCATAATGCAAGTTATCACTCACGGCTGCTAGTGAAAATCCCAAGTATGTAGACAACATTGAAGGATATTATTTCCTTCATGGAGAGCAGAGGTGCCCCCTTCCCCCCAAAGCCAATGGTGCATTCTCCCCAAAAATCATGTCATGCCTCTCCCCAGATTATATCATGCCCCCCCCCCCCCCAAAACATCATTCGCGCCCTCAAACCATATCTTAATCCCCACAAAGTATTTAATTACGACAGTGCGTCTACCGAAAGTAACTTTTTTCTTAGCTTTACTGAACACTATACTTTATCTGCCCTTATTCCCTAAACAGAGGTGCCCATCACTCAAGACCACCCCTAAAATCGTTCATAATCTCCCGAAAATAGTTTGGATGAATGTGTAATAGTTGATGTCTATTTGAATGAAATATCATGTTACATTGTCCATATTTTTTGATTGTTTGATTTTCGAAAAAACTTAAAGCTAGCACATTGATTGGTTAAATGTAGTAAATTAAAGTATGTAAATATCCATATAAATAGAATTTTTGAGTGGGTTTATAAAACTCAATTTGAGTATTTAACACAAATTGTTACACAACTTAAGATAAAGATAGAAAAATTCAACCTTGGCAAACCAAATAATATGCTCCAGCTGTACGGTAGATTCAATTTGTTTCACGAGACATTACAGAACCCTAGCTAGAAATTCTTAACCTCAGGGCGATAATATAACAGGGTTCTTCTTTCAAAGAACTCACCCCCACCCCCCATTTTCCTGGGGTAAATATAATTATTTTAGTAACAAACCATAATCCATAACAATAATTACTTGGATTTTATCTTCAGTACAAATTTAAAATTTTCCTGTGACGAGTTAGAAATGCGGATTCAATATATTTGTCCCAAATGATGCACCTGCTTTAAATTAAGCAGTATACCAACACTAAGCATTATATTTTAAGAAGTGCTGTTATTAATGAATATCGAGAATATCGCTTATGTCTTGTAATGCAGCTATAGTATAAAACTTCACATTCACTTCAGGAAAGTGCCAAACATGCATTCTCGCAACACAAGCTTGCGAGTGAAGCGAGCAAGAAAATGTTTACACCCATATCTTTGCGGGCTTTCAAGAATATTAATTTAATAGGATGTCAATACTTCCTTAAGATTCCGAGATATTTTGTCTTCTCCAGCTTCTCTTTTGGCACGTTTGGGGTCAAAAACGTGTAGATACAATATCGCTAAATACAGTCTCCAAAATTTAATGTTCGAACTCTCTCTCCACTACAGAAATCTCTCGACAATCTAAGATTTAACACTTTATCAAGAGCTTCCTATTTCCTCCTTTAAATTTAATACAATACACCAAAATTTCCATGCTACTTTTAGACCTCATTGCTTCCTCCAAAAAAATTAATTCTCAGTCTCCACACCAGAATTTCCGCAACAGTCTAAGACAATAGTAATACACAAGAATTGGATACCCCCTCAATTTAATGTTCAATCCCCCTCTAAGTAAAATACCAGCCATAATGTAAGACCTAGAGTTCGATACTGCCCCCCCCCCCACGTTTAATTCAGAATCCCTTCCCCCCAGAACCCCCGTGTCAATTAAGGCCTAATATGTAAGAGTTGGATATTCCCCCCCCTCCCCCCTCGATAATACCCTTAAACACTTCCTTTTTAATCTTTATCTGCATTTCTTTTCTCTTTCCATATTCTTTAATTTTGTCTCTTTCTTTTTCTTTTATCCTTACCATTTCCCTCTGATTTTCCTCTTTATCTCTTTAATTTGGCAACATCGCTTTCCTACTCCAGTTTGTTGCTTCTACTTCAAAAGAAAACCGCCAGCTTGGGTGTTTCTTTTAACAAAGAGTACGGCTCCCTTTGTTAACCGCTGGGGATATAATGAATGTGCAGACTTTATCACTTTCTCCCACTCTTAAACGTAAAAGCAAAATGTTTTTTTCCTATGTATTGCGACTTTTGGCCCACCCTGTATGTGTGTGTATATAATGGTTGTACGCTCCGCACATATTTCTCTCTCTCTCTCTCTCTCTCTCACACTCTCACTCTCACTCACTCACTCACAGTGTGTAATGTTTTCTCATTTGGCGGTTTTTTTACTTTTCGGATGCTCTTTATGGGTCACGTTTTTAGATTGTGAGTTTCAAATCATCACTGTGGGAGAAGGCCAGGAAACTTATAATTCGGTAGAAAACGATAGTTTACCGGTTGACTGAAGGGTAGGTTTTTGCGACTAGTCAGTATGGTATCTGACTGCCATGCGAGATACCCGGGTTCGATTAACGGAATTTTTCCGGCCTTGTCGCCAGTTAAAATGGCTCCGGTTTTCACCCAGCCTCAAATCAGTGGTTACCTGTAGGAAACCGTGGGAGGTGAAGGTGGTCAGAGTGTGGTGCTGATAACATCACCTCCAAAGAGGTCGAGATCGAGAATATGTGGGGCCCTATACCCCACATCCACTAAATGTGCCTCCTCTGCACGGTCCTACATGCACGGGGAACTTTTCCTTGACTTCCAAGACGAGACCAAGGTTGAGACATACTTCTCTAAAGACTGAAAACACCGAGACCTACTGTTCGACACTCTCGGCTCGTTGGATAGCTGGTCAATCAGAATGTGTGGCCTTCGAGAAATTAACCTAAACCAAAATCGCGCAAGACCTCAGAACTCGAAGGGATTGGTACAAGTTTGTTACATCTCAATATTCAAAATTGTAAGGAAACTCTTGAAAATAGAGACAGGGCCGAGAACAAGACAAACTTTGTAAAATTGAGACGAGAAAGAGACTTACTGTTCGATAATGTCCCCCCATTGGAGACTTTGGTAAACTGTAATGTAGGCTATGGTGTTTGAAAAATACCCAAAACCATAAATACATTATTATTTGATTTATCACCTAAAAATGGGGAGTAAAGTTAATTCATTTCATTCCTCTGACGACCTAGGTTGACGACCGCAGGAAGGAGAGGCATGTCTTCATCTTCAGTCATTAGGAAAATATATATTACCTATATTAATATTATTAGGGCTGAGCTGATAGCGATGCCGATGTATCGGCTGATACCAGTGGTATCAGTGTCAGAAAGTATCGGTTGGAATTCTTCTACCGATATCAGCCGATACTTTCCCGGCATTTTGGTCTGAAGGACCAAAAATGCCGCACAACCCTTTTGCGGAGTCTAATTGTCCTGGAAATTATGCAAAATTCAAACTTTCTTTTCACCAATTTTGCAAGACAAACTATATTTTTTTATGACATAATATATATTTTAATATTCTGATGCAATTCTTGAATATTGTAAAGCAAATTTCTTGGTAAATCGATACATATAATTGGAGAAGAATATTTACACACCAATATTGATCAATATTTTGAACAAATTTTAATTATTGCAATTTTCAAGTATCGGTATCAGTGGGTATTGGTGAGAGTATCAGCATTGGTATCGGTTCAAAGTGGTATCGGCTCAGCCCTAATTATTTTACAAATCATAAAATTGTAATTGAATTCATAATACTTTGGCATTGTTGACAAGTTCATATTTGAGTCCACTATTATTATAAAAAAATCGAGAAAATAAAAACATATAGAGATCACTTTCTCTGCTCTCCTTCATGGTATCTCTGATGCATGATTTTACGTGCCGAAAGATACTGTAGAAAAAAAAAAGTAATTGAAAATACCGTTGCGTGTATTGTCAATGTCAGTTCCCGACTTCCGTAAATGATTTCTGCACTTTCTGGATCCCGAAAACGTAAGTCTAGAAATGTCAATACAAACTCAAAATTTAAATTTCATGAACTTGTTCCAGATATCTCAGGGGGAGAAGTTCCCTCCCATCTGGTGGTTTCTTTCCAGACGTCACAGCTTTAAAACTCTCATATTGCAAGAAAGTTGACCGAGGACTTGTTTTGGTGTGACTCGCTACCATCAACAGTCATAAATTATATTGTCGCTAAGTGGACGAGGGAGGCAGCTGTGGACTTGGCCTGCTCTCCGAGCACCCCAGCCTTTCCGTTCCCTTGTGCAGTGTTTCCAGAATCCTCGGTGACTGTTTAATTGTTCGTCTTCGCCTTAATAAACTGATTGTCCTGGGGACATTTTGAGCTTTCTGGAATAATATAATCCTTCCTAAAATTCTGCAGGTTTCTGGGGTTAGGTTCTTAAAATTCTGCAATCTGTAGAGTTTTGATGATGAGAAAGATTAATTGGTACTCTGTTGGTATCAGCTGATACAGTCATATTGGTTCATCAGTAACATTAGTGATAATGAGGGCCACGTATTTATGGTGAACATAAGATCAAGATTTTGGTACAAAAACGGGGCACATTTCGGGATAAAAAGCAGTATGTAAAATGGCATTTCAGTGTTAAAATGGCAATGTAACCCTAAATTTGATTTAAAAATACACTTATTAAACAAAATTAACAAAACTGATGTATTGGTATCGCCATTGGTGAGTATCGGTTGATTTTCTTTTACCAACACCATCTGTTACCAAGATTTTCGGTGGCTAGAAGAGCAGCTAAGGGCAACAGCTCGTCTTCCTTGTGACAGATTGGGGAACCAGCACAGAAAGTTCCATAGATTTTTCTAGAAACACTGGATAAAACCTCACCCTCCTGGAAAGCAGATGGCAAGATCAAAGGCATGGGTACGTGAAATGCTGGGTCAGGCAGTTGCGGAGTTCTTGGAAAAGAGGGATGAAGGTCACTGTTGAAATTAAATTTGTTTTATTTACGATCAAGCGGGAAGGGAATTCAGCAATTTATTCTTGTCCTCTTCCCTTCTGTGTCAGTCTTTTGTATGACTGCCGGTATGGGCCAATGAGAGTTATTTATTTCCGCCAAGATTAAATCAAGAAGACTTACGTGGGCACGAATGGGAGAGAAAAGAAGAGTTTACAGGTTTCTTGTTGGGAAACCTGATGGTAAGAGACCTGTAGGAAGGCCAAGACGAAGATGGAGGGATAACGTTGAGATGGACGTAAAGGAAATTGGTAGGGTTGGGAAAGAGTATATAGATCTTGCTGGAAGGCCTGTGCATTCACATTAACAAAATTGTGTTGTGTGTGTGATGACCCAGGATCTATTGATGACAAGGTGACGGCGTTACCACTACACCATCGAGGAGGCCCCTCTAAAGATTTATGTACACTACTAAGGTCTAAATCACCATCCCTGAGACCTTCTGTAAACAAACGGTCTCACCGATTCGATGTATCACTCCGCGTCAGCTGATCCATGACCGCAATCATCTGCTGTTACACTCATAGTTCGCCGCACCTATTCATTTTATATAAGAGCCTCTGAATGTGAGAACCCGTTCTCAAAACATCAGACGAATATGCAGCCGCATACATTGTTACTCTCCCGGTCATTCTCTCTTTCATAACCCTTAAAACTGCAGACACTGACACACCACTGCACTGGGATGCCAACTTAACCACTTCATTTACTGGTTTCTCAGGATACTACTGACAGAACGTTACATAAATATTGAGTAGAATCTGTTTCTCACCCCTTTTCAAAGGCTGTCCTTGCTGGTGTTTTGAAAACAAGCTCGGAGTAAACGGAGACTTTCCCTCACACATAGAACTCGGCATGTTATTTTTCTAAGGCTAAGTCAGGCAATATTACTAAGTTGCACTACTTCCTTGCTGTTCACATGATTATTTTTAGAAAATAACCAATGTTATAAAATATCATTATGTACACAAATCTCTAAGCCCATTGAAAGTTATATTACTACAAAATGTTCACACTTATCTTGCCTTGCCATGTCACCAAGTTATTTTACGAAGTGCACTATATTTGGCGGAACAAAAATCGTTATTAGGATGCTTGTCAAAGTTTCCAACCGCAATAAATTTACGAACTTTTTGCCTTGTTTTTATCATCATCAATATATTTATTGGACTTACAGCAATGCATATGGCTGTTTATGCCCATTATATATTTTATTTACATAAGATACAATTTACATAAAATGTACAAACAAATTTCAAATACACTCCTATCTTTATCAAACCTTAGAAATATACATTACCATGTTATATCATTTTGTCTAAAAAATGCAAGTAAAATATATTCAACGAAAGAAGCCAAATTTATGGGAAATGATTACTGGTGCAAAGAGTTCACCATAAAGGTGAAGCGATAAGTAAAAAAAGAAAGAGCATTGGGTTTAAAGTGAGACGTCATTTGCGGCAGCGTATTTGCCATTGTTTTACCTTACGTAATGAATCCTGTAACAACGCTGGATTTTCGTGTGGATTATTTTACTTCTATGAGTTTGCAATGCTTTCTGCATGCAGGTGGTTTTGTTTACAGAAGGTGTCAGGGTTTGTGATTTGAACTATACTTACAATCATGTACATAAAATATTTATCAGGAACTTTACTTTTCATCAAATAGACTTATCACAATTCTTTCTCTTTTCAATAAATATTCAATTGTTTACTTTTTTTACATTAATTTCCTTCCCGTGAGAGTTGTTTTACACAAACTTTAGTGGTCTTAACTACATGTAAGTTAGATGAATATTTGCTGTTTTATCTCTGATTTTATAGCGTCTTTTTACTATTTATGTAATAACAATATTTTTTAGTCTAGAAACAAAGAACAAAATTGGTATTAACATTGTCTTTCCTCCGTTTCTTAGTCTGTGGTTACATACAACAATATTCCATATGCATTGGAGAAATTAAGTACTAATTATTAAATTAACATATTATTACAAATCGACCTATAATTATATTAACATATTAAATAAAAACACTTTTATTATTGTATTTCTGAGACACTTGGCTCGGACTGATTCCCCAAATTATATTTCTAGATATGTGCCTACTGATGTGACAAATTAGTATGACTCTGTAACTAGCTTTTGTTATTATATACTGGAATTATACAAGTATCGGGCATATGCTGGTATCGGGTCAGCTCTAAAATAAACATTTCCAATAGCACATTTATGTAGAGTATTAAGTTTATTCCTGTGTAAAGGAGCCCATTTTTGCTTCTCAAATATTTACAGCAAAATTAATCAGTGTTCCGTGATTTGCATAACTCGCATGATAATTCAGACTTTAGAAAGTGTCACATCGGCAATTAAGCTCTATATTTCATGTTTTAGAGATTATTTCACACCATTTTGTGACAAAACATGGTAGGAAAATGCAACTTACCTTACACCTTTCAAAAACATGAAAGATGAACATTACACTGTGTTATTTCACATTTTGGGTTTCCGTGAAAAACAAAATGTGCTTGCCTCTACTGATAATGTTAGCAATTTTATTAATCTATAAGTAGCCTGTAATTTAGTACAAAATTAAGCTATTGCGTTATGTATTTTTATGGATATGAATATGTAATTATCATGTCCTAGTTGTGCACTATACTGTTTCAAAGCAAAACCCATTGCAGTCTTCTTTCACGTATATCAATTCATGTTCTTCAATGAGCATTTGTAATATTATATTGGTACTTTATCAGTATCGGAAAACATTTTCTATTAGTTCATCATGGCCACAATAAAATTTTTCCTAGTCAGAGACCTCTGGAGCACATTCAAAGCAACAAATTTAGCTGAAACTTGTGTGGAGACCATGGGAAAGTGAATGCTGATGATGAAAAAGTTCCAATTTTCACCACCAGGTTGAAATGTGGTGCTGAAATCTGATGCACAGTGAACAACATTCCAGGAAACATTTCGTGCGACCAGTGATCACGCTGTCTTAGGCCTGCTTTAGACTGAAGCATTTACCTTAACATTTTTGCTAGTATAATTCCTACGTAAATGCTTCCAAAAACCTTATAGCAGATAGTTCTTTACACGGAAGCATTTCATGTAACATTTCGGTAAGCACATTTCGGTAAGCTTTTGCATTTACAATACAGTACGAAAGGCACGTCTAGTTACACTATCTATGGTGAGTTCACATTGTTTACAATTGAAACAACTAAAATATTCTTCCATACGTGTACAGTAAATGATATAAAGCATGTATTTAAGCAGCACCATTGTTTTCTACCTAATACCGTTTTATATGAAACGTTATTCCTCTCGGTTGAATAGTTATCAGCTTTTAGAACTGTGAAGTGATACATTGTTTACATTTCACTCGGCCGCCTTCACATCTGCACTCGTGACCTAGAGGTTGCTTCTGATTGGTTATGCTATGGAAATAGGGCCGATGCTATCCTTGAGAAATGCCATGAAATATGCAATGGCATCTGAAATGCCGTATGATTTTTTGTGTTACGCGGTAACATTTTGGTCATGCCGTAAATGTTACGAAAAATCCTAAGGAATATGCTTTTTTCTAAAGCAAGCTTTACTCTTCCAAAGGGTCATTCACGTTGGCAGGACACATACTGAACACTGCTGTACCCTTTCAGGTCTTTTCTGAGAGGAATACATGAATTTTATAGTGGCCGTTTTTGCCTAATTTCTTCATAATTTGCCTATTTCAAAAGGTAACTGCTCTGTTCAGCACTTTTAGTGCCTATTTTGTGCTTTTTGCTTGCCTGTTTTGAGAGTTCTTAAATGCTTATTGATTATCATTCAGGTTATAAGCCCTTATCCTCTCTCACTTTCCCAATATCTCAGATAGTGTAAATAATATAGGACACTGAAAAGTATTATACTGGAGATGTAAGAAATTATTATGAAATGTTTTGATAACACTCAGTCAGTAATTAAGTTGTGAGAATTCTTTAAATGCGTGAAACATTTTGTTTTCTCGTTAGCTTGAGGATTTTATTTCTAAAATGAGGTGAAGGCACATTTAGGGTATGTGTGGATAGGGCCACATTCTTGATCTCTGCCATTTGTGAGGTGATGCAATCAGCACCATGCTACAACTACCTTTACCCCCAAGGGTTGCCTCCAGACACCCATTGATTTCAGGCTAGGTGAACCTCAGAGTCACTTTATGTGGGGAAAAGGCCAGAAAAATTCCGACCCTAGATCATCTACCCCGGGAATCGAACCTGGATCTCTCGTGTGGAAATCAGATGCTGTACTGACTAGACCACAGCTGCTCTTTATTTCTAAAATAAAATATAATAATAGGCAAATTATTATCTGGCCCCACAGGCCCATATAAGTTGGTGCTACTCGTTTCAACCAAACCTCATATGTTACTTGATTCTTACTTTATTTCATTTTAAATTCATGTATATCGTATATGCTGGCATGTAAGATGCACTTTTTCCCCTTTAAAAATATGTCTGAAAAACAGGGTGCATATTAGTTGCCGATACTCTGTTTTTGATTTCCTTCATTTCTGTAAATTTTCAATGTTCTGAGTTAGATAACATCTTTCTTGCATCCTTGCAGTGTGTGATTAAGAAGATTAAAATGTTTGTAAGTTGTTTGTTATTTGTTGAAAGTAGACCTACATATTATTCTATATTTGAAATACTGTAAATTAATTATAAATTCAGTGATAGAAGTTTTTTCTTCAAAAATGTTTACAAAAAGAGGTCTCATATGCTGGCAAATACGGTAATTCTAATTTGAAGATTTTCTTTTATAACATTAGCTTATATTACGATTAACTTTGCAGACCAAGGAGTCCTTTCAGATGAAGCACAGTATTTGTATTTGAGGTTCTCTAGAAATGCAGCACAACATCCAACTGCAGTCAAGGACTGGGATGAAGATGAAGGACTTATCATGCAGCAATTGTGGTTATATGGATGTCGGGACACCATATTTTAAGAGGAAGCCAGGAGGTAAGTGTCCACACTTGAAACCAGAAGTGACAATTCCAAATGTAGTTCCTGCTCTGTGGCAACCAAATGTAGCTATTTTTGAGTTAATACATGGGTCATCCAGAAAATAAGTTTGTTTGCCAATATAAAAAAAACACAAAATGTAGTGGAACAAAAATCTTTGTTGCACACTGTAGTACATACCATGAACTAATTTTTAACACCGTGTTCAGACACTTATCATAACGGGCCTCCCTGATGGTGCAGTGGCCGTGTCGTCACTGTGTAAGCAAAGGGTCCCAGGTTTGATACCCAGTGGAGTCACGTAGTGCTTTGGATCCCAGTTGAAACTGTAGGCCCAATCCCGATTAGCTTTACTGTGCATAAGGTAGACTCAGGAACACCAACTTAATCAATCAGTTATCAAAACGGGACACCATGTTTTGTATTCCTGTATCGTAGATTGATGCTGCCTGTGATGATAACTAAGTGGTAGCACCATGTTGGACCGCAGTGTGAAAAATGCACTGAAAGTACGGACAGGGTGAATTGTCTGTTCTATGTTGTCTTCTGCATGGACCAAGTCAACTACCTCAGATGGTCCCCCACTTAGATCCTCACTGTGCACATAGTTCTGCCCTTCCTTGAACTGTCCCACCCATCTCCATACCATCGAGGCACTCATGATCTGTTCCCATACACCTCACCAATCTGATGGTGGATTTCACCTGCACATTCAAATATCGGATCACAGACCGCACTTCACATGTGGCGGGCATTTTTTTTTTTAACATTATGACAACCCAGTGCAAAACACCTGCACTTATTATCTTGAATTTGCGAAATTGATCACTTCCAAATTTTGCATGTAATATTTGAAATAGGAGGGGGGAGGAGGGGGATTGATCACACTTCCAAATTTTATGTTGAACAATGAGCAGGTTATGTAGAGTAGTATATTTTGTGTGCATGATAACAATTTGTGATTACTTTTTGTTTGTTTTCATTATTGCATTTAATGGTACATGGCTCATTCCATGCAAAATCAACCAGCAAACAATTAATTTTGAACCTTTATGTTTTAGATTATGATTTTTGGTTATGAAATGTACCCATAGAGACTATGGAAACAGCATTTTTTCCCAATTTTTGGACATGCTGTTTTCCTGGAACGTATTTTTAAAAATTTAGAAAAAATGAAATGTTTCCGCAATCCTGATTCACATTCAGCTAGGAAGTTTATTTTGAGCTCTTTTAATGCTCTTTTAAAGGGATTTCCTATGACATGCAACATGATGATTTTTTCCAAAATTTTTGTTTTGAAAATCTCAATAACATATTTTTTGAAAATTTTAGAAAATATATATATATTAAAGAGTGATCTTTCGTAAGCATCAGAATGGGATCATAGTCAAAATATATTATTTCTTCACAACTGCATTGAAATTTCAGATAGTGTTATCATAGCTTGGGCTACATGTTTGAATTCACATTCTATTTGGTTAAACTTAAAGCTATTTTCAAGTTCCTTTAACAGCGTATTTCAGTCTTTGAGCCAAACGTTGTGGTGACCTCGGACTTTCCCTGTACTTGGGGTGTAGATGTGCCCAATAGGTGGAATAATCTGTATGTCTCTGACAACTTTAGTTAAAAGACAGCGATGGTCTACTTGGGTAGATGAAGCTAACTTTCAGGTTGTGGTGTCCTCATGTGTTGCAAGAATACCATGCCACCCACCATGCATCATATTCATCAGTGATGTAGCCTGGATTTAATTTTGATGCTGCACAAGATCTCTGGAGAAGAGCACTTTAAAAAATAGTGTGGGTTTCTTCCTTTCTTCACCCCAACAATGTTATTTGAAAAAAAGAAAAAAATACATCCCCCTCTAGGAATACAGCTGTGAAATTTCAGAGTCCGTAACTTGTTTGGCATCCTTGAAGCGAGTAGTCAGTTCACACTCACTCTTTCTTTGTAGTCTTCAATTGTTGTGTATTCAAATCCCGAAAATGTTAGTTTTCTGAAGTGAAACAGGTCACTAGGTGCCAGGATTTGGTCATTGTAGGAATGCTGTAGGCTTGCTATTGTAGCCAGTTTCTATTTTGCCTCCAAGCCCATCACAGGCACTCTTTCGATGGGCAGAAGCAAATAAGTGGCATTCAGCTTCTAACTTAATATAATTTTGGTAGTTTCACAAATTCAAGAGGTTCTTACAGTTCTCATATTGTGCAGCACCACCATCAGAGAAGTAAAAGATTTTCATAAGGTTTGGAATCTTCGTTTTTAGAATTGGAATTAACTTCTGCATGAACATGTACACAGCAGTGGTGTTGTGTTCCAACCACATTGAAATGAAGACAACAATCATGTTCTGGACTTGTCCAATGGTAAGGCAGTACTTCATCTTACAAAACAAAGCTGTAGTTCTGCAAAGTCACATGTTACAAGAGCTTCTTTCTCTTCCTTCAAAGACCCTTTCAACTTATTATATAAGAATTTCTGCATCTCTGCTATGAAGTCATGAGTTTTTAGCAGTGGTGGAGCGTGACCTTTCCAACAGTGTAAGCCTAGCATGACGAAGGCTATTTCCCGTTGTGCTTATTTTTGGGCTGACATGGTTAGTGATTTATCCACATACATCGACACCCCCCCCCCAATTTTTTCAGAACACTTCCCTGGAATTTTTCACCAAATTAAAAATTCTGGATATCTAATAATTAAGTCAGTGTTATTCCTATCACAATGAGTAACGTATCGATAAAAAATATGCAAAGTTAGATAAAATGAATAATAATAAACAAACAAAAACAGAAGGAAACAGAAAAGTGCTGAATACTTTTTACAACCGCATAACCAAGTATCAGTTCCGTATCACGAATCGCAAAATCGGCGCACTTTATTTTTCGTTTCTGTTACTATGTCTGCTAGAGAAAGAAGGGGTGGGCCTACCTACATCCACAAGTTTCTTCTTGGCAGCGAAATCCTTGCTGGACAACGGCGTCTTCAACAAGTTCTCCACCCCACCGCACAATCACACTCATTTTATTCCATAATGCACTTCACTACTGTATTACACCACAGCACAGGGACGACAGTCCGCTTTTCAATAGATGAAATTCGCAAAAGCAATACCTCGAGACTTTAACAAACACACAGCAAGAAGGGGAAAACAAAAAGAAACCAGATCCAAAATCGGTCACTGCTCAAAGCAGTGATCTTTCGGACTGAGGGGAATATCCCTTTCGGATATAAATAAATTCCCTCTCTTGCCATAAAATTCCCTATATTTAGTAAAAAAAAAAAAAAAAAATACAATATAAAAGAAATGCTCACAAATTGTAGGGATATATCCAGAAATTTCTATCAAAGGACATGTAAGTGCTTTCTTAGGATAGTGTAAAAGCAAATCTAGCACCTAAAAGATCATAAACAGGCTTTTCGTACGTTGTTTGAAGAGTGTTTGAATCACGGACTATGTAATTAATAATATTTGGTTCACATTTGACATGAAATTTGTAAAATTGGTTCAATCTTCAGTTTTCATTAACATTTATTTAACTTTTTAGCTCAATTATTACCAGCTGAGTTCATACATAAACGGAAAACAGAGTCTTAATATGTCTAATGTTTATGCTCTCCTACAAGCAAAAAGCAGAAACAACAAGAATTTAGCACATCAATGTGTATCTAGTTTTCCCGTATCCCGCTCATTTCTAGGTTTCTCCTTTTTCCCCTTCCTGTTAGTTTTTTGCTTCAGAATTCCCTGTTCCTGGGGGGAAAAAACCTCCTTGAAGCACCACCGGCTCAAATTTCCTTTGCAGTCAACCATTCATACCCGACAACGCTGGAGCCCCTCCTCTTGCAGGACCTGTGTCTCTCTGGCGCGTATTCAGTGAAGCCAACCCAAGCATAATGGTGCTAAATCTCGCACAAGTTTAAAAAGTCGTTTGTAAGTTGGAGATATAAATAAAACAACAGGGCCGCTTTTCGTTGTGGTTGAATTTTCTCAAACTTTTCACATAACGTGGAACCCATGCCGTTGGTTGAACCATTCAAATTTATATTTGTTTTTGTTATAAATTAATATTTATAATATGAAAATCCCAGAACAATTTAGTAGCATGTAGCATAATTTCGGAGTTTAAACGACACCATGGATGTCCAGAAGGGGCAAGGGGAGGAGACACTTACTGAAAAATGAATGTCAACCATTTTCACACATATAATTTCATTTCAGTCACATCAAATTGTTAATTATTGTAAGGGCGTTGCAGAAAAATGTTAACTTCAAATTGAATTAGTATATTTTGAGAAGGGAAATATACCTAGTTTACCCTAACCCCTGAAAAAAAATACTTTGCTTAATCCACCCTGGTGGAAAGAAATACTGCAGACGTCCATGAACAACACTTTTTCTAAACATGAGGTTTGCAACGCTGTTGTAAGCCTCTGCCCGTAGGTTTACACACCTAGGGTTTCGACGCGCTCTTCTCCCTATATTCCTTGCTCTTCTCCTTCCAGATACGGTGGGCGACGGTAGGCACTGCTCCTTCGCGGTCAGAAATTTGTAAGGCAACATTCAGACGGCTTACAACTTTCCACAAGCAAAAGGCGGGAGTTCTCATGTGCCATCTGGTGCTGAAGTGTTGCAATCTAACAAACAGGATCTCGAAGACTGGTATCGGGCCGAGATGAACTTCGAAGTTTTTACGAATTTTGCCATATAATTACATACATTTTACTAGAACTAATAAAGTGTAAGCCCGGCTTACATGGCTTACATGGACGCTCCGCGCCTGGTTTTTAGCTTTAGTAGTAACTGACAGAAATCTTCCACAAATTCTTCAACATCTTGTACCACAATCTTCATTCTACACCGGTCAACTATTAAACACTGTTTGTGTGTGCTCTTTTTAACAAACAATTCTTCTTCAAATTAACTAACCAAAGTGTGTCTTAATTTATCTACTTTAGGGCATTCTGCTCAACAATTTGTGAAGCACTCTGTTCAAGGAGGATTGCACATGATCTTTGACAAGCACATTTTGTAAGTCTTCAGGAAACCTCTATCGTTTTTTAACACACACTACATGAGTTTCATTTTTACCAGCCAAAAGGAGATTTTTTTTGCCTTAGTTCACAAAATTTTGAAAAGCCTATTTTGTTGCCTGCGTATTTAGTTTTGAAGTGTTGATAGATTTTGAGCATTTTCTGAACATGCATTTGTAGAGTTCCTTAACTAATAATACTGTCTTCATCAAGTGACCTGCCAAGTTTCGAGTCAGTTTTTTCACTCGACTTACCATGTAATCTGTAACACCTTTGAACTTACTCATTATTCTAGCTCTAGACTAGCTTTTAGGAAAAACTGAAGGAATCTTTGGCTCTTCATCTTAACTTATCTTTTCACTCCGGGAAATTGTTCCACTAAACTTCTCCTTCAGCTGGTCTAACATTTCTTTTCCAAATGACTCCTGAACTGCTACTCCTGGTTTCTGTACAGGGATTAATTTTGTCTCATGGCTTCATTTCACTTTCCCCAATTTGGATTTTGCAAACTGTTGAGTGAGAAACCTTCTTATCAACAGGTGATTCACCTAAGCAAGAAATAAATTTGTTCAACAGCTGAAGAGAAGTGTTTGGGTCGATGAACTCAGGGTTCTCACTGCTGGGGCCTGCCATTTCATTTTCATCACCATTTTCATCAATAGAAGTTTCATTAGTTCTACAGAGTCTCTTTCTGTACTTATCACATATTTTCATTCCTGATTATATCAAAACTTTTTAAACAACACATCCATGAGATAACATTTCTTAAACATTTAGCACCAGTTCTGTCATTTTCTTCTGAAAATGGATTGCAGCATTTTGTAGCTTATAATGGCCATTCCTTTCCTCTCGCCATCCATTGTGACATAGGCATCAGAAGATGACAAAGCAAAATAATAAAAATGTTGCATTTTAAATATTTTAGAGAAGTAAAAAATAAGTCAGAATATTTGCATATTTGTGCAAAATGAGCCAATAGACAGCATGAAACAGCTAGAAATATGCAAGACATGCACTAAGTTTAGTGCATCGAAAAGAGAGCCCAGTCGTACCCCCCGTGCCCAACCATCCTGCTATATTTCTTGTTGAGTGCAATAGTGTCAGGTGGCCCAGCTCATCTCATATTTCTGCAATCCAAGGTCCATCAACTGCTAGTTTCCTCCACTCTTGAAGGTCTGGTCACACAAGAGACCTTTATTTCAGCTCCCATGTTTACAACCACGGCAGGGTTTCTGTGACATCAAGATGAAGCTTCTCAGAGTGTCTGTTCTTCCATCAGTGTAAAGCGTGCAACGATCTTGTTTTTAAGAGAAAAAAAATACATATTGAAGAGCATTGCAACACAACTTACACAGAATACATGAAGGTAATGGTGCATAGAAACAATTATAAGTGTGCCAAAGCATAAACTTACCCACGGTTAGTGCTGGAAAGAACTGGAAAAAGAGCAGTTCTGGATCCATTGTATTTCCTTATACTATGATTTCCTTTATAGTATTTCTCCTTTTAATTAACCCGGGTGGGTTTTTCGGTTTTTTTATAAAACCTGGGCAAAACTGGGTTTTATTAGGTTATGTTTAAAAATATATATTTTAAAAATTAAATACATTTTCCCCTAGTAGTAATGCATCGTAACATTCAATTTGTATTGCTTTATACCCTGTCCCAACTATCTCTGAAGAAAGCGAACGAAAACAAGTCTCTGCACAAGTAGTAACGCGAGATGGCTCCACCAATGAACACCGGAGAGAGAAATGGGTTGCCTGGAAAGGGGGGGGGGGGGTAAGTGACTGCAGTTTCCAGCCACTATTTCCTCCCCGTTTATGCTATGTGCACCCTTCCTCCAGAGATAACTATGACAGGGAATAGTTGACCGAATCAAAAGCTATTTAACATTTCTATGAACATATTCTGTTCTAAAATATTTATCCAACAGTTTTAATCTGCTCTTCCTGGAGGGTGTAATAGTTAATGCTGTTGCTTTGTGATCAGTTTCCAGGGTTGCATTCCCTGAGGAGGCACATACTTTGGTGTATCCAACAATCAGAATACCGGGGAGGAGGAGGGGAGGGTACAAAGTATGTTATGAGCAGTGGTTTTTTTTTTTATCTGGTGGTCAACAACAGTACTCCGTCTGGCACCTTATTATAGGTGAGGACTAATAACATTTTATTATAACAAGAGAAATGCCTACGATGCCAGAAGTCTTGGGTTCGAATCACAGCCTGGGCATGGGTATTCTTTGTGTCCCTTCATCAATTTCAACATATCATCACTCTTTTCATCTTTGCGATTAGCCAAATGTGTCAGAAAAGAGGAGTAAAACAAAGCAAATTAATCAATCAACCAGTGAAACAAGCAAGAGAAATGCATATGCTTGGATGCGTCATCGTTTATGAACATAACACAATTTTGAGTAGTTGTTATGATGAACACATTAACAAACAACACGGTAACATAACACATCAACGTGAATAGTGCCGGAAACTTTCTTCCCAGAAAAAAAAGCAATACACTTTGTACAGACTTAATATTTTCAATCTGGTTTGCTACCTTCTTTCTACATAATGATATTCAAATTTAGGCATGTTAAAGTATATGTTTTTCAAGCACATTTTTAGTTAATACTATTAGTGAATATTCCATTCTGATCTTCGCCGGCCCCCATTGTTATAACTGTATCTTTAATGAAACTAGAAATAAATCTCTGATGAAAGGAACGTGTGTTCTGAAAGTCACAACGAAATTATGCTTGTAATAACCGTAGACTACAAGAGAAATAATGAAATTATTAATTTTGTGTCCAGTAAAAGGATGTTAGATGCCGGAAGTTTTGAAAGTGAAATCACAGTTTCACTTTGAAGGTGCTATTTCATTGGTAAGCTGTAACAAGGTTGGTTGGAAATCAGTATTTGATCAGTGAATTCAGTACTTCTCACCCTTTAGCTAGTTTTCTTCCCCCTGTACCAGCTGTTTCTTTTGTTTTCCATGTGCAGTCCTCTCACCACTTGCACATCATTGCATGGGATATTGATACTGGCCGCTTGTAACAAAAAAAGTTCCTTTAGTACCAAACTACCTCCCAACTATGATGGGATACACAAGCTTTCACTTAGTATATGGTAGTATATAGTAAAGTAAAGTTTAAATTACGCGAGTAGAGAGCATTTGTTTTGAATTCTTGTTGCAGAAAATTTAGTCTGTAAGGAAATGCCACTAAATGTAGGGATTTAGGTCAATGGAGGTATGTACGTAATATTCATGCTAGAACATTCGTCATTCTGCTAGTAATGTGTTGCTTTTGATTCTAAAGGAGCTTCACAAGAGCAGTTATTAGTCCTTGTAGACACTTATTTTTAATTTACATAAGACAATAATTCTAAAGATTAATTGCAGAATGTCTGGTTTTCTAAACATATTTAGCATGCCAGGGGTCCCAGGTTTGAATCCCATCCTGGGCATGGGTGTACTTTGTGAGTGTCTCTTCATTATATCATCACTCATCCTTATCTTCACGATTAGCCAAGAGTAGCTAAACCAAATCGGCCAGTCTGAACATATAATTGATAACAAAGAGATATAAGAATAGGGACACTGAGGGACGAGGTCCTCCAGCCTCCTCTCGCCACTCACACTAATCACCCTCTCTCTTGGCGTACTTAGCGTCGCTTGCTACTCTAGCTTTTTCATCTTACCAAGAGCGGTTGTGTCCCTTAAGGAAGGATTTCTGTAGGAAGAGGATAACAGTAATTGTGGAAAGGAAAATTACCTTGGCACCTAATAATGAATTTAACCAAGGTGTGTTTACTTGTTTTAGTTAAGAATTTAAGTTTGTATTAACTTTAAGAATAAATGTATGTATATATAATAGATTATGATAGGTGGAATAAGATAATCGTTTTACGCCGTTTTACGATTTTAGAAAGTGTAAATTCCACATAAGTGTAAATATAACATCATAATTTAATTGTATATCTTAAAGCGAAATATGATATGATATACAAAATATAATAATATATAAACATACTGTCAGGTCCTTAGACCTGAAACCTCCCTGGGTGAAGGGAGAGAATGGATGACACTTAATGCTGATACAGCGATTGATGATCGGGTCCATGGACCTTTTGACCTCCCAGTATAGGAGGGATAAGATAGTACAAGAAGTAAATATTATAGACATATAATTCGGTCCTTAGACCTTGTAGCCTCCCGAAGTAGCAGGAGTAACTTATGGTTGGGACTACCCTGAACTAGTTGGGAGTTCCCTGGCTTCTTCTTCATTGAGCTATCTTCTTGACTTCCTCCCTTAGTCATCCTTCTTAGCTTCTCTTGGTCCTCTTGTGGGATTCCATATTGATGTTATTATTCTTGTAGTTTTCAGTCTCCAAATGTTGGTCCAACATTGTTCAATCCATTTTATCAGGTTCCATCACTTCACTGCACTATTGTCTTTTTTATAAACTTGAGAATATAGTGTCATGCCCTTACAATTCACAACACGGTTAAGTCTGATTTTAGGTCCATTTATTAAAACTCAACATTTAATACTTAACGTTCAAGAATTAACTCAGATCTTCTTGGGTATCTTTTCCTCTCAGGGACTTAATATAAAATCTTCTTCTATTCAGGGCTGTTGGGTCCTTTTCGTAATATCTTACCTCTTTCTGAAGTTGGCTTTGTTCATCCGATTCTTGCTCTACATGTGTTGTATTTTTGGAGCTGAGTCTACTGCTTCTTATTTCCTCTTGTGTCTGGATTATATTTACTTCTCTTGTTTCTCGAAGTCCGGGCTTGTAGTTTAATCCCTCTTGAATGGAGATCATCTCTGTTAGTTTGTTGATCTTTTTAAAACTTCCGAGTCTCCAGATATCTTGTTCTAGGGTTTCTTCCTGTAACCCCATCCTTAATCTTTGGATCTCACTACTTTCTCGTTTTTTTACAGCTGACCACAGCATGCTCTGGCATGTCCCTGACTCCACAAGTCAGGCATAACTCGTCTTTTTCTAGATTAAACCTTTTGAGGTAACTCTTGTAGGGTCCATGACCCGTGATTAGATGAACCATCCCTTTTGTTGGTTTAAAGAATCGATGTCTTAATCTCTCCCTCACATCTGGGAGGTATCTTCTACTATGCGCTGAAACTTCTAACTGGCTCCATTCTTTTTGCCAAAGGTTCCACAAATGATGGTCTGCTTCCTTGATGGAGTTTACTTGTATTCCCAGTAGATCTTCAACTTTTTCATACTGACGCTTCTTCCACCAGTATCTGACTGCACAACGCCTTACTCCTAAGTCTAAAGGAAGCACTCCGGCGATGGCAATTGTAGAAGCAGTTGATGTGGTGCGGAATGCACTGAGTATTCTCATGAACACATTGCGTTGATCTTAAACTGTCAATTATCTGTCTTTGGTGTGTTAGATGTGCCCACACCGAGGCAGAGTAACATACTACAGAAAGAAAGTTGGCTCTGTAGTATATTAAAGAAACTTCCAAAGGGAGTTTATACAAAGAGATATAATACAACTTCATGGATTCTTAATTTTATTTAAATCTTCAAGTATCTTCAAGTATTTTTATCCAATGACAGGTTGAATGAAAGTGAGCCAAGAATATCTTTAGGTGGAAAATATATTTATATGTCAGAAATATGCACCCCAGTGTTAAGACACTTGTCTTACTGTGTAATGAGTAGACCTCAGATTTTAGGTTTCTAATCTATTTTATTCCTTTACAGGTATGTAAGAAATAATAAGTTATGTCAGTGTTTCGTTAAAAATGCAACAACTGATGAAGTTTTATAGGGCCTAAAATAACCTATTTTGCTTGTTAGAACCTATTTTAGGTTTATGCACCTAAATCAACCCTTTTTTCTTTAGATTTTTCCTATATTTTGAAAGGTTTTACAGGATTTTTATGTCACACAGAGGCATTTGCTTTGTTTGGTCACGAAAAAATTCAATGACGAACGTGTTTGTAACATACTCGCTGTTGATTTCCCTTCCTCCAAGTCCATAGTAATTTTTCAAAGCTCTAAACAAAGCAAAATGTCTGGTGCCACTCTTACCTGTGCAATCCAAAGTTGTCTGATCTGCGTTGTCTTGCTCACTTTTGTGTCACTTCGGTACTTTGTGGCATTCACGCCTTGGAAACTAACATTTCAGCATTGAAGTTTGCAACACTGGTATGTTTTTGTTGAAAGATTGTTTTCATCATATTAAGATGATCCTCACAGACAAAATTGCGGAGTTTGACTGTGGATAACATGAAAAATGATTGTTGCCTAACTATGCGGTGAAAAGTGGATTTTAATACCAAATTTCCAATGGTGAGTTCTGCCATCATCTTAGGGTCAGGCAACACACATAACGTTATGCAAGTTAGTGAATATTTCAGGATATAGGTGTCCCATTTTCATTGCCGGTGACTATACCTAATCAGCATTTTTCAGGAATTTTGAACAATTTTAAGTTTTTTTGAACCTACTTCAGGATTTTCTCAGCCTAACTAAAGATTTTTAGGACCTATTTTAGGGTTTTTTGAACCTATTTTAGGATTTTTAGAGTCTATTTTAGGTACGTAAAAGGGCCCTTTTTAGAACTTAAAAATCCGAGGTCTAGTAATGAGCCAAATTATTACACAGTCATAAAAGTCCTTTCTGTGACTGCCTCCTGTACGTCGGCATATGAAACAAATCTGCAACCTTTGAGTTTTTGGTGTTATGACATGGTGGCTTTGTTCAGGCCTCAGGGTCATCTTTGTAATTAACATGTCCTTCGTTGAAATATTTACACCATTGTTTCACAATGCTCCATGTCCTATGCATCATACTCACATGTGGATGGGGAGGGGTGGAGTGGTGTAAGCTTCCTTATGGCCCAAGTTGAACAGATGGCGTGGAAGATGCATGAAGGCTTTTGGCAGAAGGTTCTTTACATTGTTGTCACTCTATAGCCAATGAAATGCAGTGCTCTACATATATTACAGACATGCAGCGATATACTTTGTGTTGTGAAGTACCTTCGGCGATCAAAAATCCAAACCACACCATGCTGTTTCTCTTCTGGACATCCATTGTGATAGAGCCCTTTGTTTGACATGCAGAATCTGTTCTATCTCACAGCACAACAATGTACAGAATGCAACCTTGCAAGTTATTGCATCATTCACAGGAAGTACCAAGTCACTGGACGAAACCATTCAACCTGGGGGAAAGACACAACATGATATGAGACCAGGCGTCCCAGATTCGAATCCCAACCTGGGCATGGGTCTTTGCGAGTGTCCCTTCATCAATTTTATAACTACATTCTCATCTTGACGATTGACCAAAAGTGGTAGAAAAGCTAAGTAAAATAAACCAAGTCAATCATTTGAGTTGGCCTTGTGGTTAAAATTGTTTTTTAACAAGTAATCTCTGCATAAAGTTAGAATACATGTCACTTGTTTGTGTTTCATTGCTTTCATGAAATAGTTGCATCTTTTTTTTTACTTGTTTCATTTTCCTGTGTGATACATGAGTTAGAACTATGAGAGTATGGGAAAAAAAGGAAGAAAAGATGGGATTATAGGGAGAGAGGGTTGTTAATCTGTCACTGCATCATGTTACTGCCTTGTAGCTTGAGCTTCTGAAGAAAATTATGGATATTTTCATGCAATATTTTCTTACATGTTACCACTAAATTGTACAGTAATTAGTAGAACCTCATATTTATTGTGAATAAAAGATCAAACTTTTGGTTCAAAAACTGGTCACATTTCAGGATCAAAAGCAATATACGAGGGTTACAGCAACAGGCATGGCAACCATTTTTTCCCATGAAAATGCAGGTCAGGCAAGAAATTTTAAAATATACAGTGGAGACCCCGTCACATGCAATGTATTGTGATGCCACTAGATGGCAGTGGCTGCCAAGACATTGAATTGAGGGAAGTGGGAAGTCAGTTGTGCGTGTTTAACAGTTGTGCAGGATGTTAAACAGTGTTCTTATGTAAAAATAGCAGTTCTCTGTGGAAGGAATGCGAGAGAATGTCCTGACTTTGTGGAAGCTTTAGGAAATGATGCTCTACCGTACCGAACTGTTGCGAGGTGGGCAGCAGCATTGGGGCGTGGAAGAGAAGCAACTGCCGACATGCAACATACAGGATGACCTGTGACTGAACGTATTTTGTCTTTTTCTCTATCCTGATACAGATCTCTAAGTTGTTCAAAATTCATACCAAAAACGTTAGCATATATCGTGACCTTCCAATTGTATATTTTACAATTTCTTGCCTGACCGCATTATCGTGGAACAATCCAGTTGTCATGACTTTTGCTGTAACCCTCGTATAAAATGCCATTTTGGTGTTAAAATGGTGAATAAAATCTCAAATCCTATTTAAAAACTATACTTGTTGCACAAAAATGAACATATCCTTTCTAATAGCACATTCATATAGTTATCAGGGTGTTAAGTTTATTCCTGTGTAAAGTAGTCCATTTTCGCTTATCAAATTTTTCGCTGAATTACCAGGTGTGCCATTTAATAATTCTTAATTGATCCAAAAGAAAACAAGTGTATCTGGGAAGAAAGGTAACAAATGCTTTATTCAAAGTATGCGCCATCGCTAGCTATACATTTTGCCCATCTGTCCGTCAAATTGTGGATGCCCCACCAGAAAAATTGTTCACATTTTGAGGTGATCCAGTCAGCAAGCAATTGTTCGACATCTTCGCAATTGTTGAAGTGTTGCTGGGAAAGTGAGTGAGACATCGATGAAAGCAAGTGGTAGTCAGAAGGGGCTAAGTCTGGTGCGTATGGTGGGTGGGGCAAGAATTCCCAGCCAAGTGCAGAAATGGTGTGTCTGACGCCTTTCGCTGTGTGTGATGAGGTGGTGTCATGCTGCAAAATCAGTTTTCCGTGTCTTGTCGCCCAATCTGGATCTTTCCCATGGCATGAAGACGATCAGATATGGTTTGGCGACCAACATTGCATTTGCAACAGTGCTTGCAAATTGGCATCTTGGAATTTTTTCGGCTGGCCTGGGCGATCTTTGCCTTTCAAGTCGAAATCACCACTTTTGAATCGTCGAAACCAACGCACACACACATATTGTGTTAGGACATTGTCACCGTACGTTTCCACAAGGATACGATGGCTTTCACTCGCGTTTTTCTTCTGATTGAACAAGAAAAGCAGGACGTGCCGCACATGCTCCTTATTTGGTTTGAAGGTCGACATGTTTACCACACAAATCCAATATCACGATCACTCGCACTCGGTTGTACATCCACGGCGTTTTGACAGGTACTGTCCTGGCAACACAGTTGAGACTGTGCACCAACCCTTGCTTCCAGCACCATCCAGCAACGAAATTAAGAATTATTAACCGGCACACCTGGTAATACATTTTCCATGACTCATAGGATAATTCAGACTTCAGAGAGTCTTGTGTCAGTAAATAAACTCAAAATTTTGTACATAGAATTTTCAGCAAAAAATGCAAGCTTGACTAGGACTTGAACCCGGGCCTCTGGCATACCGCAGGCTCGTAGCTAGAATTGATCTCCAGGGGGGATTTGTAAATCAAGTTCATTTTTCAAAAGTTTAACAGTATTAAATAAAGGTTAATTATGTGTGTGGGGGAAGGGGTCATTAAGTTGCATAAAATTTAGAAATATCACACAAAATACTACATTTTTCTATATCTTTTAAAACATCTCTTGAAGTGTTAACTGGCTGCTACTGAAATAATCCTGTACTGCACACTCCATACTACTATTAATGATACAGATATTTATATCACAGAAGAAAAAATTCACAAGATTCAATCATAGTGCGTACAGTACATTCCATCCCCGGCCGAAGCAATGAAACCCCTTCGTTCCCTAAACTTGGGAGCTGTTGACCTTTTATGCAGATGCGGAAGGCATTTGCATGATGATGTCCAAGTCACAGATTTCTGTCTAAACGGGAGGTCCTAACAGGGGCAGCGAAAGTACAGATAAAGAAACTCCCTTGTGAAGGATCTTTCTAAAGTCTAGAGAGGAGAATCTTCTAAATTCTTGCCGCTACTTAGACTTCCTCTTATAAATCAGATGAACAGATATAATAGCTGCTGTTCATGTTCTGTAAATTTATCCTTCATCAAAGTTGTGAGGAAAATAATATCTGCTGTGTACATTTTAAGTTTTCACTGCAAATAAATTTCACAAAATAGTTTTACCTAACGTCAAGGGGGCTGACAGCAGCTGAGCCCCCCTTGGCCCCTGCCTGGCTATGGGCCTGATACAGTGCCATTTCTCTACCACTGAGCTACCGGCACGGTATACCAGAGACCCAGGTTCTAATCCTGGTCTAGATTCTACGTAATACATCGCCTGTGTGTGCCTAATTTAATCAAAATTTTGTGTTGAATAGTTTATTTCACATTTTGCATCATTTCGTGACGAAACATGGTAGGAAAATGTACCTTACACCTTTCAGAAATATGAAAAATGAACAACATTACAACATGCCATTTCACATTTGTGTTTCCATCAAAAACACAATGTGGATGTCTCTGTTAATTAGTGTGTTTTTGATGATTTTATGTATATCATGTACAAAATCACAACACATTTGTTTCAATTTTAATTTTTTCAATAAATTTGTAAATTTACTTCCTTATGTTATAATGTACTATTTGTAAGGTGTTAAAAACAAAACAAAAACATGAGCTTGTATTTTTGTTCCAGGAAGCCTAAGAATTTGTGGCCCTCCAAGCACATGATGGAATGCATCAACCTTTGTTTCTAACCAACATGCTGCCACAGAATGAAGCAGATTGTCCTGATAGACCGTCAGAGTTCACTCAGGTATGTTGGGTGAAAATGTTATCGGCTGGAAGGATTTTTTTGTTGGTTTTAGGTGTTTTATTGTGTCAATATATATTTAATTGCATAATAATTAGAATGTTAGGTTCCTAGAATGATTTCTATTCTATTTTATGTTTTCAAGACACGCTTAGGTTTCGGCCAAGGAACCTATTTTTTTTTTAGTAGTTTGTCTCATAATAATGAAGTATATAAAATATATGAATGTTAATACTTACCTCTTATAATATATGGATCTTCTACTGTGTGGGCTCCAATTCATGTTAGAAGAATGGTTGTTGCTAATATTATTCAAAGTAATGTTTGATTAATTGGGTAGAACTGCAGTCCACAAAATTATCCTTTGTGACGTATTGTTATAATTAATAAAATTACAATGGATATTATTAATGCTAATACCCCTCCCCCTAGTTTATTTGTAATCAATCGTAGGATTGCATATGTGAACAGGAAGTATCATTCTGGTTGAATCTACTGGGCTGACTAGTGGGTTGGTGGGGGTAAAATTTTCTTTGTCTCATTAACTTGTGGGAAATATTAGTGATAGCTGTATTAATATTAAAATTGTAATAAGAAATCCTACTATGTCTTTAATAGAAAAGTATGGATGAGATGGAATTTCATCTATATTGATAGAAAGGGGTTTATTAGAGCCTGTTTGGTGAAGAACTAATAGAAGGAAGTGGAAGGTGAAAAATCGGGTCATGGTAGCATTATCTACCGCAAATCCTCCTCAAATCCATTGTACTAAGGTGTTGTCTAAATATAGGATAGCAGGTAATAAATTGGTAATTACTGTTGCTCCTCAAAAATCTATCTGCCCTCATGTCAATATATACCTACAAATGCTGTTGCTATTGTTGTTGTTAATAATTACTCCAATAGATCATGAATGAATATATACGAGGGGCGTATCATAAAGAATTACACTTTATTGTATTCAATACATACAGACATAGATACATTTAATCGGCTATATGCACTTTCTCAACATAGTCCCCCTGGGGCTGTAGACACTTACGCCAGCGGTGTGGAAGTCGTTCGAGACCATTTTGAAACCAGTTCTTTGGAGTTGTGTGCACCCATCGCTGGACAGCCTCATGGAGTTCCTCACAATTGTTGAAATGGTGACCACACAGGGGCTTCTTCATGGCGCCAAACAAGTGAAAATCGGATGGTGCCAAATCGGGAGAGTATGCTGGATGTGGTAACACCTTGAAACCCAGTCGGTCAATAGCAGCTGTTGTTTCACGACTGGTGTGAGGCCGGGCATTGTCATGTTGGAGAAGCACACCTTTGCCCCATTTGCCTTGCCTCTTCTTTTGAATTGCACGACGCAACCGCGTCAGTGTTGCCACGTAGACTGCACTGTTAACGGTGGTTCCCCTCGGTAGCCAATCAATGAGGATGATGCCATCACTATCCCAAAACACAGTGGTCATTTGTTTCCCAGCCGTGGGCGCTGTTTTGAATTTCTTGGGTGGGGGGCTACCCTTATTTTTCCACTGCATGGATTGGGATTTGGTTTCTGGATCGTGGTAATGCAGCCACACTTCATGACCTGTCACAAGCTTCCCCATGAAATCAGCTGGATTCTGGTCGTAAAGTTCCAAAAGCTCCCTGGAAATGTCTATGCGTTGTTGTTTGTGGCATGCGTTAAGACATTTCGGTACCCACCGAGCTGACACTTTACCCATTTTCAAGTCACTGTGCACAATGCGTTGCAGGGTTTGTCTGCTTAATCCCGTAATCCTCTCCAGTTCCGTAAACGTTACACGCCTGTTCTCCAGTATGACATTTTCCATGTTTGTTTTCACACTCACATGTCGCCCTGGACTCTTTCCCTTCTCCGCCGACGTTTGACCTTTTTTCCAGCCAGTTACCCAATTATACACCGTTTTCCGTGACACTGCATACTCGCCACACACAGCCACTAACCGTCTATGGATACATGCCGTTGTTTCCCCTTCCTTCCACAAAAACCAACTCGTCCCTCGTTGACCACGTTCATCTTGTTCCATGTTGTCCGCAACAGCACTCTTGACGTTGTGCTTCGACGGCTGCACAGGCCACAGACTACGCACTGTCACACGGTGCTGCCACCTGGCAGTAGACAAGGTACCTATGTGTCCATCCTGCGCAGTGCGTGGAATTACGCCATTTCATTTTGCATTAAAACAATAAAGTGTAATTCTTTATGATATGCCCCTTGTAGATATGACCCATAATATATACCTCATCCAACATTCAATGTAACCTTCTGCTGCTGCGTGAACACTTTTCCAAACATCTGGCAGTCGTTGGATGCCATGGATAGCTCCTGTTTGTGCCAGTGTGCACAGAGACCACTCTGGAAAATGGAAATGATGCTTGGGACATCTGGAAAGTGTTTCCCCCTCAGCGGTTCCTCATCCTTTGGGAAACAAATCAAAGTCAGGAGAATAAAGTGGGTGCTCCAACGCCAATCATTCTCCAGCAATCTGCGAAGTGCATCAAGGTGGTGTGGATCTGTTGCTGTGCGAGAATACCCACCACCATGTTCTTTCGTGGCTGATTCACGACTACTTTCAAATGCCTTGGCCCATCTGGTAATGGTGCGATAGGTTAAAGCGTGGTCCCCACCTTCCTCGCGTAAGCCCTTGTGAATTTGCCATGCATTACTTCCACGTGCAACCTGAAATTTGATGAATATTCGCTGTTCTTCACGAGCGAACATTGTTCAGTGCGGTGTTATACACACACTTCACTTAAACGTCTTCTACAGTCCCGCAGAATTAACTTGAGAGAGAAATGGTCACTCTGTGAGTGATGCAACTGCGCTCGAATTGGCTAGAGCGGGGGACTTCCTGCTGTAACGGGCAAATGGAAACTCTAATGTTCGGGCATGGGAAATGTTACAAACTGTTGAAAGGACTCATGTGCAGTGACTGGTGAAGCAAGCGAAGTGGCAGTGCATAGTGCTTTCTTTCTGATTTTTTTATTTCGTGTATTAGTGAGTGTTCGTGTGTAATTGTTTTGACAGCGCGATAAATGGATAGAAGCCAAATCAGAAAAGGTAATACAGTGATATTTTCATTACACAATGTAATTATTTTTCAAATCTCCCATCTCCCGTTGTCAGCTGATTGCCTGTGATTCGCGTGAGAGTCTAGTGTTCACTGTAGGTTGGTACTTCTGTAGCGGCGCCGGCAGCCATTTGTCTCAAGTTAATTATGCAGGACTGTAACTACCACACAACAGTACTATTCGGCACCAAACACCTACACACGATCCGTAGTACAAGACTAAACAAGACCCAATCGTCTTTTGTCCCAGCGACAAATGACAATCATATACCAACAGTGTTGCCACTACAAGAAAAATGGCCCTCATATATATAGATATATAAAAAAATAGTGATGTGTCATTGATGTGAATAGCTTGTAGTAGTCAACCGTAGTTTACATCCCGGCAAATATGGATTACTCTAGTAATCTAGTTGTTTAGGACTCTTAAAAGTTGAATTGAAAGGCACATTCCTAGTAATGAAGCAAAGTTTCATCAATAAGAGATACTTGGGACAGATAAAATGAGTTTAGATGAGTAATTGAGGTGACATACTCAATAGTTACATGCAATTGGTGATCCTGGCTAAGGTTTTACTGTAGTTTTCATCAGTTGCTCCAGAGTTCCTTTGATGTTTTTTTAAAAATGAACAAAATAAATATTGTTTTTACCACATTTCTCACCATCCTTCACCATTTCCAGTCTATAGCTAAGGCCCGTTCCGAAAGTCGCACGAGTTTAACACGTTAAACGAGTTATGGTAACTGGCTGTCCCATAAGAGCTTCCGTGCATTTTGTGAGGTTCATTATACTGCCCCAAAAGTCGCATTCCGTGCATCTCGTGAGAGAACGAGATTCACCAAACGCATGGGCCAGGAATCTGGTTTGTTCAGTGAGAATCGTCTGCGGCTTGCAGACCTCACACGTGTATGATGACTTCAAACTGCACTAGTTCGGAAAATGTATTATAATTGTAACAGAGAGCGATATGAAGCAACATGCGTAAGATGAGTGTGCCATAACTGTTCTTACAATGTGATTAAAATGAGTAATAGTGTTCACAGCAGAGTTTATTTCTGCCAGAAGGACATGCCTTCTGCTGGACGCCATGTGGAAAATTTGTATAAACAAAATGGTGCGCCTGCACTTACGTCTAGAGCGTCCCATAAGTCTGAAAAATAACTGGTTTCACCAGGTTCACGAGGCCAGTTACTTTCGTTCCATTCGTTAAGACTTTCGGAACACACCCCTAGTCCTCATAAAGGCCAAGGAAAGTAATCTTCTGATATACCACCACTCCTGTCCACTGTATTCCAATCCTTTCCTCTTCTTACACTTTCCATTATCTGCTCTTTCCACAAACATCATGGTCTTTCCTTTGGCCTTTCTGCACTCTGTGTGCAGTGTAGTAAATAAACCAAATCAATCAATCAAATTAATGTGAGAACCTTGAATTTTACGTTCCTGGATTTTACATTTTTCCACATTATACACGGTGAGCCAAAATGAAATACACAGATTAAACCCTTTATAAATCAAAAACTGTTTGTTTTGTCAGGAAGCATTTAGTACCGTTTTATAAAGAGTCTTCAAGTTTACAATCTTCACTTTTTGTTTGTTTTTGTGATGTAGCATGACTTGAGTGCCCTTCACGTCAGTCGAGCAATATGGCCGACATGTGTTTGGGAAAAACTGGACTATTGCATTGATACCTGTCGTGTTACAAAAGGTCACACGTTGAACATTTGAAACTTACACATGTAAACTTCAGGTCATACACTTCCAACCATGTAAGTATTTCAGCCATGTTATAAGACCTCTTGTTTCTGTGAGACTTTGAAACTGTCTATTTCTTTTAGGCTCACCCTGTACATTCAATCTTGATGGTTCCAGTATTGTAAAATTTTCCACAACTTTACATTTTCCTGCATTTTAAGTTCTTTCAGCTTGCTCCCCTGAAAAACGTAAAATCGAGGTTTTACTGTATTACCTTCTTGCAATTTGTAGGCTGTTTCATATCAGCCTCCTACCACTTTTATAGAATCCCTTCCCAGTTTCCTTTTGTTTACCTTCTCATCTATTCTTCGACTTTATTCAGTTATGATTCCTGGATATTTGAAACTCCACTACCTTCAACTCCTCTCCCCAACTCTAATCGTGATACATTTCTTGTTGTTCTTAACGTTCCACTCTTTTCTGTGTTGAATTCCTCTTCGGCTCTTTGGATTTTCTCATTCCAACCATCAAGGTGATTCTGTACTCCTTGTTTGCCATTACCCTATATTAGTAAGCCAATCAGTGGAGTCACATATTTATGAGGAACGAATATCAAGATTTTGTACAAAAACTGGGCACATTTTGGGATCATAGCAATGTATAAAATGGCATTTTGGTGTTGAAATGGTGAATAAAATCCCAAATTTGGTTTAAAAAATAATTATTTCACAAAATAAACATTTCCTTTCTAATAGCACATTTATGTAGTAATCAGTGATTAATTAATTCCTGTGTAAAGGAGTCCATTTTTGCTTCTCAAATTTTTACAGCTGAATTAATCAATTTTCCATGATTTGGCATAACTCACAGGATAATTCAGACTTCAGATAGTTTTTGTCAGTAAATAAACTCAAGATTTCGTGCTTGAGTTTATTTCGAATTTTGCAGTTCATTTTGCATCATTTCATGACAAGACATGCTAAGAAAATGTACCTCACACCTTTCAAAAACATGAAAAATGAATTATTTTCTTGTATTTTTCGGTTATTACAAGCATAAGAAAGCAGTTTTTCGTTAAATAATGAAAATGGCAACATAGATCCAGTATGGAGTTTTCTTTTTCACAAATGGAGTAAGCCACCATCTTTAAAATTTAATGTAACAGAAAACATCAAGAAACTTTGTGAAAACAATGGTGACTTTGAATTACCTGATGATAATTGGGATTCATAATTTTAAATAAAAAATAATGTGATCAAAATATTTTATCTGAAATAAAATTAAAACAGACTGCTATATTACAACAATGTAACATTCACAACATCCATTATATAACAGATAATTTTTGTTTAGAAAATTGCTAACCATTGTTATAACTGTATCTTTAATCAAAATAAAAAATAAATGTCTGATGAAGGGAGCGTGTGTTCTCCTGAAACATCACAACTGTTTTCTTATGCTTGTAATAACCAAAACTTCAAGAAAATAATTCTGCAATGCGTACATACAAGAAAAACTATAATGAACATTACAGCATGTTATTTCACATTTCATGTTTCCATCTAAAACTAAATATGCATTCCTTTATCAGGAAACAAAGTGCCTTAATATCTCCTTCCTTATCTGCGTTAATTACATCCATTGTGATTATGAAGAGCAGTTGGAAAAGTGCAGTATTCTGCTTTAGTCCTTTTCTGATGCCAAGCCATTCTGTTCTTCCCACTGGTGTCTTAACGCAACTCTGGTTAGTCTCATACAGATGGGGGACAAAATAATATGAACACCTGTGAAAAAGTATTCCACATTTCACACTGGCAGTACAGCATCACCACCTGGCACTGAAGTCTGCCACCTAGTGGCCGTGAAGGAGAAGGTATTAGTCAACTCTCAACAGCAGTCATTGGTGGTGCATTCGTCTATCGTATGCTCTCAAGAGATGCTGCAATGTCAGACCTGACAGAGTTCCAAAGAGGCATGATTGTTGGAGCACGTTCAGCTGGAGCCACGGTGATGGAAACCGCGAACCTTGTGGGGTGTGCAAGGAGCACAGTATCAGCCATTATGACAGCATACACAACACAAAGTAAGATGGGTCTTCAACGCACAACAGTGGATGAAAGACAAAGTTTGCTGCTAATAGGAGAGTGTTGAAGTTCATAGTGGCCTGAAAGCACAAGCAATCGTTATCTGAGATAACATCTGAAATGAACAGGCATCTCCAGGACCCCATTTCAACCAAAACTGTCAAAAGGGAACTCCATGCTGCAAACATTCATGTCAGAATGGCAATTCGTAAGCTTGGTGACATCACGTAATGCTGTCAAGCGACGCCAATGATGCAGAGCTCACAACAAGTCATCTAGTCTAATGAATCAACATTCACGTGATTTCAGACCACCGGGCGCATTTATGTGTGGAGAACGTGCCGAGATGTGTTTCATCCTGACTGCCTCTTGCCGACTGTGAAGCATGGAGGTGGGTTCATTATGGTATGGAGTGTGATATCTTGGCATGGTGTGGGACCACTTGTTTTCTGCATGGGAAGATCAACGCCAATCACTATTGGAGCATTTTGGGGGATCATCTCCATCCTTTTGTCCAGACTATATTTCCTGGGGAGCGGCAGCTTTTTCAAGACAACAACACTCCTATCCACACTAGGGATGGACAGATCCGGATCCGGTTGGTTCCGGATCCTAAAATTTTTCGGATCCGGATCCGTTTTGCAATCCCACATGCGCTTCTTGGGAAAGTAAGAATGTGCTTATAACATATTGTTACCCGCTAATATATATATATATATATATATATATATATATATATATATATATATATATATATATATATATATATATAGTGTGTGATATATATATAGTGTGTGTGTGTGCGTGCGCGATTTGTAATTAATTAATACAAGGGAGGTCTAAGTCTCCCCCTCCGATTTGCATGAAACTTGGCAGGTGTATAGAGGTCCCCCCTCAAATGTCAAGATGAGGAGAAATTGAAGTGGGGATCTGACCCCGAAACCACCCTAAATATGGCATAGGAAGAAACAGGGGGCATAGGGCCTCTCTATACACCTGTCAAATTTCATGGAAATCGGATGGGGACACAGGGCTCAGATGATCCCCACGTCAATTTGTCCTCATCTTGAAATTTGAGACGGGTTTTGCCCCCTAAAAAAGTTTTTTAGCCGAAACAAAAAAACACGTATTTCTTCCTTTGGGCCCCTTTATACACCTGCGAAGTTTCATGAAAATCGGAGGGGGACACAGGGGTCAGATCCCCACTTCAATTTGTCCTCATCTTGACAATTGAGTGGGTTTTGCCGTGTAAAACCGTTTTTTTTAGCTGAAACAAAAAAACATGTATTTCTTCCTTTGGGCCCCACTATACACCTGCCAAGTTTCATGGAAATCGGAGGGGGACACACAGGTCAAATGCCCACTTAAATTTGTCCTCATATTGACATTTGAGGGGGGTTGCCCCCTAAAACAGTTTTTTAGCTGAAACAAAACAAACACGTATTTCTTCATTTGGGCCCGTTTATACACACACCTGCCAAGTATAATGGAAATTGGAGGGGGACACAGGGGTCAGATCCTCACTTCAATTTATCCTCATCTTGACATTTGAGGGGGTTTTGCCCTGTAAACCCGTTTTTTAGCTGAAACAAAAAAACACGTATTTCTTCCATTGGGCCCCACTATACACCTGCCAAGTTTCATGGAAATCGGAGGGACACAGGGGTCAGATCCTCACTTCAATTTGTCCTCATCTTGACATTTGAGGGGGTTTTGCCCCCTAAAACCGTTTTTAGCTGAAACGAAAAAACACGTATTTCTTCCGTTGGGCCCCACTATACGCCTGCCAAGTTTCATGGAAATTGGAGGGGGACACTTAGATAACCTCCCTTGTTAGTCTTACACTTTGTAATTATATAACACTGCATATATTATAATGTTCTATTTTAATTTGTAAAACTGTAACTGTAGAACAATTGTATAATTTTTGTATAACATTTCTATCTTGTTATATGTGTTAAAGGTTTCATCCTGGAATGGAATGTCTCACATTTATGTGTGTTTTCATTTCCAATACATTGGAATGAATACATATTCGTTTCAATGGCGTTTACAATATCGCCTCTGACATTTTATGTTAAACAAGTAAGATTTTTTTTGTGCACGAGTGTGTTAGCCGATTCGTAGCAAAGTATTTTAGGAACAACACTTGAAAAAAATTCTTGTAGGACTAACTAATGAAAAATTTCTTTGTAATCAAGGATCATAATACCTTTTAAGGTGTGGTAATATTATAATGGGATTGAGATATGAAACTCTCGGATCCGGATCCGGATTTTTGGATCCAGATCCAGATCCGAAACTTTCAGACCCGGATCCGGATCAGAAATTTTTGGATCTGGAACTCTCGGATCCGGATCCAGATCCGTAACTTTTGGATCCGGATCCAAATGGATCTGGATTTTTCAGATCCGGATCCGTTTGGCCATCCCTAATCCACACTGCTGGGTCTGTCCAAACATGGTTCGAAGAAATGAACATTATAGAACATTTGTGGGGATATTTGGAGTCCAAACTGCGTGCTCGAAGTCTGCCTCCAGCCACACTTTCGGAATTGGAGACTGCTCTGGAGGAAGAATGGCTCCATATTCCCTTAAACATTGTGCATGACCTCTATACGTCCATCCCACGTCGCATACAAAGTGTACTTCAGTCACAGGGTGGTCCAACCCCATATTAATAAAGATTTTCTCTAATTTCACAGGTGTTCGTATTATTTTGTCCCCCATTTGTATATGCACCAGTGGTTCTCAAACTGTGGTATGTGTACCCCCAGGGGTACATGAACGACTTGATGTGGGTACACAATCAGCTTGGAAGAGAAATTTCGAGAATACCCACATGAAAGCATTTTTGCTGCAGGTGTGTATAACAGACTTCGATGTTTCAGACTTCATAGCTTTAACACTCAACAGGAAAGTAATACTGATTTTGTCACTGACATTCTTACCTTTCTTACAAATGTTTTGAAATAAAATACTCATTCGAAATCTATAATAGACTAAATTTGGAGCCGAATCTCTGCTTGAACGTGTCAAGTCCACAACCAGACATCAAGAAACTGTGTCAGGCTATGCAGGCACATCCTTCTCACAAGAAACTCTGAGGACAATAAAAACTCCAAAATTGTCCTTGACAGTTTTTTTTTAATAACTCTGGGAAAATATATGAAAATGAAAGTTTTAATATACTTGTTAGTATACACGTGTTTCTCATTTTTATTTTTGAAACTAATCATAAATATTATAAACATAAGAACTCCAATAAAATAATCAACATAGGATTCTAATGTTTATTTGTTTACCACCTTTCCACATTTTGCTCTATTGGAGATACACGCCTCCAACATACCAAAAACACCCCACCAATCAGGCAGAAAAAAAGAAACACTGGAGAAAACCTATAGTGGGGATACATTAAACGTTTAGTTACGACTAAAGAATACATTGAGAAAAAGAGTTCGAGAATTGCTGCAATAACAATATCTCTTGCTGGTTCAGTGGCCGAGCACATTACGTGGTATACTTTTAATCATGCTATCAAAGTCTCCTGGTTTGACTCCAAGCTTGTGCATGGGTGTTCTTTGTGAGTGTGTCTTCATCATTTTCATCTTATCATCACTCATTCTTGTCCTCATGATTAACCAAAAATGGTAGAAAAGTGATGCTAAATAAAAAATATACATATGAATAGAACCTTGTCTGCAGGTGAATACAAGGTCTACTGTTGATCTGCCTGTTTCAAATCCATTCTGTTCCTTTTTCATGTTTGGCTGTATTATTTCCCTTATTCTCTTCTCATACACCTTTGTAGCATGACAAATTACCATTATAGACTGTAGTTTTTACATTAGTTCGTCTTGGCAGCCTAAGATGGAGTAGAAACCAACTGACAGGGCATTTTGCATTGTCCTATATAATTTTAACCTCTTTTAACTCAACCTACGTGGGTCGTACCAAAAGTAATGCAAAAGTGGTCATAACCTCTTTATTGACTGATGTAGATTGTTCAAATTGCACATGTAGTTGGAGTGACTCTTCCTCTATACAAACCAGCTACTCAACATAGTCTCCATCTAAAGCGATGCATTTGCACCATCGTTGAACCCAACTCTAGAATCCTCTTAGAAAAAAGTCCGGTGTGCACTGTCGACATTCACTTCTTCACAGCCACTTTCACCTCGTCTGTGTCATCAAATCGTTGTCCCCGAAGACTGTCCTTCATGGGACCAACCAAGTAGAAGCCTGAGGGTGCCAGATCTGGTTGTATGGTGGATGGGGCACCACGGACCAGCCCATTTTGCCGATCACCTGATTTGTTGCCAAAGAGGTGTGTGGTCGCGTATTGTCATGGTGAATGTGGATCGCTTTCAGATTCTTGTGCGGTCTCTTCCTCCTAACGGCTTCTCTAAACTTATGGAGTGTCTCAATGTACCGCTCGCTGTTGATGGTATGGCCGCATTGCAGGAAATCAAGGAGAATGACGTGCAATCAACTCATTCACTCGCTGACGATTTGTGTCAGTGGTCGCAGTTGATGGTCTCCCACTGCGTGGTTTGTCTTCAATAATGGTTTCCCCTTCTGTAAACTTCTTCATCCTTATATACACATTGCTCTTGTCAATGGTGTCATCTCCGTACATTCTGTAGCCTTCTGTGGATATCGGACAGTGCACACCGGACTTTTTCAAAGAGGATTCTAGAGTTGGGTTCAACGATGGCACAAATGCATCGCTTTAAATGGAGACTATGTTGAGTAGCTGGTTTGTATAGAGGAAGAGTCACTCCAACTACATGTGCAATTTGAACAATCTACATTAGTTAATAAAGAGGTTATGACCAATTTTGGTATGGCTCCCGTACCATTCATGTGTTTAAAACTTCCATTATCCTTGCCATAACTCAGGAGAAAACCACTTAATTTAGTAAGAGCTTGAGTAACTGAAAAAGTAAATAAATTCTTAGACTGACCTTTAGCTATTCATTGCTCTTGCCTTTGGTATATGTTACATCAACATAGTAATACATTTTGCAATGCTTATAGTGTTTTCATAATGACTCAGTTCAGTCATGTCCTGTGCATAGTAATTTCAAACTAACCAAGACAGCCATAGAAATCCTGGATATGTTGCTGGAATTAACCACGTTGTAACTTGATGCCATTCACTTGATCACAGAATGTGTTGATAATGTTGCAGTTCACATCAGTGTCATGGTTGTTTTTAAATATTGGGTGGCATAGTAAACCCTCTTGTAAGTGAAACACACTATTATTATGCTGTTCACGTTCTCTCACATATGCATCCGATACTTGCAAAATAAATTAGTAATAAAGTCCTTCTTTTCAGTTGGAAACTGCAGCCGAGGCCCATACAATCAACGAAGTTGTTCCTGCTGTCTGACTTTGAGGGGTTGATTTGCTAATGATGAAAACAACAAGTTTGAGAATTCCCACTGTAAGTACAATTCTTTCTTAACAATGTATCATGATGCGTGTACAATGAGGGTGAAATGTTTTGTAGATAAAATACTTCCACTAAGCTCTGGATTCCATGTAAATGAACGTCAGACATGTTCGACATAAATTGTCGTCGTTAGGAACTAATGAAACACATGCTCATTTTTAAAACTTATGCCCTATCCTGAAAAACAACTTGCATAATGTATTGCCTCTTGATTTTTACCATTACATGGCTTGTCTACCAAAAATAAATATAAATTATTGGGATTTTAGAACAAGAAATTTCTCCCAAAATGGCAATATTCTCCTGATAGTGCATGAGGCCTACCATGTTCTCTTGCTTTGGATTTCTTAATTAAAAGAAAGTTGCTTTCATGAATATTCTCAGAGAGTTTCATTTTCTTTGCAATAGTAAATCCCTTCTCATAGGCATGAATTAGTCCATCAGGTCATTTAAGTTTGGTGTTTTTAGCATCCAGGTGTTTTGAGTAGGTTAGGTTAGTTTCATTTTTTGCATTAGTATTTGTACCCTTTTACTCCGTTACCTTGTAATTAAGGGGTCCCAGGTTCGATACCCAGTGGAGGTGCATTGTGGTTCGGATCCCACTTTAAACTGTAGGTCCAGTCCCGATTAGCCTTGTGTGCATAAAGTGGACTTAAAATTCAAATTCAATGTATCAATTGCGATGGTCCGCCACTGACGTGGTTGCCCCGAAGCAGTCCATCGCAGGAAACCCGAACACTTTACTCAGATTAAAAAAAAGATTCCTCTTTCTAATTGGTTTCTTGAGAGTCCATCTCGTATCCTACGTAGATTTAGAGGGTCACAGATAGAGGCTCAACCACGAATTTTCATCTCGGGTGGGGGCAAGTACCAGGATAAACGTACCAATAATAATAATAATATTTATTAATTATTATTATAATATATTATTATTATTATTATTACTAGTGGTAGTAGTAATAGTAGTATCAAGATGTTATTATCCTCATAAATTACGCAAAAAGGGGGTGAAGTCGGTGCTAAAACATTTGTTTGGAATAAACGATTTGAAATATATTTTCAACATGTTCAATTTAACATTAGCTAATAATGGAAAACAAGCACACAAACTGTATTTTGAATGGTAGAAAATTAATGATAAATGCATTCTTAAGATAATTATATTTGTACAAACATGTTTAACTTTCATGTGCAAGATATGGTTTACACACATGCAAGATGGAGCGACATAAAATAAGAAAATGCATATGCAACATGGTAACATTAAATTGTGTACGTATTCAAAGTTTATTCAATACATAAGAATTATGTACAACACATATTTAAATACATTACAGAAAACAACAACAAGAAAAATTTTATATTCAATTTTTGCAACTGAAAACAATAGGGTGCAAATAATTCTACGGGGCAACATGGCATTCTCTCTTTTACAACTTTTAAAGATCGCTCAGCATCCATGGCTGACTCCTGCTGGAAACACTTAGGGGGGTGTAAGTTTGGAGATGTTAAATGCATATTTTGGACTCCTTTTAAAATGTTCGCCCTAATTCAATTTATTCATAGCTGTTTCCAGAGATTAACCCTCCCTTCCCATAACATTTCAGAAGAAAAAAATAAGTCAAATCCAGGAAAAGATGGATAGTAGATTTTTGTGATAATGTTAACATTTTGAGTATTACTTTCCGATAATGTTCAGTACTTGATTTCATCAATCGTTAGAGAAAACACAAGAAATGACATTGAAAAAAAACAAAATTTAAACATTATTACCAGGAATCATTTCATTCAATTCTTAAGCTAGTTATAAGGAAATTAGGAACACTTGCACAATATTTTTTAACTGTATTTGTACGGTTCTTGTCATAGGTGTAACTCAGGAGTTCATCTTGGGGGTGCCCAATTTATTTATGAAATATCAGTGAGAATGCATTGCATGGGTGCGTGTGCACTTGCCTGTCTGAAGTAGTAGTAATAAGCACAGATGTAATATGACACTTAAATAAATCACCACACTGCAAGCGAAGCGAGCAAGAAATTTTTTAGAACAATTTATTTACAAACTGACGATGCATATTATTAATTAAACATAGCAACAATACTTTCATTTCACAGTATTCCAGTGTACTGACACTAGTGGAGTGAGTGGTTGTCAACTACTTCCTTCATGTGGCTCAGTCGGTAACGCGTCTGACTACCATGCTCAAGGTCCCAGGTTCGATCCCCGGCCGGTTCAAATCCGGGAACTTTTCTAACGGTGGAAGCGGCCCCGGCGCCCACCCAGCGTCGAATAACATGGGTACCTGGGGGAAACCCTGGGGGGTAAAGGCAGTCAGGGGCGTGATGCTGATCACATCACCCCCACTCACGACCGGATCAAGAAAGTGTGGGGCGTTACCCCCACACCCCCTATACGCCTTCATGGTGTGGTGCTATGCACAGGGGAACACTTTACCTTTTTTTTTTTTTTACCTTTTTTATATATATATAATTTTAATAGCTCTCTGTTGCGAGTGAGTTTCAAATTCTGCTGGTGTTTTCAAATCTCTGTTTAAACAATAATTCACAAACTGAAATAAATTAATGAAAGTCTCTATATATTTAGAGCATGGCCATGAAAACTTTGAAATATAATGGGATGCAAGTTGGTAGATACCTGGTATTGCTTTTGAACGAAATCGGTCAAGGAATTTCATATTGAAGTCTTTTACCCTTACAAAACTTTGGAAAATATGCTTGGCGCTGTTGATAGTTTATCTTTGAAATACTGAAAGAGAGATTCTAGAGAATTAGGAGTTATGTGCCTCTTTGCTTTAAAAGAAAACGAAATAACATGTGCAAATAAATGCATGGCATGTTAGCTGCAAAGGAAAGACAATGAATTTTCAATCCTAAATTGAGGTAATGCTTCATTTTCAATTATTTAAAAATTGAATAGCATTTATTTAACTTTCCAACACAAAGAGCACAATGAATCAAACACAATTTCTCTCTCCACGTTTTTCAGCAGGCACTGGCAAGTGCCGTTGTGCTCCCACTGTTGCACCTATGGTCAGATATAAATTTGGGACTTATTGTAAATTAAATTTCTTTTATGTTTTAATTCCTTTTCTTCCTCTGAAAAGTTGGAAAAAATAAAATATACATTATCATTATGGCAGGGACTGACTAGATAAAAAGAGAAAGACAATTTTTACTAAATCCATATCTTTGCAAACTGACAATAACTAACTTAATAGGGTCCAGTAATTTTACAGGGCACTACGACGTTAACGCTTTTCTATTTTTATCTGTTTTGCTTGTTCGGCACCCCATTTGTCCTTAGCTCCCAGGCAACATCCATGCCCGAACTCCCCTTCTTTCACAACTCTCTTTGTAATATATAATTTATTTTTTAATCTCTCTTAGAGCCACAAAAATGGTCACATACATCAACTATAGACGTGAATGAATCACAGGTTCTTCATCAAATGCTTGCCATTTTATATCGAATGCTCAGTCAGTAAATTTTATATTGGTACTTTATGAATATCCATTGGAAGAAATTATACCTACATATAGTGTCACTGATTTTCTACTCACCACTTTCGGTTTCTTTCTGTCTGGTTTCATTTTCTCTACCTTCTTCAGCCAATTTTGCAGTACAGTTTCAGACATTGTTGCACTAAGCAGAACGACAACGCACAAACTGAGATGCTACACTGAGACTGACCTAAGGCCTCTTCTCTACCACTCCAAAATCAGCCATCTCTCCCAAGTTACAGAAAATAGTGTTGCTAACCATAGTATTACAATTCACTACAAGGAGTCAAACCTGCATCTTTGAATTTCTTCCCTTACTTTTATCACACATTTTTCACATGAAAGAATCGAAAGGAAAATGCAACAAAATGTAAATTTCATTGACTCAGGGGTTGAATTTACAAATCTGTAACGTATTTAAGAAATATCTATTAAGCAGTGGCGTGCATACAAGGTAAGCTACCGAAGCACTGCTTCGGTATTCAATTCGAATTTTGCATAATTCCCAGGATACATAGTGTTGAGAGGCAGTTTTGCAGAGCCCGTGATAGACTAAAATGCCGCAAAGCAGTGGCATGCGGTGTTTTTATCAAGGCAAGCCTGCGCCTTGATGTACTATTGTTTATTTAAAAATTGTATATTCAGTGCTTCGGCTATCTAAATGATCACCACACGCTACTGCTATTAAGGTATTCAAATGCTAAACTGACAACACTGTGTGCGGTATGTGCTCCCTGTAAGAAGGACGAATGGTCAGTGACATTTTCCAGATGGTAATGTCCCTTCCCTAGAGCTGACCGAAATCTTGTCAAGAGAGCTAATGTTTCCAGGAAATGATCATGCTGCACATTCCACCCTCCTTCCTTGACACTTTGGTTTTAATTGATCGAAAGGTGCATTGGACTACACTTCTTGTAGAGCTGCAAATGTTCCTTTCTGTTAATGTTGAAGTATTGTCATTCTATTGTTGATATAATAATCCATATTTACACCCCCCGCTACAGGAGGGTGGGAGGGTGTTTGTCAAAATTTGGGAGGGTGTTAGGGGCTTGTGGAAAAATCACTTGAACAGTTTGTGGGCAACTAGGACATTTGACTTTTACCCTTAGTTGAGTAGCTGACTAGAATCAATTGGCCTCTCACTCCACTATCATTCTTTGTAATGTATGCCCAGAATGTAAAAGCACGGTGGCTCAGGTCAGATCAGCCATTAGCCATGTTCAGAATGTAAAAGTGTGGTTGCTGTGACTAAATCTGGAACTAATGATGGAATGAGAAAATGTGTGGAACATGTAAAAATTAACACTGCACATTTAAAATACATGAGATACGCATGTTTTTTTAGATCAGAGATCATGCTGTGAGTGTGAGATTTTCAGAGTCTGGATCTGGAATACTTCTTTTATTATTATTTTATTTTATAAAGAAACAATCAGTGATATCTAATAAATTGCATTCTAGCCCAGCTTTGTAAATGCTGTTTCACTTGAAGAAAAAAAGGTGTTTGGTAGACAAATAGTGGTTTGGATTCTTTAAACTGTATGTCCAGTCACAATTAGACTATCTGTGTATAAAAGTGGACTGACTTAACCCTAGCTTACCCATGCTGTACGAGAAACTTACTTACCTGAGGGGGGCTCACAGGCCCATACTTTTCCTTATCACTAAAATTCAAGAAACCATATTGTTATTGAATCACTGCTTCCTTTGTTGATTATATATGTGCAGTTATTTATTAATTTCAATAAGTACAAGAATTACTATCATTAATAATACCGTGCGTTCATTTCGATCTGCAGCCGAGAGATCGGGAGAAGCGTGGTGGGCGGCGCTCACGGAGATGCCGACATTTGCGGCCTGTAATGCCCGCTTATTTTTATGGACTAATGCAGACATTTACATGAATATTACAAAACGAGCACTAACCTGTGTTATAACACGCAAAAGTTCTTCTGTAATTCATCACACAAATAAATACGCTTTAGAAACGATGTTAAGAGCCACAGATAATAAAACATTTTAATCATAGTTTTGACCAGTAACGTCCTGCTTAAGTTTATATCCTTGAAAAAGTTTTGTATCGATGGGGATCGTTTGGAGGTTTCGAATGTGCAACACTGTATCAAGATTACGCTGCAGACGAAACCGTCAAAAGTCAATGGTTTTCGTGAGCTTCCTTGCAATCCGAAATCTCCGAGCTCGAGTTTTTGTTCCTTCACGACTAGATTAAGACAGAGCTGTGAATATAGTGGCGAGCAGATGTATACCAAGAGCGTGTTAATTTCGTACTGTGCGCAAGAGTGTTATTCTTGGTTACTTGTGTTATTGCAGTGTGTGTGTGTGTTGTGTCAGTGAGACGATTGGAATGCCAGCTGAAGTTTCACTTTAGAACAAAGAATTTTTATGTATGACACTTACGTGAAAACAGACTCGTGTCGGGAAGTGTGTAGGCAATTTGTACATAAATTCCCAAACGTTTCACCTCCACATAGAGATATGGTTAGACATCTTGTCCTTAAATTACGATAAACTGGATCGTTAAATTTTAAAACACCTAAGCAAAAACGAGTGATTCTAACTGAAGCAAAACTCGATGAAATTGGTGCAGCGTTAGAACGTTCTCCAAACAAACCTCTACGCCGTGTTTCACAGGAGATGGGCGTGTCAAAATCATCAGCACATACAGCCACTAAGGTACAAAAATTAAAACCATACTCTTATAACACAGGTTAGTGCTCGTTTTGCAATATTTATATAAATGTCTGCATATGTCCATAAAAATAAGCGGGCATTACAGGCCGCAAATGTCGGCATCTCCGTCAGCGCCGACCGCCACGCTTCTCCCGATCTCTCGGCCGAAGATCGAAATGAACGCACGGTAAATAATAACCAATTATTGCATGAGTGTCACAAATATATTTTACCATTCGCTAAAACTCAAAAAACAAAACAGTATTTTTTTATGAATGTTTTTTTTTTGTTTGTAAGGAGCAGTTGTTTATTAATTATGAAAATTACCATCATTACCAACCAATTGTACACTGGGGCATGCATGTATCAAATAACACACATTCAAAGATGGCACCTGATAGGCCCACCAAAGTGCATTTTATCTCCTACTTACATTACATTTACATTTTTATGAACAAAAGTATTGCAGAAATAGAGAGAGCATATTAGGGAACAATGTAATTTATTTTAAATTTTTTATTGAAATTTTAACAGTTGAAAAATCAAGGAAATAGGACAAGCCTTCCCCCCCCCCCCCCCTTGGGTAAGCTAAGGTTAACACCAAAAACTGAAACGCATGTATTTCAGTTTCTGAAATCCCTTGGCACAACAAAACTCTAGTAAATACGTAGGGTGTCTACCCATCTGGAAACCTGGAAAAGTCAGGAAATTTACTTTTTTCTGTAAAAGTCATGGAAATGTCAGGGAAATTTCTTGTGTTTCTACAAGGTGTACAACTTTGCTTCCGCCATTTTCCGACAGGTGGCAACAACAGGAAGTAGCGGTCGATAGAAGCAGATCGCAGACGTCACGCAGTTAGCTTGGACCTCTGTCAAGATAACCCCATTCAAACATTAGTCGAGTGGTGTGTGCATCGTGAAGTTGTTCGCGATTGAAAATGTCAGTGTACAAGCCAAATTCTCGCCATTTGCGGGAAGTTCTACTTTTTTGTTTCAATATGAAGAAAACTGCGGCTGAGGCTCATCGAATGCTCTCACTACGTATGGTGAGGACGCTATAAGTGAGAGAACCTGTCGTGAGTGGTTTCAACGCTTCAAGAACGGTGACTTTAACGTCGAAGACCGGCATAGTGGTGGAAGACAGAAAGTTTTCGAAGATGCAGAATTGGAGACATTGCTGAGTGAAGACTCGCGTCAAACTCAAGAAGAATTGGCACGATCATTGGGAGTGACACAGCAAGCCATTTCAAAACGTCTGAAAGCCATGGGTATGATTCAGAAAGAAGGAACTTGGGTCCCTTCAGAGGCAAAAACGGAAGGGATTTCTGCATCAGATTGTGACCGGGGACGAAAAATAGGTTCATTACGATAACCCAAAATGCAAAAAATCATGGGGATATCCCGGCCATGCTTCCACGTCGATGGCCAAACCGAATATTCATGGCTCCAAGATCATGCTCTGCATTTGGTGGGACCAGCTCGGCGTCGTGTACTATGAGCTGTTAAAACCAAGTGAAACAATCACAGGTGCTCGTTATCGAACGCAATTAATGCGTTTGAGCCGAGCATTGAAGGACAAACGGCCGCAATACAGCGAGAGGCACGACAAAGTGATTTTGCAGCATGACAACACACGACCCCACGTTGCCAAACTGGTGAAAACGTACTTGGAAACATTAAGATGGGACGTCCTACCCCACCCGCCTTATTCTCCAGACATCGCTCCCTCTGATTATCACCTGTTTAGATCAATGGCTCATGAACTGGCTGACCAACACTTCCGATCTTATGAAGAAGTCAAAAAGTGGATCGATTCGTGGATCGCCTCCAAAGATGAACAATTTTTTAGACGCGGCATTCCTAAGCTGCCCGAAAGATGGGAGAAAGTAGTGGCCAGCGATGGACAATACTTTGAATAATGCCTGGGTAAGCAATGTTTTTCATTACAGCATCATATTTTTGGGGAAACACAGCAGAAGCAAAGTTGTACACCTTGTAGAAAAATTGAAATTTTTGTCTCTTAGTAGTGCACTGAAGATAGGTTTCTGAACAAAGACAGACTAGAGAAAGAGAAAAAATGATTTGTTGTGGAGAAATTATATTGCAAGAAATGTTTATCTAGAACTCTACTACAATAAGTGACGATTGAAATGTTACCACTTCCTTGTTAGGGAGGTGGCATTTGGTAGATAGTAATTCATCATCACCATCCTTTGCCATTTCCTGCCTCTAGCTGGGTCGGCATAGAAGTCAAGCATTTTCTTCTGATCTTCCACCACCCCTCTCTTTTCATGGTGTTCCAATCTTGTCCTCTTCTAACACTCTCCACTATCTGATCTCTCCACTGACATCTTGGTTTCCACTTTGGCTTTACTTCCACTGCGCGTGCATTGTAAGCTCTTACTGGCATTCTTTCTGCACCCACCCTCTTCATGTGTCCAAACCAAACCATCTCATCTGTGCCTGATCTGTTATGTCCTGAAGCTTCACCCCCCCCCCCCCCCATCTGTCGTATCTCCTCATTCTTTATGCTATCCCTTCTAGTCTTACCCAATATTCTCCTTAAAAATTTCATCTCCACTGCCTGCATCTTTCTTTTGTCTCTCTGTCATTGTGCAAGTCTCTGCTCCATACGTAATTATTGGCACATAGTATGTGTTATATATTACCTTCTTGCATTTCATAAGTTACCCCTCAACTCTTCCGTGTCCACCTTCATTCTTGGTACATTTCTGTTTCTGTTTCTTGTTGTTATGATCACTCACTCTTTTCTGCACCGAATGTCTTTCCTGCTCTTCTGATTTCCTCATTCCAACTATCAAGCTGTGTCTGTACTTCTTCTTCCCTGTTTTCCCATATTACTAAGTCATCAACGAACAACAGGACCTTCATCTCTTCCTCTCCTATCTTCTTTCCCACCTTTTCGTTAATTGCATCCATTGTAATTATGAAGAGCTTTGGGGAAAGAGCACTTCCCTGTTTTAGTCCATTACTTATACTCTGTTCTTCCCACTGGTGTCTTCACACAGCTCTGGTTGGCCTTGTATGTGCTCTGCAGTCTACACACTATCTCTTCCTCAACTCCTTTCTTTCTTAGAGCCTTCCAAATCTTGGTTCTGTCCATGCCATCATATGCCTTTTCTATATCTAGGAATGCCATAATCAAATCATTTCCATACTCGTAGTGCCTTTCCTGCATTTGTCTTATGGTGAATATCAGGTCTACTGTTGATCTGCCTCTTCTAAAGCCATACTGTTCCTCTCTCATGTTCAGCTCTGTTACTTCCCTTATTCTTTTCTCTAATATTTTCTCATACACCTTATATGATAGTAATTATGATCAATAAATTTATTTCTTGTATCATAATTGAAGGGCTAGGGTGTAAAACATGGTAAGTGACATTTTGGTTATTTCTGAGTTGATTAGGAAAATAGGTTATTAGAAGCTATACTGTAGATAAATTGTTTTTGTGTTGTGTTTACCCATTCTCAAAGTCTTCACTGAGTCCAATGCAAATTGTCTGATATGGCAATTTCACTAAAAAATTGAAGAATGGCACATTTTACTTTGTAACTCAAAAATGACCAAAATGTCACCATGTTTTACAACCGAGGCCTTCAATTATGTATTATTTATGACATAATTTTGATTTTTTTATAAGAACGAATTGTTTGTCTGTCATTAGTCAATATGTGGTAAGTATCACATAAAAGCTCTCCCCTGAAACTTACTTGCTTCCCTCCTCCTACCCAACAGCCAATTACTGTTGAGTTCCCCCCTTTCATTATATGTGAGGTGAATATTCTAAAACATTGTTAACATGGGATTCTTTTTTAACATGGGATTCTAAATGTGAGTTTTTAGCTCCGCATGTTCGTGTACACTAACTGCCCTAATGATTTGGACTGGAAAATTATATTTCCTTGTCTAGACAACCTGGAAAAGTCAGGAAATTTCATTTTTATGAAATTGTAGACACACTGCTGTGCTCTAACAAAGTAGCATACTAATTCATTTACTAACTGATTAATGGTGTATATAAATTACAAAATATTTGAAATAGTTTTATTAAAAGTTTTGGTTTAGTTCTTGCTTTCTATTAATATAAATCAATTAGTTCATAGTTATATTTTGATTGCATTCTTGTTTTACTTTTATTGGTGTAGATCTGTTAATGATCTCTTGAAAGAGAGAAAATGCATGCAACACTCACAAACACACTACTTTGTGCATGTTTTCGATATTATCCTTAGTAAAGTATATTTTATGTCTAAACTAATTGCTTATAGTTTGTTATTGCAAAAACTCTCACCCCCAAAAATTTTTTGTGGGGGGGAATTTTTGAGGATAGGTGGGGGAGATCCCCCTGTTCCCCCAAGAATTTCGTAGCCTGGAGTAAGGTAGATGCACCGGTTTTTGTCACTGTTCGTCACTTGTACATTGAATGAATATTAATAAGAAAAGTTTTGAATAAATTGGTGTTAAATTCATAGCAATTTCACAATCGTAATCTAGTAAGGAACTGGCAATATTGACCCCTGCCGTGGACCACATGGTTGAGTGAAGAGGATGTCTTTTGAGTGACCAGGTCATGATTTCAGATCTCTTCGTGATTTTGCTATAGTGAGGCGTTTCGCAAGTAAGTATTCATTTTTAAGCATGGGTGTGTTACATATAAATATACAATCATTATTTACACATTAACTTCATCTGGACAGTTGAAATACAGTGTCAGATTAAAATTTGGTAGCTTTAACGTGACACGTTGGCCACGAAGGGGGGATGTCGACTATTGGAGCATGCAAAATTTGGCCTCCACCAATGCTAACGTATTTTTCTAGCCCAAAGGAAGCTAATGTTCTTATGACACGGTGATGAATCTACCATACAAATTTGCAGTAGTGCTATTCAGACCAGTAGTCGTCATGGGAAATTGTCTGATATAACAATTTCACTAAAAAATTGAAGAATGGCACATTTTACTTTGTAACTCAAAAATGACCAAAATGTCACCATGTTTTACAACCGAGGCCTTCAATTATGTATTATTTATGACATAATTTTGATTTTTTATAAGAACGAATTGTTTGTCTGTCATTAGTCAATATGTGGTATCACATAAAAGCTCTCCCCTGAAAAGGAATTTAAAAATGTGAATTTTTACAAAAGTGAAATTATCTCGGTAAATTTTGAATCCATCACGAGAGGAACGATGTTATTGTGGTATAGATAATTCAGCATTCGCTAACCCTACAAAATCATTCTAAACTTAGAAATTCCGATCGATTTGGAAAATAATTTGGTAAAAACTTCTATCATAGCTCCACTGATAATAGTGAATAAGAATTATAACAACATCAAACAAGGTAGTCAATTTGACGTTCACATACAGAAAATCAGTTGTAATCTATCTAGTAGTTGTGTATTTCTAATGACCGACCAAAATGATAGACATCGTGAATAAGTTTGTTTTGCGAACCTCATTCTAGAATTGTTACAAATCGATCTATATAAATAAGATATTCACCCAAAAATGTAACTGAAACCGTGCTTTTTGTAAACGAAAGCAAAAAGAAAAGAAAATGTTCCAAGGGTGGGATTCGATCAGTGAACTTGCCGTGAACCCATCGGTCAATTCCCGAGCATTACGTCAGTGTGATGACATAGGTTACTGGAATTACCCGAAATGAACCTTGGCTCCACAAGGCTGGAGTGTCCGAGCAAAGTCGCCTAGCTCGCTTCTCTTCCTTGCCTTACTGGCATAGCTCATCGGTAAGGTGTTGGCATTTTGCCGGAGAGTCCCGGGTTCAAATCTCTGCCGGAATGCCGACCGCGAAATTTGTAATTAGTGGTCAGCTCTTCAAGTTGGCCACGATGAAAGTCATTAGAATGAGTGACGAAAACCGTGGAGTATCATTATTTCCCGGGCTAAGGGGTGGATGGATCGTCAATGCATCTTCCCAATGCCGATTTTGCATTTTTATTCTTTTTATGTATTACAGTTTTTCTTGTTTACAAAAGCTCCCACACTGAAAAAACAGGTAGCTGCAATGCCTTGGTTATATTTTTAAATATGATGCTTCGTCAGGGCAACACTTGAAACTAGGAGTATTTATGGGTTCCGAAAGACTCAAAAAGCACTAAAATTAAATAAAAATATACTTGTTTAGCATTTGTTAAATAATAATGGGTTTATTTCTGCTGAACTTATGGGAAGGAAAGGATTATGTTGGGTTGGGATGATACAGTTTTGAATGACAACTACCTACTTATTCATAAAATATTAGTCGGGAACTTTGTTTATTGTCAACTGGATTTAACATCATTTTTTGTTATGCAAATTGTAATATCAAATAGATAATTTTCTTGCCACACAGTTTTTTTTAAAATCAACCAATTAATTTTGTAATATTACATGCTCAAGAAATATTTCAAAAAGGCTATAACCATGATGTCATATCCTATTTCCTTTGTAAAACTGCTGTTTTGTCAGAATCTGATAATTCAACTTTGTTCCAATTTAAAATCAACAGTTGTCTGTTATGCCTACATTTTGGTAGCTTCTCGCCTTGTTGGAATCATCAATTACAATTTCTGCAATCGTTCAACATAAAGAAGCTCGGCACGTAAAGTAAACTGTTACTTCGAACTTTTTTTTTTTTTTTTTTTTGCCGTTTTGACTTTTGTTCTGTAGCTGCTTTCTCGTTTCCTCTAATTTTTCACTATTGTCTTGGCCAATCGCAAAGATGAGTGACGATATGGTGAAACTGATTACAGTAAATGTTACCAGTCCGGGACCACTGACGTTGTAGTGCGTTGTGCTAACCACTCCATCAAGGAGGTCGGCTACAATTTAAATTGTTATTAAAATTATCAGTTTCTGAAGTTTAGAGTGGCATTTCGAAGACTGAGATCATAGAATTAAAAACATGTTAACAGAGCAGTCCTCTTGGTCCACGTTAAAGAGAAATAAATGTATTACACATACTCTGTGAACAGTGGTGTGCCCAAGGGGATATAACCCCCCTTTTTCAGTATTCCTAAAAAAAAAAAAAAAAGAAATGACGACAAGGCAGGAAACCATGGCAAATGGAGGACGTACCCCCACCCTTCTTCCAAAACCCTGGCCACGGCAATGTCTGGGCATAAAGTAGACTACAAACATGCTTTTGTCCAAAACTTATTCGTAAAATAAAAGTGCAGGTTACTTTACTACTAGGTGGCGCAAAAGTCATCACCTGATTTTCTTAGCCTATAGCTTTGGTTTTAAAGTAAACAAAGTAGGTTTTTTGTGTTAAACTTTTATTGATACTTGTAAGTTTAATGACCTCAATTTTTAAAGATAACATCCAATAAATGACCACTATTCGAACTGATGCAAATTTGGGCTCTTTTTATTGCGTTGATGGTGTTGGAGAGAATCTGCGGGGAAATGGTTTCAATTTAATGCTTTAGTTGCTGTAACGTCTCTGGCTTATTCACATAAACCAATGACTTCAAATATCCCCAAAGTAGAGATGAGGCTCCTGGGAAGTTGCCGTGATTGGCTGGAGATAAGAGTGGAGTACTCTTTGAGGGTATGATGAAACCTAACTATGACGTCATCAGTGATAAGTAGGGAGCGGAAGTTTATGACCTAAAAAATATAGGTATATGACCTTTAGAATGTCCTAAAAACTGGGAAAAAATGACGTAAAAATGCGAAAAATGACTATTAAATTTGTTAGTTTCAGGTTAAAAATTGAAATGAAACTAAATTAAACAATATGCAATCTTGCTTTCAAAAATAAAAAAAAGGCACCAAATGATACCACATGCACATTCAATTAAAATATACAACGGAGATTTCCAATGGAAACAACCGAATAATTTTAAAAAAAAATTAATGAAAAAGTCTTATACACTGAATGAATTAGTGTAAAATGCATTAATTTCCCAGTTTGAATAAATTGGTGTAAAATGCATTAATTTCCCAGTTTTCCTCAGATGGACACCTGGTGGTTTTCCCTGACACAACAAAGATTGTCACCAGTTCAGCATTTCTTTTGCTCATAAATTGCAATCCTGCGAGATATATATAGGCCTATGTTCACCTTGGTGAAGACTCAAGAATATTACCAAAATGAAAGAAGTGACAAAATATGACGAAAGAATGCATCAAATATTGTGAAAAATGCCGAAAATCGGGGAAAATGACCCAAAACCTGAAAATTGGCAAAAAAAATGCAAAACAATGCACTTTAAAATTACCCTTTTTGGGTTCTAGACTAAGTGTAATATTGTGTATATTTAATGGGCATCATGTCAGAAAAAAGATGACATTTCATCAAATTCCGCTCCCTAGTGATAAGATTAGAGTAGCAGGTCATGGCCTAAGTAAACCTTACTGGTGATTAGCGCCAAAATTGGAGTAGTGTTTCATGGGTTAAGTAAACTTTACTATGACGTTGTGTATACTATGGTGTCAGTATGTCTGAGGTGTGTTTGATAAGTTTATAGTAGCAGGTCAGGGCAGGAGTAAACCTCAGTATGACATTGCATGCATGTCGCCACTATGTGTGGATTGATGAGAGGTTTTGAGGTCATGGTGTGAATGAACTTTTGTAGTGGTGTCGAGCTGTCTGGGGGTTTCTATGCAAGTTCCAGCAAGTTCTGTTTGGGCTGTGACGTAGTTGATAATGGGAATGCCGAGGTTGCAATAGACATGGGTTGAGCATCAGTTCTTTACAAGTCTCAGACGTAATCAGTTGGTCTTTTGTATTTGGTGTTTTATTCACAATGAATCCTGCATCGATGAAAGTTGTTGGGAAGAACCGAGAAATGCGTTCCAATTTTTAGCAAAGCTCTTGTACGGTACGACACCGTAGGACAGTAAAAATAAATATCATCCTTGTTCACGTTGTGAATTGCCGCTGCAATACAACTGATGTATTTGTAAAATAAATTATTACTCCCTCTGTCCCATAATTATAGTCCGGTGTGCCAAAATGGTGACTTTTTATTTATGTTCTTTTGGATACTTGATCGGCCAATTTGTACTGATCCTTGAGTAATAATGTTGTATGACTCATTCCCATGTTAAATTTTCTTCTTCTGTATACATCAATGTCACAGTTTGCCTATCAGACAATTATTATGGGACAACAAACAAAGTTGTACCGGACAATAATTATGGGACAGAGGGAGTATTATTATTCATGCCTGTAAAAGAATGGATTAATCGAGAAGCTATGTTAAGTCCACTTGATACACAGTAAGACTAATTGGGTTGATTTGAATTTCAAGTAAAGAAAGAAAACGAGAGAGAGAGAGAGAGCAGGGGTGGGCATGGGTGGGCAAGCACCCACCCAATCAAATTCACTAAATACATATACTTAGAGATATGTGAATGTTGCAATAAATAAGTGTATTCTGGTGTTCATTACATGTATATTTTGCTAATGAATATTATCTATACTAGAAATGTTCACATATCATCCCATAAAAAACTGATTTAACTTTGTCATTAGAAAGCAAAAGGAATTACTGGAGATCTTGAAACAAGAAAACTGTGACCAACTGAATACTTCTATGATTAGAAGCAGCTAGTGGGCTTAGGAGGCGCAAAATTATGCACGGTATGGTCAACATAAGGTCAATATTTAGGGTGAGCTTGAGGGCTGCAGCTCCGGGCCTTCACTGGGGGAAAAAAACTGCTTTGAAAAGTACCACATAAAGAAAAATATAGTTACTTCCGATGTAATGAAAAAAATTAGAAACACGTATAACTACTAACCACCTCATGTAACTTGGCGAAAAGTTATAACTGAAACTGTGAAGGGGATTGGAGTGGGGTCTTGGTGTTGTAAGCTCCGGGTCTTCACATACCGGGTTTTCGTAAATGATTGTCGGGGTTTCCTCATTGTTGTAACCGATTTGGGTGAATGACACGGTGAACACAAATGCACGATATTCTTGAGAAACTCAACAAGTTTTGTTCCTTATTTGTTTCATAGACCTCTGTTTCCAGATTCTGCCGCTAGGCGGCAGTTTTCCAAAATGGCGGATATTGCTAGTGAGAAGGCGTTCTGTGTCCTTGAATATCACGCAACGAGGTCCGTTACAGTTGTGCAGCGACATTTTCGTGCGCGATATCGGAAAGATGCACCATCAGACAATTCGATTCAAAGGTGGTATGCGCAGTTCAAGGAAAAAGGTTGCATTTGCGAAAACAAAAGCAGTGGTCGACCATCAGTGCCGGAACATGATGTGGAGCGTGTTCGTGAAACCTATCTACGGTGCCCGAAGAAATCGATTCCTGCTGGATCCAAGGAACTAAACATACCGAAGACAACATTATGGAGTGTTCTACGAAAACGGCTCAACATGAAACCATACCGCCTAAGTCTGCATCAAAAGCTAACACTTAACGACCGTCGTGTACGGGAAACGTTCGCCAGCGATATGCAAAATCTCGTGACTGACGATGACAATTTCATCGAGAATTTCGTTTCCACTGACGAGGCGACATTCCACCTAAGTGGAAAAGTAAACACACACAATGTGCGCATATGGGGAACGGAAAATCCTCATCAGTTTGTTGAATTGGTTCGGGACTCGCCTAAAGTGAATGTTTTTTGTGCTGTGTCACGAGAAAAGGTGTACGGTCCATTCTTCTTCATGGAGAAAACGGTTACAGGATTGACATTCCTGGATATGTTGAATGAGTGGCTATTTCCTCAAGTGGAAGAAGATTCTAACACCTTCATCATTCAATTGGATGGAGCCCCACCTCATTTCCACTGTGAAGTGCGATCATTGCTCAACAGAAAATTACCAAAACGTTGGATTGGGCGCAAGAGTGATGAGGATGAAAACCTTTTATCATGGCCGCCTCGTTCCCCTGACCTTTCTCCTTGCGAATTTTTTCTCTGGGGATACGTAAAGGATACCGTTTACTATCCTCCATTACCCACTACCATCGAGGAACTGAAAACACGCATAAACACACTGCTATCCCGAGTGTGGCAGGAAATGGACTATCGCTTAGATATCTGCAGGATATCGCGAGGCGAGCACATGGAACATTTGTGACTTTGTCATAAAAACTTGGTGAGTTTTCTAACATTTTGCAAAAAATTGCATGTGTCTACCTTTATTACGTAAAGTACAGTGCTTGTTTGTAACCCCGACAATCATTTACGAAAACCCTGTATATAAATACCGGCCTTGCATATGATTAAAATAATCTCTAAATAAACAAATAATAATCTCAGTGTTGCTTTCTCCATCAACACAATAAATTATTTCGACTTTTTAATTAGGTCTACATTGAAATTGCAGAAGTGTATCTTTCTTTACTTCATTACAATTTTTATATTTATATTTTACATACCTGTCATTTTCGAATATCTACATGATATACAACGTAACAATTTTGTATTTGTTCTACTAATAAATACTACAAGGTGTACAACTTTGCTTCCGCCGTTTTCCCCCAAAAATATGACGCTGTAATGAAAAACATTGCTTACCCAGGCATTATTCAAAGTATTGTCCATCGCTGGCCACTACTTTCTCCCATCTTTCGGACAGCGTACGAATGCCGCGTCTAGAAAATTGTTCATCTTCGGAGGCGATCCACGAATTGATCCACTTTTTGACTTCTTCATAAGATCGGAAGTGTTGGTCAGCCAGTTCATGAGCCATTGATCTAAACAGGTGATAATCAGAGGGAGCGAGGTCTGGAGAATAAGGCGGGCGGGGTAGGACGTCCCATCTTAATGTTTCCAGGTACGTTTTCACCAGTTTGGCAACGTGGGGTCGTGCGTTGTCATGCTGCAAAATCACTTTGTCGTGCCTCTTGCTGTATTGCGGCCGTTTGTCCTTCAATGCTCGGCTCAAACGCATTAATTGCGTTCGATAACGAGCACCTGTGATTGTTTCACTTGGTATTAACAGCTCATAGTACACGACGCCGAGCTGGTCTTCCACCACTATGCCGGTCTTCGACGTTAAAGTCACCGTTTTTGAAGCATTTTAAACACTCACGACAGGTTCTCTCACTTATAGCGTCCTCACCATACGTAGTGGAGAGCATTCGATGAGCCTCAGCCGCAGTTTTCTTCATATTGAAACAAAAAAGTAGAACCTCCTGCAAGTGGCGAGAATTTGGCTTGTACACTGACATTTTCAATCGCGAACAACTTCACGATGCACACACCACTCGACTAATGTTTGAATGGGGTTATCTTGACAGAGGTCCAAGCTAACTGCGTGATGTCTGCGATCTGCTTCTTTCGACCTCTACTTCCTGTTGTTGCCACCTGTCGGAAAACGGCGGAAGCAAAGTTGTACACCTTGTAATAAGAAGCAATCACAACCACTACAATACCGAGGTATATTAATATTGATGTACAGTTATATGGGTTTGGATAAAGCAACAGAATTATTGAATTGATAATGGATGGCTAATTCTGTTTAGAAATCTTACTTCCACACATAAAACAGGCCCGTACCCAGGATTTTTTGAGGGGGGGGGGGGCAAGCCTGAAACCTTGGTCTTTATATATATATAATTGTCATGATATATGTCAATTATTAAATAATTATATCATTAGTTAATTAATTAATTTATTTATTATTTATTTATGAAAATATATGAACAAATTAATTTGCTACATTTATAAACTAGCAAATAAATTTCTTTAACGACTCGTTCAAAATGTCAAGAATTTAGAAGATAGGTGAAACGTTGTTAAGATATTATTTAATTATTGCTTTTTATTAAAAATTATAATTAAATTTTCATAGTTTTATTGTGTTATGTTTTTATAATGTGTAAATTTATTGATGCTCTCTCAAAAGAAAATATTTCCTTATCAGAGTTGTAGCTAGAGATTTCAGCACCCAGGATGAGAATGATTTTCACACCCCTTGCACCAAATTTGCACCCCCCCCCCACCTAGATGTAGCTGGCTGGCATACTTAGACATTGTAGAAATTTTACGTACATACATTTTTCCCTTGAATCCGATGAAAAGAAAACTTAGCATTCAAGAAATGTGGCTAATACGTGTAAAAGGACAGTCAGTTGTGAATCCCACACAATCTTCATTGAAGCAGTGTGTGTTATTGTTCACATCTGCAAAATCGATTGCAAATTAAAGATAACTACGTGGAGGGACAAAAAAATGAGAAACTTTAAGAAGACATTAGTTTCCTATTAAATTAATATGTAAAATGTTATGTTTTATTCCCAACGAAAGGAGGTGAGAAATGGAGGAGAAATAACAGGTCGGTCTAATTTCTATGTTTCAAGGGCCTAGGGTGACAATGACATCCACCTTCGCAGCTACTGCTCCATTTCCTACTAGTCCAATTTGATACAATCGCACACAGGTAGACATCATTCCTTGTTCTTCCTTATTTGTATGTGTTTATGATGTTATTCTTAGTAAAGTATGTTTGAAGTCCAAACTAATTGCTTATCTTTGTTGTTATAACACAAACCCTTACCCTTGGAAAATTTTAATGGGGAGAAATTTTCATAGAACAAGATCATTGGTGGGAAGTTGGGAGATCCCCCTTCCGCCATGGAAATTCGTACCCTGAATGTGACCGCCAACGCTATGGAATTATCCTTATAATGAAGAACATGTATGAATGTGAATGAACCACAAAGAGGACATTTTCTCATCAAGACTGCAGTTCGAAAAAAGTCAAAACAGGGAGTAAATATAGTGAACTGTCCCAACCAAATTGGAACATTTAGTAGCTTTGCATAAATGGTTATAAAACAAAAATTACTAAATATAGTATACTGCAGATGCAGACTTCTGGAGTCTGCCTCTCTCCAGAGAGAACCAGTTTATTTATACAAGAAGAAAATCTTAATTCTTGCAAAATCTTAAAAATTATCCATGTTATTTTTGTAGGTTTGCATCAAAATATTTCATGGGTTCGAGGGGGGGGCATGGCCCCCCCTGGGTACGGCACTGCACACAGACATTGAAAATTCAACCCCTGACAAATTATTATTTTGACTGTGGTTCCAGGTGCCAGAGCCTCCTTCGCCTTCCAGTGTATACTGCTCAAGATAAAGGTTGGCATGGTCACACCATACAACCCAAGTAGTCTGTGAAAAGATGAATTACCAGGTATGGTGATCAATTTTGATGAATTCCTTGTGCCCAAAATCACATTCCACACACAAAATGTAAACTATCTGTTACCTCAGTGCATGTGTTCATCTAACCATACGTGTATCACTTCCGCATGAGTAACAAAGAGTTACTTCAGAAAACGAATAACAACTTAGCTCACAGTTTTTTCAATGTTACTTGATTGTTACTTCTGGGCGATATTTTGCCAAAATAGCCTTTCATAAGCCTGGGGATGCTTTATGCAGAATGAACAAAGAATTGGTTTTTCCGTGTGTGCGTGTTTACATCCCCAATAAGACATTAATTTTAATCCAAATATCCAGTGGTGGCGATTTACCACTTGTTGCACCCGCACTGTTGCCTCTTAATGCTAAAACTTTTCTACCAAGAAAGTAAACTGTCCTTGCCCCCACATTTTGGCATCCAATAGTGGTTACTGCAAACATTCAGATATATTTGTCAGTTGTAATAACCTTGTAAGCCAAGAAATGTGATCATTAACCCCCACGTTTGTCAAAAACTCATTTGATGAAAATAATATGATCAGGAACATGCATTTGAATTACGAAAAAGTAATTTTATCCTTCACCATTGTCTACCATCACAATTCCTATCACTGTCGCCTAATATATAAAGTGCAGTAGGTATGTGCCTTGTATTTTTGCACTTGAAGGAAAAATGAGATGCAACCAATTCACATTTATTTCACAACATTGACATGAAGGAAAGAATGTGATTAGAATGTATGGCTGCGCGCACACAAACACTTCTTGAAATAATTGTGTCCATCGGAGACAAAGAAGTGGAACAAGATGAGAGAGTAGATTATAAGAGAAAGAGGAAAGACACCTAACACACACACACACACACACACACACACACACACACATGCATGCATGTGATGTGTGTGTGTGCATGGCAGTTAAGAGAAACATTTGAAGAATGGAACGAGATAGTGAAAGGGAGAAAGAGGTAACAAGCTGAGAAAGAAATATATAAGAAGGCATTCGAGAGTAAAACAGAAAAGATGAAAAGGAAAGGGAAATCTGGTGTGTAAGAGAGAAGGGGATACATATGCATGTATGTCATACATATGTAATGGCCTTACATTTATACCTGCCCACCCTAATCTATCAATACACAGCTACTGCCCACCCGGTCGAAAATTTCTGGCACCGCCCCTGAGAGAGAAAATTCAATTATGAATAAAAGAAGGGAATATTTTAAATGTGTTTTTTATCCATCTGATTTAAATATTATGACAGAATCTCTTTTTATTATAGTTAATTCATGTACATAGTGGTGCTGTATTTTCAAGTGTACATGTTGTACAAATTGGCAATGTCTTCTCATTGTATTAGAGTTTCACAGAAATTGCAACGCACGAGCTCCACTTTGTATTTCTGTTAAGTATGTATTTTTACAAGAAATAAAATATAGTAAAATAAGAAATAGTAATGAAAAAAATGGAAGAAATTTTTGCTGATCTTTATTCTTCTACATGTTGGTTCTTTATTTTGTATTTGTAGAGGCATGCAAATTTTGTTTTTGACAAACACAAAATATGAAATAACATCTTATAATATTAATTTTTCATGTTTCTGAAAGGTGTGAGGTGCATTTTTCTACCCTGTTTTGTCACGAAATAGTGCAAAATGAACTGAAATGAACTGCAAAATGCGAAATATACTCTTACACACGAAATTTACCATTTATATACAGATGCAACACTTTCTGAAGTCTGAACTATCCTGTGAATTATGCAATTCACGGAAAATTGATTAATTCTGCTGTAAATATGTGAGAAGCAAAAATTGACACCTTTACACATGGATAACTTAATACTCTGGTAACTACATAAATGTGCTATTAGAAGGCATAAGTTTATTTTGTGTAGTAAGTGCATTTTTTACATCAAATTTAGGATTATATTCACAATTTTAAAACCAAAATGTCACTTTTGATGTGATTATTCACTGCTATAAGACCATTTTGTTTTATTTACGCTTTTGAACCCGAAATTGACTGTTTTTGTACCAAAATTTTGCTTTATTTACCAAAAATATGTGCCTCTACGTATTTGCATTTGGTATATAATTGTGTTATAAAAAAGACTATTTTATAATTTTTAAGCATGTAACATATGTAAAAGTTATTCTTATTGAATTTACTGTTCAAAGTCTGGTTTAGAATAAAATATTTCCTCTGGTTTGGATGTAAATACAAAATATATTTTTTCAAAAAATAAAAGAACATAATTTACATTGGTAGGTAATTTTATTGTTTAACTAATAACAAAAATAATAAGATACTTTATGTGATCATTTTTACATCAGTGGTATAATATTGTTAACTGAACACAATAAAATCTATTTATATTTTGTTTCCCCACAGCATATAAACTTAAACATTCAACACTTATAAATTTGTCTTAATATTTCTCAGTCCATTACACTGTTTCAAGCTGGGTTTTTTCGAGAATAAAACTACATAATTCATATTGGTAGGTAATTTTATTGTTTAATAACTAAAATAAGATATTTTATGTGATGGTAATTTTGAAATCGGTAGTATAATTGTACACAAAATCTATTTATATTTTGTTCTCCCACAGAATATACACTTAAACATTCAACACTTATACAATTTGTCTTAATATATGTCAGTCCACTACACTGTTTCAAGTTGTTTGTTTCTTTTTCAAAAATAAAAAAACATAATTTACATTGGTAGATAATTCTATTGTGTAACTAATAACTAAAATAATAAAATATTTTATGTAATGATAATTTTGAAATCAATAGTATAATATTCTTTCTCTCCTCTTTTTCTTTCTTTCTCTACTTGAAACAAAATAGTTAGAGAACTACCAAAAATTTATTTTGTTTTCATATTTTTACAGCCTTTACTAGTAAAATAAGACTAAACAATTTACTAATATAATTACATACACAGAGAACCAAAACGTGTCAATTGACACATATATATTTCGATTTCAATAACACATTAACATACATAAACTGCAAAAGATGTACCTTTTAGTGTGTCAAAATACACAGAGATGTATTAAATGGTATTTTTATCGGATAAAGTTCTGTGGAATGCACTAATTTGCACAATTTGAAAGATCAGACATCATCATTTCAAAGACAACTAAACTACACTCTTTCTGTGTCAATTGATACAATAAAGCTAAACGTTTGTTATCTTTGAAATGATCTTGTCTGATCTTCCAAATTGCGACATTTTAGTGCATCATACGGAACTTCATTTGATAAAAATACTCTTTAATACAGAGCATTCCCTGACATTCGCTACGAGACTCTGCAGCAAGCGGCCCGGCGTCAGCGCTTGTCTTTCCCGGTGAACGGGGTCTGCGACAGTCTGTTTTTTTCACTCTCTTTCCCTTTCTGTTGACGTTGCAGACTGACGCCAGTATAATCCTCCCTCGGAAGTTGTGTTGTGTGTCGTGTCTGTGTGTTGAAGATTGTGGCTTAATATGACACCACAAAAGTTTACATTACAACAAAGGATTTATCTTGTCGAGTGTTACTTCGGAAAGAGGAATTGTGGAGAAGTGCGTCAACGTTTTGCAACGAAATTTCCAGGTGTTCCCGTTCCACATAGGACCACTATATTAAACCTCGTAAAAAGTTTAGAGTAACAGGGTCAGTTCTGAATAAAAGTGGAAAGAAAAACCCATGTGTACTTACTGAGGAAAAACTCGATGAGATAGGACAAAGGTTAGAACAGTCTCCTCGGAAATCTATCCGCCGCCTCTCACAAGAAACAGGTGTTTCAAAAACCCTCTAGGTCCCCTGATTTGTTAGCCTGTGATTTTTATTTATGGGGAAATTTAAAAAAATAAAGTATACAAAGAAAATCCGTACACCATCCGTGAGTTAAGAGAGAGTATTGTAGGAGAAATCTGGAGAATTACAGTAGACCAATACCATCTTATTATTTTAAAACAGTTACTTTCACTCGTGCCATAACTTTGTCCAATATGAAAATATGTCCGATATTTGCACGTGTAAATGCCAATTTCCTTCGGAGATGCCAGGAATGTGTTGCAACAGAGGAACATCATTTTCAACACCTTCTGTAGTCAAGGTTAGTATACAATATGAAAACTGTAATTTTAATAGCCGACTCGACCGACTGTCGCAGACCCCGTTCGCCGGGAAAGACGAGTGCTGATGCCAGGCCCCTTGCCGCCGAGTCTCATAGTGAATGTCAGGGAATGCTCTGTACATCTCTATGTGTATTTTGACACACTAAAAGGTGCATCATTTGCAGTTCATACATGCTAATGTGTTACTGAAATCAAAATATGTCGATTCACATGTTTTGGGTTCTGTGTGTAGCTGATGCAGATACAAAATAGACAGAAAAGCAAATTGTAGGAGTATCAACATCACCAAAATTTACAAAATAAAAATTTCACCCACTTTTTTTTAAAAAAAGAAATATATACCTCCTGAATACTTGATTAAATTTTATGTTCTATTTCTATTCTGGCCATAGAAGCTAATCGGGGATTTTAATCATATGAAATTGAATATCCAATTTTGCCTTTAATACTTCCCGCAAAGGTTCCGAGAAATGTTGTCAAATTGTCTATTAATATTTTTATATAAAAAGTATATATTATTAATTCTGATTAGTATTTATATATAAATAATGTTCACAAATCAAAACATACTACTTTACATTTTACAACACTCACAATTTCTGATATAATTTAGAAACCAAAATATACAACTTTACAGCTTTACAACACTCGCCATTTCTGACATAATGTTTCCAACTGACGCAAACGGAGGATCTTTGTCACTAAACTAGCTATTTGGGCATTGCACATAAACCATGATTCCATCAAGCGGGTCAAAAAAGGGGGGTGATCCCCCTCTATAAGACCTTCATCGCCCAGGGCGTTTCCCACTCTGTGAATGTCTTGGATATTTTGTATACTATAACCTGAATTGGTAAGGCAGTAGTCGGCAAATACCATCTCTACAGCTATCTCTGATGCTGGACTAGGTGTTTTTAGAGTAAAAATTGACTCCAGGGGTTCAGTTTGAATAACCTAGGAGACATTTTTTTACATAAATTTATATAGGCAGATCCATTGTTTTTTCACTTACCTCCGTTTCTGCAACTATAAAATATATTCCAATAGGATGCAGTGCATGTTGTAAATTTCTCCTTCACCTCGTATAAACACAGAATAATACGGTCCTGTTTAACAATGCAAAGTAGCGATCACTAATCAAATTTCTAAACACTTGTGAACAGACACACACGTAAACGCTGAGCTGAACTTGAAACCGTAGTCTTAGGTTTGTTTGCATCGTATGAGGATTTGAAGCAGGCATCTTTTCATCTTCAGAGGTGAAATTCCTTCAAGCATCACTTGTGAATTTTCTGGAATGGCATTGAGCTGACAGATATCTCCTCTGAAATTTTAAAATGACTTCCTTTCAATAATGACAAAACACAATAAAACTTCTAGGTATACTCTGTGCTCAAGTGGAATTATGCAATCTTCTGTACCATTTTATACAGTGAATTTCATTGCTCTTGGGGCACCTGATGGCGGCCACCCAGACGGCAACTCCCCTTCAAATGACATGTAATATCTCTACCATGGAAACAGTTGGCTTCGAAATGACTTCTCAGAATTACAATTACAATCAAAATAAGCACGTACCTTGTCACAGAGGTTGTTGGAAATGTCCTCAAGCATCCACATGTTTTTAGGAAGTTTCGCGTACCTTTGGTAACAAGACACGCTAAAAGGGCACTTTTGTTTCCTAACAGTTCGCTGCGCCAGAGCGGCAACTGAAACACATGGTTTTGCGCATAACTTGTGAATTTGTTAATTCCATTTCATTTCAGTAACATTGCGATTTCAGTTCAGTCGTATTTTCAAAGTGATTACGTTTTACAAGAGTTCTTGTGGTTTTCTATCGCTTTATAACATGTTTTTTAAGAGGCCATATCATGGGCAGAAGAAAACAGAGCTTCATTTGGTACACTTTATCTTGAAAACAGTTTTGAGATATTTGTGGTAAATTGAATAGAAAGGATGAATCTTAACAGTGAATATTGTAAATATTTTGTCACTTCTGTATTTTAAAAGATATTTAGGGCATGTGGGACAGTCTCTGCCCGGCTTTTGCCTTCGAGTCAGTGTTGCGAACTTAGCTCTCTTGGAGCCAGATCTGCATTCGTTTGGCTATGAATTGGGGTGCCTGCCCCTGTGCCACACTATGATACCATCACTGGTTCCGGCCCACATAGATTGTCATGATTATACATTTTGTACGTGATATTGTTATTTTGGCTGTGTTGCCCCACCCCCTCTTATATCCCCAGCTATTTTTTTTTATAGCGCAGTGTTGATGTGAAATTGGCATAATATTGTTATCAGGGAATCCTTTATTATAGATAAAAAATGCTTTCATGTGCAACGTGGACAGAAATTCATACTCTTGATACACCCAGGTTTTTTTTAGTAGCAGTGCCCATTTGGGCGATGTTGAAATAAATGCACAATTGGTGCGTAACTATACCTCCTTCCCTTAACTGTCAAATATATCAGTTTTTGGATCAACGTATAGCGCCCGATTCTAAGTTACTGTTAAAATTTAACCTTGCAAGCCTTCCTTGCATTCCTGAGTACACTGATTTTTGTTTTATTCAAATTGAGTGGCCCATTGTGACAATACGCCATTGCAAACATTGATATGCATTTTGAAAAAACACAAAATGCCCTGTCAGAATCGCTATATTTGAGTCCTACAAGTTCAGCCGTCTGCCGATAAGAGGACTGGACTAGAGAAGGTGAGGCCTGATCCCTACGGACTCCATTCAACCTTGGGGTTGCCTTTCAACCGACCGTGTTGTGGGCATTTGGGAAACCCCAAAGCTAATTTCACTAACTGGGCTGTTTTCTCGCAAATCATTTCACGTATGAAATCACTGAGATTCACGACCATTGGAAAATCTGTAGTATCGAATTTCCCATTCATTTTAAAATCGCATAATCATTAAATTTGAATGTATGGATGACATATTGTACTTCATTTGTGTTATTGTATTTTTATCAATCATTGTTACATATTTTGTACATTGATATTACATAAAAATCCAGGGTCTACTTAGCAGTTGCCATTGAAAGGTGAAAAGTGTGTGTGTATTACAGCTTATTGTGGAAGGTGTTTAATCCTGCCAAGGAAGTAAAATTAATTACCACCACATACTATTTAAATTAGATTGTAGGATTTTGGGAGGGAGCTTTAGCTCACCGAGGAACGTGCCTGGCTTCCTACGTGGGAGTCAGTTGCTGAATATTTTTTTTTTTTAAGTAAAAACTGTAAGTGGAATTTTTCCAGTCATTCTCACAAACCAGTTTTTACTCAGTTATATATTTTTCATATTCAGGACAAACACGAATATCCATGTCTTACCTGATACCTCTGGTGTCATAGCATGCTGTGCCAACTACTTTGCCACGAAGGTCGACTACTTGGACTCCTCATTCGTTGAATAAAATATTTCACAATTGTGTGTATTATAAACCCACATATTTCAGTTGGGAAATGGAAAGATTTTTATATGAAATGGAAAAAAAAGTGTTCCCCTGTGCATAGCACAACGCCATGAAGGCGTATAGGGGGTGTGGGGGTAACGCCCCACACTTTCTTGATCCGGTCGTGAGTGGGGGTGATGTGATCAGCATCACGCCCCTGACCGCCTTTACCCCCCAGGGTTTCCCCCAGGTACCCATGTTATTCGACGCTGGGTAGGCGCCGGGGCCGCTTCCACCGTTAGAAAAGTTCCCGGATTTGAACCGGCCGGGGATCGAACCCGGGACCTTTAGCATGGTAGTCAGACGCGTTACCGACTGAGCCACCGCGGCCACCTTATATGAAATGGAAAGATTAGGTTTTGCAGCAATGAAGATTGCAAGTCGACTCGAGGAGGCACAGTCTAAGGAAATGCCAATGTTTCGTCTTGCCTATCAGACCCTCAGGGTTTACGACCTGTCAGTCACTAATTGCCCATACCATAGGAGGGACAAACTTGAGACTCGAGCTTGTTGGCTGAACCGTAACTTCTGTTACGTATGGTTTTGTATGTGCTCCCTACTGGCACAGCAATGATGATTTTGCAAAAGGGGCTTCCATGATATACAGTCTTAAGCGTTTAGTGTGCTTAGTGTTATGCTATAATTTTAATAATGGCACATAAGTACACTTTACAACAGAACTTTTTTTTTTGGTTCATATGTGATTATAAATTCTTGAAGGGATGTTCATAGATGATTTTCAACAGAATTTCCAGGTGTGCCTGTTCAACACAGAAATACCTTGTGAACAAATTGAATGAGTCTGTTAAACTTCTGTAACTACATTTTGGGAAATGTTAATGGTGGGGTAATTCATCCACGTTTAATATTCTTATCCAACGAAGAATGGTTCCATTGTTGAACTTATGAAAAAGGATACATAGCCTTTTCTAAATGTAATTTAATTTTAAAAAAAACACTATTCTGCAATATTTTTCATATTTTGAGACTTTATATTTCCTTTCCCAGCAAGAATAGAACATTCCGTCCATTGTTGAACTTGTTTTGAAAAGGGATATGTAGTGTTTTCTAAATTTATTTGAAAAAAAAAAAAAAACCTTGCTATCCTGCAATATTTTTGAGATTTTATCTGTCCTTTCCCTGCAACAATGGGACCTTTCGTTGAGTGTTTAACTCGTTATGAAAAAGGATATGAAGCCTTTTCTAAATTTAATTTTCTTTGAAAACAAAAAAAACACTATCCTGCAATGTTTCTCACATTTCATTTCCCACCAAATCAATGCGCTTTTTTTGAGAACCTGCCATTTTGGCAAGAAGGGAGTGCCAGTTTTATGACTTGAGCCTGCTTGTTTGTCATCCTGGCTTAACAAACTTTTAACACTGAGTGCTGACTTTTTTTAACCCATCCGCTTACCATTTAAATTTGGCTATCTCCCGTGAAGGTTGCACAGCAAGACAAGATGTCAAATATTGTTTAAACTATCCAAGCAATTTACGTGAAAATTTTATATATTGAAGTGGAAGTATAGTAATAAGTATGCACATATGCAGTTTACTTGAAAGATAATTAGAAACTCACCTAATAAATTTGATCACACACATCGTTGCATTCCATTTCCATTCCTCAACCTTTCATATTTTTCCTGCCACAGCCACCTCTTCCTCACTTTCACTACATTCTTCAATTTCACTAACACAAAATGAACCCCCGTGTTCATCTCCACTTCCAAAATCCACATTTTCCTTTTCATCGCTATCGAAAAGCAACTTTTCAATCGCAGAATCATCTACAACATTCTTATGCAACATGTTTGCAAGACGTAACAAATGAAGGTTTGTTTACATGAGAAATTACTGAACAAAACACGCTTGAAATGGTATGAAAAACTTAGCAGCACAAACATACACGTCATAGATTTGAAAGATCATACAACCTCTGCCATCTATTGAATGAAAAAGGAACTACATGATGAAAATCGGGAACCCGTCTATTCGACGACTAGGTATGGGAACAGAATGTCCAATCAGGCCGTCAATTCGACGACTAGGTAAGCGGATGGGTTAAATTATTTTCCTTACCAGTGCTATCATGGTTTGGAAAGCAGTAGTTAACTTAACTACAGTACTCCCATGAAAACAGACGTTTGTCCTTTTTTCCTAGTGTTCTTTTGGTCGCTTACATGCTTGTGAAGTTTCGTACTTTAAATGAGAGCCATGAGCAGGGCAGGATCAAGGCGGGTGCTATTGATGCTGCAGCATTAGGCCCATTCCTGAAATACGCCCAGATGAAAACAGACGAGAATTTTCCGAAAGCTGAACAGTTTTCTCTTGCTATATTAACCTGAAAATAAATCTTAGAATGAAATTTGGAGCCCCAATTTCGGACGCCTAGACACAGGATTACTTACAATGCAGTTACTATTATTCTTTGCGCTGTGACGTAACTATAACGTCGTCGTGTTTATTGTTCACCGAAGATTTCAAGCATCAGGCCCAATTTCGTCTTAATCCGGACCTGGCCATGAGAATAATAATACAATGGTATGTTGTTCGGAATGCAAATTATTTATATGCAGAGACCATTGCAGTACTCATACAAAATGTCTTGTCTTTTCTCATAAGAAACACACCGAGATTTGGGATATTTGAAAAATATATTTTATGTTTTTCCGAGTTGTGTTTTATACATTTTATTGATTTTTCTGCGAGTCAGCAAGATTTTGACAGAAAATCGGGAACCCGTCTATTCGACGACTAGGTATGGGAACAGAATGTCCAATCAGGCCGTCGATTCGACGACTAGGTAAGCGGATGGGTTAAATTATTTTCCTTACCAGTGCTATCATGGTTTGGAAAGCAGTAGTTAAGCCATCTAAGGGGTACGATTTCAATTCCTGAAGTTTGTAATTCTATGCGACACTTTCTTTTAATAGGTAATAAAAATGTATATTTTGCCTGATTTCCAGTAAGTGGCAGTTATTTGTATCAATAATTACTGTAAAGAACATTGGTCTTGATAGGGTGGCACTTCGTGATAGTATGAGGGGGGGTTAGTTAATTTTTTTTGAAAAGGTCTTCAGAAGAGGTATTTGAATACAGAAGTTAGTAAATTTTATGCAATGGAATTATTATTAATGTTCTTCCTCAGTTGCAAAAATTTTAAAGTATTGGGAGGGATGAGGTCAATGCAATTTGAAGTATTTTCTTTTATTGTAAGAGATGAGAGTGCCAAATACAACAGAGAGCTGCATCAGAATGAATGTAAGAACAAGAAGGCAGAGCAGAAAGATTTGTTGGATGAAATGCGAAAAAACAGATAAGGAAGTGACTTACTGTGTTTAAATGTGAAATTGTATTGGGTGGTCTCTATTTTTTATTATAGCACATAATAATATACCAATGAAAAATTGTGTGTGTGTTTTAATACCTGTACCCCTCTACTGTCTTTATTAATAATAAGTATAATATTATATTATTATACTGTGCATTATATATGATATATAATAGTCGCTCTTCCCCATAAAAAAACAGGGTGTGCATTATACTCGCGTAAATATGGTATAATGAATATTAAACACAAAAATGTTGCTTAGTACAGTAGTTTTATTGATTTTCTTTTGTAATGCATATATTGTTTTGTGATTTAAGAATGTTATAGGTATGCAAATGAACAGCTCATTAATTGCTGTGTGTACATATTATACACAAAGAAATATGTAGGTTAGTTTTGAAAGTTAATGGTGAACCACAGGGTCCGACTTATTTTCTTTCTTGTAGGAGATGAGAGTGCTCTGAAAGTGGCAAATACAACAGAGAGCTGCATTAGAATGAATGTAAGAACAAGAAGGCAGAGCACAAAGATTTGGTGGATGAAATGGGAAAACAGTTAAAGTGACAAAATTGTGTTTAAATGAGGAATTGTACTGGGTGGTACTGATTTTTTTTTTATCATAGCACATAATAATTAATATATCAATGAAAAATTGTGTGTGTGTTTTAATGACTATGCCCAACTGTTTTTAATACCTGTGTGTGTTTTAATGCCCGTACCCCTCTACTCAACTGTCTATTTTCAGTGCTGGAGGATGAAATCAAAGAAAAACAGATAAAATTGCTAAATATATATGCAATTATAATACAATGACCCGGTCGAGAAGACCTACAATGGCTGGGGGTTCGATGGGCTGACCACCCATCACCCCAATACTGGTCTAAGATCTCCACACTACACCAGGTGACGGAGGAACAGTGTGGGAGGGAGACCAGCAGTCGGTAGGTAAGCCAAGGCTCTCATGGGCTGTCGCGCTATGGATTATTTAATACAATGAATCTTACTTTGAAAGTGACTGATATGCTTCTACAGATATTTACTTTTGGTTCCCAAGAACTGTTGCAAGGCAACACTCCAAGCAGGGGCAGACAAACTAAAAACAATTCAGGCGTCAGTTTTGTTCTTTGCCACATATGGCCTAAGAAATGTCAGCATCCGCATTGTGCCTTGCCGTTCTGCACTCAGGAGCTATCTTGGCCAGGAACCAAAATAAATGCACTGTACAGTGGACAATACAAATACAATAAATCACAATTTATTACTTACATTTCACTCCTCAATGCAGCTGTCTCATTAGAATTTATTTCATGTTGGTCATGATATCTGTAAACTTCAGTGTTCAACGTATCACTTGGAAACGTATGTTCAAAAGAGCACAAAAACCATTTGTATTCTGTGATTCTGTAAAAAGAGAAGAAACTAATTCAAACATCAAAATATCTAAAACTTAAAAATTGTAATGAACTTAGATAATATTCACATCTTAACTTCAGGACAAGAAACAGCTAATATTAATGTTAACATTTTTCTTAATAACTCAAACAAAAATATAAAAAGAACATACATGTGTAAAAACACCTCTACAAAAATTTTAAATAAAAAAAATGCATCTTTTCAAAATACAAGGTTTATTTTTTTAATTAGGGGCCATTTTGCGCTCACGTTGGCAACACTGCGTGCTTGGCATTTTGGAAATGTGCATTAGTTACCGACATGCCTTGCACGTAAACAGATGCCATTTGCACGTTGTGAAATGCTTGGTGTAGTTGTGGTGGACATTGGAAGTGGTGCAGGTAATTCATAATCTCGCCGAGTGTGAGATACGATCAGTGATCACGTTTTTGACCACGAAAAATGTGAAAGCGACAAACATTTATCGCCAGTTACGTGAGGTGTATGGTGAGAATGTCACTGTTGAAGGCAAAGTGCGTAAGTGGGTACGTCTGTTTAAGGCCGGTCGCACGAATGTTCATGACGAAGCACGATCAGAATGCCCCTCAATCATAACGGACTCATTGGAGCATGATATTGAGAGCGCGATACGAGCCAACTGCCATTTGACAGTGTTTCTGCTGAATGGACAAACAGTTAATGTGGCCGTGTATTCCAACACTCTCAAGAAACTTTGCCAAGCAATACAGAATAAACGACGAGGAATGCTGTCTTCCGGTATCATGTTGCTGCACGACAATGCGGTTGCCACTATTAAATTTCCAACCCACATATGTAGCAGATAAGGATACAGGTGAATTTTAGTTGTAGCATGTTCCTTTTGGATGGATGGTAAATTTACTTGTGGCAGTGTGAATCCAGAACAGAATAAGTGATGAGGTTTTCCACCTTGGGTTGTTCCATTCCATGTGAGCAGGGGCAGGTTGGGATTATAAAGAAAATGTTTGAGCTTGTCCAGAAAGATGTCTCAGGTGTCAGGATCTCTGTGGACAATGGGGGAGGTGAGAGGGTGTCTGATTTTCTTTAGGCTGGGGTGGTACTGACTGACAAGTATGGGGTTGGGTCAGGTTACTTGGTGAAGGTGTGTGAGACAGCTCAGAATATCTGTTAAGTCACATGGGTGAAGAGATTACCACGGTTAAGCAAGTGTAGGCAGAGGTTGTAGTTCTGTTGGGAGTTTTTTGTGAGGTGTTGTCCTGTGAGGGCCAGGGAGAATGGGATGTCTTTCTTAGTGTGCAATGGGTGAGAAGGGTACTACTTGTGGTTGGTCAGTTTGATTACTTTTGTTTTTACCTGTCAATTATTTTACTATATAATATTAACACCTTATTATTCTTCATTTCGTGTATTATAAATTTTTTGGAAAAAAAAAATATGCTTTAATTTTCACACCTTTTAAGAATATCTTTTAAGATAAAACAAGTTCTGAAACATGCTTAGCTTACTTTCTTCATAATATGATTGTAATTCCAGAATATGTTTATAAATAAACATTTATTCCATTCCATCCATTATAACTAACACAAATACATTTTCAATATTCTCCCAAGTAGTATAATGAAATGATGAACTGTTGATTTAATTTTGAATTAATTACATTATGTTTATTACACCAATGAACCAGATTTGACCCCCCCCCCCCACCTTATATACAGACATAGTTTCTATCCAGACCTAGCTAGAGACTAGGAATGGTGAAGGATGATAAGGTGTTACATGGTAAATCAAAAGTATCTCAGCATTTGTCTGGAGCAACTGATGGGAACCATGGTGAAACCTTAGCCAGAATTACTGACTGTAGGATTGTGAATTTGGCACTAGTGAGTATGTTACCTCAATCACTCACAAACCAATTTCCTCTCTGTCTCAATTAAACTCCTTAGTACCAACTACAAGAGCAGTCACAGGATTCCCACATGAACTCAAAATGTATATTCCCCGAGTATTCCAGAATCTTCAATTTTTTTCCAGAGTAATCAATACACAGTGCAATACTATTTTAAATTTATTTTACAATATTCTACATTTACCCCCATCTGCTTTTATTATTATTATATTTGATTTGATTTCTGCCATTTAGAATCATTTTTCTGCCACATTTGGCTAACCACGACGATGAATTTAATGAAGACACACTCATGAAGAGCTCCTATGCCCAGGCCAAGATTCAAACCTGGGACCTCTGGCTGTTATTATTATATGAGATGTGACGGATTGTTACTACATTGTTGACTTGTAGGCGAAACATAACAGGAATAACTATCACATACAAGATACCGACAAAGATATTTATGTGCATAATATGCATGTGCCTCTAAAAAAACAAAATTTCACATTGATCATATTACATGGCAACATGTGTGCAGTGTGCATTATGTTGTTCTAATAGCCGAGGCTAACAATTTTGGTGAGACTGAACAAAATTATACAAAAGTTGCATACTGTATGTGTGTGAGCAATAATTATTGATGTACACAGAGACATCACAGAGGCTAGCATATTAGGCTTGATACATTATCACAGGGTAATGAGGATGTAGTCGTGGAAAAGGAAGTTTCACTTCACCCTGCGGCGTGAGATTTGTAAATATTCTCTTCATTGTAGCCTTTTTTCCCTTCCTTGGCAGAGGAACTTCTATGTAAAATGCATGTGCTAGGTCATCATCCTCATCAAAAAACATTGAACCCTGACTAGTCAAAACGAAGGGACTAGGTAGTCTCCCAAGTGCTCCAGATTGTCCTGAGCTGCTTTTATCTGCTCTAGAACCAAAGGGAGATACTATTTTCTTTACTAATTTACTGCCATTGCCTCCCATAACATCATTCCATTAATAGCCACTAATGGTCCACTATTAATTCCGAAGCTTATGAAGAAGCCATCACTGTATTAGATTTCGACACCAACAATTCTCACTTTTAAATATACATTTATTTTGTAACATCTCAAATCCTTTCGTGTTTTTCATGTTATCCAGCACTGACTGCCTGCTGGACAGGGTGTCTAATCCATTGGCTAAATGCCAGTCCATGGTGATGTGTCTTAACAGATACTGTCAAAGTGATGGGATGGTATAAAAGAGAGCATCATCGAAGATCAACAGAGGAAAACTATTTGACCAACCCAGCCAAATTGTCTGTAACCTCATACAGAATACAACTCCAGATTTACATCCAATTTCGAAACACCCCCCCCCCCCCTCCAGATTTTGATGGGACTTGCCATATTAGAGAATATAAAGATGAAAGCCACATCAAGAAGAATGTTCTCGGAGATTACACCTTGTTTGGACAGGACAAAGAAGCAACAGCATTGATAGAATAAGTGTATATTACATTCAAATTGATACTGCTAAGACAGGACAATGCACCGAAGAAGAACTTTCTGTCCCAGTTGGTTGCAGAAGTTGGAGAAGAAATTTAACAGGTTTCTCACCGAGGACAACACGTGATTTTTCCACTGTGATCTCATTCCCAGCTTACAACACATTAGCATAGCAGGAAAATATTTCACGAACTTGGAAATCCTTCCCAGCAGGACCAATTAGTAGCATGTTCCAAGTGCCAATTGGATGCATTCACCAGAGCATCCCAGCTGATCAGGATGTCATCGATCATTACAAGTTGCAACAAGATGTGAAAATGAAGAAGCTCCAAGAACTGGAAATGCCAATGTTCACCACTTCAGTCCCTATTGAAGTCCCAATTGACTAAATGAAGTACAGGAACTAGGTTCATCTCAATTGTGCTACGAAGTCAGATACATTTCTATGCATGGACAAATATGAACAGTTCAGAACCTGGGGAATTGATATGATACTGATCTGCAATCATTGCGTGAATTATTTTAGAGGAAACTGGTACTCTCAAGATAATAAAACAAAGTGATTAAGTGAAAATATACACAATGATACGAAATAATGTCATATTGAACACTTAAGGTTTGAACACAATGTGTTTAAACAGTGAATATTCTCTAAGTGATTTCATAGTGAAATGATGGCATGCAGTGTAAACTATGCCTTATCAAAAGTGAATATTCTTTCATTCAGATTTGAAAATACTTATAACATTAGTTCAAGGATTTGACTTTTTGTGTATTATATAGTGTATTTTGAATCATGATTTAAGTTTTCATTGTAGATGCAAAGAAGACCAGTGATAACGTAATATTAAAATAATCAATTTAAGGGACAAAAATAAAGTTAAAAAAATCCTTCGTGGACAAAAACAAAAAAACGAACTATTGTCCTAGTAATGGTTATGGATATGTAATATAATGAACTATACTAATTTCATATTCATATGCTTAGTTAATTAACTTAATGCTCTTTTGTTTTTAAATGGGTATTTAGTTGTTTATGCATTCTTTATGCATAATAATAAGTATTATGGACAGTTACTGGTAAATGTTTTCTGCTTAACAGGACTGATTTATTCTTGATGTACTACTATATCGTTTCAAAGGAATTTCTGACATGTATGAACCAATAAATGATACACTCAGACAAGCGACCATCGGAGATGACTCTTCTTGACAGGGGGGTATGTTGACTTGTAGGTAAAAATTAGAAGATGTACTGGAAAATGAAACATTACGAAGACAGGATGTTCTCATCGGTTTCGAATGCAGACCTTACAAATTCCATTACTTGCCTCATCCGTGGAAAGGTACCAGCCTGACAGCCGGATCTGAATCGAAAGGTATTGGAATTTGTATAGCGAAGCAACCGAACCGATCTGAGAAGATCGGAAGGAAATTTCAAGATCAGTTTTGGATTTGGTTTGAGTGAGTCAACATCGTGGAAGAAAGAACGCAGGTATGTACCTGGAGGAAGGAGGCGTCGCTCCGAACTTATAAAGGTCTGAGCCTATTTACACAACCTCTCGCTAGCTCCTTTTCTTCACCCTATACTTAGATCCCGGTAATTAAAAATAACAAATAAGGGAAGGAGGAAACAACATTGGTATCGACATATCAGTGCATCAATAATACCAGCGTCTGATATAGTTATTAGTAATCTGTAAATTTAGTGATCATTCTTATCATACAATTCATATATCATGGTTTTGTAAAGTAAATGTCTAAATACACAGTTCTTTATTAAACCTAGACCACTAACACGTCATAATTTTTATGAGCTCAATTACTGTTTTGAACAAAGCATGTTTTCCTGCATGCCCCCTTCCTTGCACCTTCCTAATTTTTCTATGCCAAGCTACCATCTCGATGGGTTGCAATTGTCAAATGCTGTTGGAGGTGGTACCGTAAATTTTGCAATGAGTTAGATCGCATGAGTGAAATATCCATAGTCACTAAGACATTTTGTTAGTGCTGCGAGTCCAAGGTGCCACATTAACGAAGCTCTGGCGCAAGAACTCACATCCTGTATAATCCTCTGTAGTACATTGTTTTGTGTCGAGTTCATATATTCTTGGATTTTATTTTAAGTCATCTCACCACCATTCATCCAAATCATCAAAATTAGTCACATGTGGAAGCAACATTAAATAAACAAAATAAGTCAATAGATCAATAATGGTTGGGGAGGCCCAAGTTCCAATATAAGGAAAATAAAGACTTATCAAAACAAATTACAGTAGGGCATAATGTCTTTTCATTGTAATTTTAATTTAAAATCTAATTGATAATTCTAAAAATACTTTATATATATTGAAAATTAGAGTGCATTTTTTTGCACTTTTATTATTGTAAAGAAAATGTTTAATTTGCAAAATATTTTTTTGAAATCAACAAAGAGAGTTTCTTATTATTACATAAGATGAATTATATTAAATTAGATATTGCGATATTTTGGACACTAAATTTTGCATTTCCAAGACTGTGTTAAGGAAGAATAATTGTAAATAATAATATAAAGGTAAATGAGAAACTAACAAAATTGCATTTTGAGATTCACAATGCTATGTACAAATGATAAAAATCTTCAGTTTTGAAAATCACAAACGGTTTTGTAGATACACAAAAAAAAAATAAAGTACTATAAAAAATTTATGAAGGGTTAGTGAACACGTTTTCCCCGTAAAGGTTAGTGTTGTATGGTTAAAGACAAAACTTATTGAATCACTTTGTCACACTAATTGAGGAGGCGAAAGAAGAAGTTGATTTTTGGTTATCTGGAAAAAAGTTCATACCAATTCACTTTCTGTGTGAATATATAATTAAGGACTAAGGTTGCACACATTTTTGGGGGTAACTGTTCTGAATATTTAATGTTTTTTCACAAGTTTTATAGAAGTATTTGTAATATTCAGGAAGTACCATTCTTCCTCATAGTACTTTGCATCGAGCAGCTGCTCTCAGACACAGAGGTTTAGCAAATTTCATGAGAGAATCGAAGGGGTTTTTGTGCTTGGGACTAAATTCGTTATGTGATCAGGTGTTGGATGCATTTAGGGCCATTATTTTCATGCTAAGAGTACTAAACCTAACAAAAAGCATTTAGTAATGTTTTATTAATGCCAAGAGACCTAAACTTAACCTGCCTAACTAAAACCAAGAGCATTTGGAGACATAATACTTCTTTCCATCCCATGCACGTGAAGTAGATGACATTAGCAGGCAAACGGCTGCTCGCGAACAAAAAAAAATCATATACAAGTGTATGGAAGGGAAAATTTATTGTCAAACAAGATGCACTAAGTAATCACTGAAACACTGAAGTATGTATTAACAGACATAAAAAGAAACTGAACCATGTATAAAAATGCCTGTGTACAGTCATTAATTGTTAACAATCTGAACTTGGGCTAAAATATTTGCATACTTTTGAGAAACAGAAGTCTATAAATGGACACAATAGTAATTAATATGTAATGCAAAATAAATATATATCTGCAGGCATGCATATTTAATTTTTGATGGAAACTCGAAATGTGAAATAACATGTTGATATGTTCATGCTTAATGTTTCTGAAAAGTGTGAGGTGTTTTGTCGCGAATTGTGAAATGAACTGCAAAATGCGAAATAAACTCTTAAACATGAAATTTGAAGATTTAATATTTTCTGAAGTCTGAATTATCCTAAGAGTTATAAAATTCCTTGAAAATTTATTAATTCTCTTTCAAATTTTTGAGAAGAAAAAATTAACTACTTTACACAATAATATACTTAACACACTGATAACATAAATTGAAGGTAAAATTTTATTTTGTGCAATAAGTGTAGTTTTGAAATCAAATTTAGGGTTTTATTCACCATTTTAAGACTGAAATGTCCGTTTATACACTGCTTTTGATCCCAAAATGCAGTTTTTGTACCAAAATCTTGATATTTTATTCATCACAAATATGTGGCCCACACATATCTAAAGCCTGTATCTTCAAAGCAGCTTCTGTAAAGCAAATTACTGAAGTTGCAACTAACGGTGTCTATTGTAATTGTTATTATCAATATGCAGCAGCATAGTTTGCTTCAGATATACTTTAATGGGACTCATTGAACAATTAGATGATTTTCCCTGAGAATTTTACTTTTTTCAAATCCCCGGAGATTTTCAGGTATGTGGGAATTCTGAACCATTGTTGACAATAAATGCAACCTACTACTTGCAGCTACATTTACCCAACATACCTCAGTAAATTCTGACAGCCCGCCAGCACAATCTCCTTCATCCTGTAGCAGCATGCTGTTAGAAACAAAGGTCGATCGATGTCTGCCTTCTGCTTGAACTGCTGGAGACGAACCAATGAACAGAGGAATAAGTGAGGACCACCATTCTTGGGCTACCTGGAACAAATAGAAGCACATGTTATTCAATCCATCAGAAAGCAAATAAACAGGGTTACTACAGAATGTCGATGAAGTTGCAATTTACAATTTAACCTTTTGCCGCCCAAGGCCTTTTTCACAAGTAAGCCTCTGGGTACCGAGCCGATTTTGAGCAAAATGCAGAGTTTCAATTAAATGAGTGTAGATCGGAAGCTAATTGCCCTAGAGGGATGAGTGATATACCGTTGTACGCAGAATGAACCAGAGATTCAGACTATATGAAATTTTTGCAAATTCGGCGTATATGTGGCAGGGGCAGGGGGCTAACTCTCAAAATTCCAAAATTTCGGAAAAAAAAATTTGGTTTCCCCACCCTCCTCCCAAGAAAAAATACATGACAATGTCAACATGCACATGGAAATGATCGCTGACATGTAAGGAACACAAAAATATTTGCATTATTATCATATGACCAATGTAACTTGAGTTGTACCCCCAAAAGGAATGGTCGGCACGCCACTGATTCAAGCTTCAAACTGCAGCGGTACTTTGAAATGACTATAGCTCAGAAACTAAATGCCCTAGAGATATGAAAGATATACCGTTGTACGCAGAATGAATCACAGATTTAGACGATATATAATTTATGCACATTCGGCGTATATATGGAGGGGGAAAGGGGGGAAATCCCCTGTAAATACTTTTTTTTTTAAAAAAAATGGGGTTTCGCACCCCGCCTCCCGAAAAAAAATGATATGAAAAGTTCAAAATGCACATAGAAATTATCGCTGGCATGTAAGAAACAGAAAAATATTTGCATCATTGTCGTATGACCAATGTAACTTGAGTTGTACCCCCAAAAGGAATGGTAGGGACGCCACTGATTCAAGCTTCAAAATGCAATAGCTCAGAAACTAAATGCCCTAGAGATATGAAAGATATACCGTTGTACGCAGAATGAATCACAGATTCAGACGATATATAATTTATGCACATTCGGCGTATATATGGAGGGGGAAAGGGGGGAAATCCCCTGTAAATACTTTTTTTTTTAAAAAAAATGGGGTTTCGCACCCCGCCTCCCGAAAAAAAATGATATGAAAAGTTCAAAATGCACATAGAAATTATCGCTGGCATGTAAGAAACAGAAAAATATTTGCATCATTGTCGTATGACCAATGTAACTTGAATTGTACCCCCAAAAGGAATGGTAGGGACGCCACTGATTCAAGCTTCAAAATGCAATAGCTCAGAAACTAAATGCCCTACAGATATGAAAGATATACCGTTGTACGCAGAATGAATCACAGATTTAGACGATATATAATTTATGCACATTCGGCGTATATATGGAGGGGGAAAGGGGGGAAATCCCCTGTAAATACTTTTTTTTTTTAAAAAAATGGGGTTTCGCACCCCGCCTCCCGAAAAAAAATGATATGAAAAGTTCAAAATGCACATAGAAATTATCGCTGGCATGTAAGAAACAGAAAAATATTTGCATCATTGTCGTATGACCAATGTAACTTGATTTGTACCCCCAAAAGGAATGGTAGGGACGCCACTGATTCAAGCTTCAAAATGCAATAGCTCAGAAACTAAATGCCCTAGAGATATGAAAGATATACCGTTGTACGCAGAATGAATCACAGATTCAGACGATATATAATTTATGCACATTCAGCGTACATATGGAGGGGGAAAGGCAGGAAATCCCCTCAAAAATACTTTTCTTAAAAAAAATGGTGTTTCCCCTCCCGCCCCGAAAAAATGTCAAAATGCACAAAATGCAAAAATTATGCAAATTTGGTGTATATATGGAGGGGGAAGGGAGAAAACCCCCAAAAATTATTTTAAAAAATTGTCACCACCCAAAAAATGTCCTCGCACTTGGGCACAAAACGACACCTACGCACAACATTCACGGACGAAAAGCTAGAACGTAGTGACAAATGAGCGCCAATTCTTGCAGCTGCTTGAAATTCTATTTTTAGACAATGCTGGGTAAACCCTGTTGCCACTTGTGCTAAAAAAAAACAAAGGTTTCCGTCAGCGCGCTTCGAAATTCCATTCTCACAATGCAGATTTAAAAACCAGTCTTCCCCCTCCCCCCTGCTTGCACCCTCACGGAAAACTTTCATTTTGACATCGGATACTGATAAACAAGCTTCCTTCGACTGCACTTAGCAGGAGGGAGTGAAAAGCATTGCTTTAGAACAACAAAGTCGGTCTTCCTTTGTCGGCAAAAAATTGACCTTGAAAAGAGAAGCAAAAGAGCAGTCCCTTTTCCCGCCTTTCCCCCTCCATTTTCATGAAGACAAAAAAAATGCAAAAAACCATTTCTGTTAAATACATGTGTTAGGAACAATATATAAAAAAAATCGAAATTCTAGCCAAAAATAGAAAAGTTATAACGTAAAAACTACGACCTTGACACAGCATCTCGATCGAGACGCTTGGTACCCCGAAGGTTACTTTTGGGTATCTCGTTCGAGACGCTTGGGCACCAAAAGGTTAATGCTGATCTTCGTCATATGAATGCCACAATTTTCTGCGACTGATACAGTGGACAAATATGTACCAGAGAGACCTGGGTTTGATCCCCAGCAAGGGATAACGGATTTTTCCATCTGTTCAAGCAGCTCCAGCACCCACCCAGCATCAAATACAGTGGGTATCTGGAGGAAACTCTGGGGGGGGGGGGTAAAGAGTTACCTCCACCTTCGACTGTGATCAAGAAAGTCTGGGGCCTTAACTCCACACCCCCTACATGCCTTCATGGCATGGTGCACAAAGTACAGGGAAGCACCTTACCATTTATGGTGTCACTTCTCAGCATCCTGAGAACAGGGTGACCAGATTTTCTGAAATGAAAAGCAGGACATCCATGTATGTGTACGGGGGAGGTTTGCAGCTATAACTAAAAGAGCACAGGGTCAATGCACTCCCCCCTCTTTGGCAAAGGAAAAGTCATGCTGCTTACATGACTCCTGAACTATTTTACACAATTCTCTTTAATCTGTTCTCTTCTTGATTTGATTTTTGTTGTTTAACGTCGCCTTTCTGTCACTTTTGGCTAATTGCAACAATGAATATCAGTATCAGTGATGATATGATTAAATTCATGAATGGACACTCGCAAAGAACATACATGCTCAGGCCGGGACTCGGCCCCAGGACCCCTGGCATTCAACACTCCGCCACAGAGGTCTTTCCCATTTCAATTCTCTTTTTCATTCCTCCTCTTGCTCTTGTTTGTGTGTGTGTGTGTGTGTGTTTCCTTCCTCTGTTACCCATACATTGTGAAATAATATTAAAATATTAATCAATACTCAGAATATATTTGTCTCTTGCCGCAGCTGTAGTAATCATCTCACCAAGGCATCAAACATGCAAATCCCCAAAATTTTTCAATTTTCAAAGTGCTCCTGCATATAATTATGATCATCACTCGGTACCTTGCATATCATATCATGAACAGACTGCTTGCAATATCTGCATGTAAGCAATAAATAGCAGCTTTACAGTTGTGAGAGAATCAAGCGTGAAAATTTTTAATCTACAAGTATTTCTTTGCAAACTAACAATACTATTAATTTAAAAGGCACTAACAGTTTCAAAGAGGTAAACAATTCGTCTGGATGTTTGCAGGATGGTATTGAAAAAATTGGACAAATTTGGATTTTTGGAGTGTCATCAGGGACATCATCATCGTCTCTGTTAAGTTTATTCCAATTATCTGTGCATATACAGGCTGTTTCATAAACGTTCCTATCCAATTTATTGTTCACTTTCCTGATAACTTCCCTTGTTGAGATCTTATGCCCACTAACTAATATGTGCTCTGATAGTCCTGTTTTGGGTATACCCTCCTTTATATCCTTGTCGTGTTCACCCCACCTGACGCAAATGCTTCTCCCCGTCTGGCCCACATATTCCTTTCCGCATTCGCATCCAATGTTATAAACTCCCTTTTGCCCTTCTGCGTTATCATGCCTATCCCCTGTCCCTTTTATATATCCTGTGAAATGCTTTTCGATGCTCCGTGGTGCTTTCATCCTGCATTTTACACCATATCCTCTCACTGTTTTTTCAATTCTTTCGGAGACACCTTTCCGATAGAGGATTCCGACCAAATGAGTTTCATTTCCACCCTTTCCAACCTGGTTTCATCTTTCACTTCCTCTTTAACACTATGGGAGCGTTCCTCATTATTTTCTTTGCTTTTTTGGCCACCTTTTCCATATCCAGAATTGCATACCCATTTTTTATACCCACCCTCTTTATCCATGCTTCCTCTTTTTCTTTTTCCTTTTTGTCATTACATAATCTTTCAGCTCGAATAAAAAAAATTAAAGTAAACATTTGACTTTATCCTGTTGGAGTGTTCGGATTTCTTGTGGAGGTACAAGTCGCCTGCCAACGGTTTATGAAAAACCCCCGTTACAATCTATGGTCAGTTTTGGTAAGGCACAGGTCCAAAAAATTGATCTTCCCGTCAACTAGGTTTTCCCTGGTGAAGCCGATTCTGACATCTTGTTTTCCTAATTCGGTAAAAACCATATCAAGTTCATATTGTCTCCGATTATGAGGATGTCGTCGACATACCTCCCATATTTCAACCCTTCCCCTACTCGTTCCAAAGCGGTTTTTTCGACATAGTGCATAAAGATATTAGCCACAATGCCTGATATAGGGTTGCCCATGGCCAACCCTTCTTTCTGTCGGAAGATCTTGTCATTTACCTAAAAGTAATTATACCCTGTTACCAGGAAAAACCATCTGACATACTCCCATGCCACCAAAACTCCAATGCCGTTATCTAACAACCATCATATTTTGGAAGCAGTCCCCGGCTTTTCCCCAGGGTACGCTGGGATACAGATTAATTATGTCAAAGCTACTGATCGTGTCCGTTTCCCCAAAAACTAATTTTTCAATGGACTCTTTTACCCTAACGGAGTTTTTAACACTAAATTGGTTGTCTACCGTAATTTTCCCCATTCTCTTAATCAACTCTTGGGCTAAACCATAGCCTGGGTGTTCGTACATGGGGTACAAGGGGATATCAGGTCTTGTGGCCAATATCTTTATGCACTGTCGAAAAAAAAAAAATGCTTTGGAACGAGCAGGGGAGGGGTTGAAATATTATGGGAGGTATGTCGACGACATCCTCATAATTGGGGACGAATATGAACTTGATAAGGTTTTTACCAAATTAGGAAAACAAGATGTCAGAATTGGCTTCACCATGGAAAACCTAGTTGACGGGAAGATCAACTTTTTGAACCTGTGCCTTACCAAAACTGACCATAGATTGTAACGGGGGTTTTTCATAAACCGTTGGCAGGCGACTTGTACCTCCACAAGAAATCCGAACACTCCAACAGGATAAAGTCAAATGTTTACTTTAATTTTTTTTATTCGAGCTGAAAGATTATGTAATGACAAAAAGGAAAAAGAAAAAGAGGAAGCATGGATAAAGAGGGTGGGTATAAAAAATGGGTATGCAATTCTGGATATGGAAAAGGTGGCCAAAAAAGCAAAGAAAATAATGAGGAACGCTCCCATAGTGTTAAAGAGGAAGTGAAAGATGAAACCAGGTTGGAAAGGGTGGAAATGAAACTCATTTGGTCGGAATCCTCTATCGGAAATGTGTCTCCGAAAGAATTGAGAAAACAGTAAGGATATGGTGTAAAATTCAGGATGAAAGCACCACGGAGCATCGAAAAGCATTTCACGGGATATATAAAAGGGGCAGGGGATAATCATGATAACCCAGAAGGGCAAAAGGGAGTTTATAACATTGGATGCGAATGTGGAAAGGAATATGTGGGCCAGACGGGGTGAACACGACAAGGATATAAAGGAGGGTATACCCAAAACAGGACTATCAGAGCACATATTAGTTAGTGGGCATAAGATCTCAACAAGGGAAGTTATCAGGAAAGTGAACAATAAATTGGATAGGAACGTTTATGAAACAGCCTGTATATGCACAGATAATTGGAATAAACTTAACAGGGACGATGGCAATTTGGAAGACTGATGGATTGCATTTTTTCAGAAAATGGGATAAAGCTGTTAATAATAACGCCAAGATTGGTTTCCATGTTACATCCGAGGTCAAGAGGGCCGCCGAGGTGGAAATTGAGTTCACCTTGGACTGGTGACACACCAGTTTCAAGAGGGGAAAACTACGGAGGGGAAGGTATCTTCCTTCACTGTGTTCAGCATACGCTGCACAATCGCTTCTCCCAAGCACTGGCGAGGTGGCTTCCAACAGCCGCTTAGATGTTTCTTTTAAGTGTTTTTAGAATAGGAAACGCGCAGTTTTAGATTTGAGTTTTATTAATGTGAAGGTTACAGCTACAAAGCAGGTTTTTTCCATAAGTGTTTTTTGCCATAACCTTTTTAACTACACCCTCAAGTAACACTTTTTTAACGTGACACCATGTCAGGTGTCTAGGAATATGTATTAACCTAAAGAAGGAGGCAGTCATGACCTATGAAATGTTGTTTTGATCGACATTTCGTACTCACACACGTAATTAATTGATCTTTGATCTTTTACGTTTCTCTTGATTAGCTGTGAGTAATACGCACATCACAATATGTTATGTATGTAAAAAATGCCAATTAATGTAGGTGTAGGAATTGATTGATTGATTGGGTTTGTAACTGTGATGAAGGGACACTCACAGCGAACACACATGACCTGGCTGGGATTCAAACCCAGGACACCTGACATTGTAGCATGCTGTGCTAACCACTGAACCACAGATGTCGGTGTAAGTGCAGAAATTATTTATATTTTTCATTTATTGTTAATTTCAAGCATCTCTTGGACATGAAAGCAATTTCTTCTGTCTCCATTGTCCATACCAGCTTCAGCTTGAGATGGTACCTTTGGACATTAAGTATGGTACTTAGCTATGCCTTGAATGTACCCTCGGACTCCTCATTCCTCCTACAAGTACGAGATCGACCTTCGACAAGTAAGACCTGTGTGGATCCCATATGAACAATGACCCAAAAATAAAAGTAGGCCCTTTTCCTCCCCAGGCACCACATTGCTAAGAATAAATGGATGGTCCCTGCCCTCCTTTCGTCGAGATGAGGATCTGAGGAGCATTCGTTAGTGAAAAAAATGTACTAAAGTGTGCTGTCAATTGTGAATGTTGGTGTAGTGAACAGTATACCATAAAGACGGTGTTAAAAGTGTAATAAAATGTTTATACCCAGCAAGCCTTGAGGTTCTTATGGAGTTCCAGTGCTACCAACTAGAGTAGCTAACATAAGGGCAAACTTTTACATTAAAACTAAGTATGGTTCTTGCTTCAGGGTTGTGGTTTGACCCGATTAGGGTCACTGTTACAAACTAAAACTGAAAAATAGCATTGCATACTACCTGCAAACTTCTAACACCAGCTTCTTACTTCAAACTAACAAAAAGAGGGCTGGCTAATGCTCTCACCTTGTAATTAAGGGGTTTCAGTTTTGATTAGGCATAGTGCATTGCATCCCACAGCAGACTATAGGTCCAGTCCTGCTTAGCCCATCTGAGCATAAAAGGGATTTAATAATCAAACTGTGGCAAAAAATCAAACTTTCTTCATAAGTAGAAAACAAAAACTTTTCACAAAGCTTGTGTAAGCAAATTAGTAAAATGTGTTCTGTCTGGGAACAAGTTCTACGACCCAAATAAACAACCGGCAACAGCCATTTGAGAGGCCAGGCGAACCTACCAACTCCTGGCCTCACTCCCACATGATTCTACTCACTCATTCACTCGAGGTGGGAAATCAGCACAATGAACCCCCAGTCTTTGTTGTAGGTTTCAATGACCGGGTTACACTACATTCGTAGCTCTCCAATTTCCTCACGATGGTGGGTGGCCACCAGTCCCATACACAGGCTGATATCTCAGGAGAAAAGTTGTTACGCTTCCCCTAGGAGACTCGAACTCGTGTGTGTTTCGTAGCCGGAGCCCAAAGCATGGTGCCTCACTATGCATGGCCACAGCAGGGGACGACCCAAATTAACTTCAAATATAATTAAAGTGGAAATCCTGATTTTATATTTTCCCTGATTCAATCTTCATGGTTCCATCATAGCAAGTGCTATATAATTTTCCCCAAAATGTTTCAAGGCAAATTATTACAATAAAAATTAACTTACATCAATATTTTACACTAAACAATTCCTTATACATCTTAGTATGTGAATAATTTATCACACACACCCCTCCCCCCCCTTCAAGAGCCATCGCAAACTAAAAATTAACAGAGTGAGGATATATAAAAATTAAACACACTATTAATCCTCAATGGCATGCACAATTAAGGAATCACCCCACCTCAGTTGTCTTTTTTAATTCATTTTTCTTCGCTTTTGTGCCACTTTTGGCTAATAGCAAAGATGCGGATAAGTAATGACTTGATGAAGGGACATTCACAAAGAACAATCATGCCCAGATCGGGACTCAAACCCCAGGACCCCTAGCGTTGTAGTGTGCTGTGCTAACCACTCCACTACAGAAGTTGTCCTGAGTTGTTTAAAGCTAACAAAGAACCTCAGTGTTAATGCTGATAGCTAATCTTTCCTTTTTCATTGGTCTTTCTGAAGATTGGCTTTTAGTTTCCAGTATCCCCTTCATTCCTTTCTTTTCAAAAAAGAACTCTGAGAGAATACAGATTCTTATGAGCTGCTCACTTTATTCGCAGATAAGCTAATCAGGACCTACAGTTTAAAGTTGGATATAAACCACCTCTGCCTCCACCAGGTATTGAGCCGGGACCACTGGTTAAAACTATGTCATCGAGGAGACCTTCTTGTTTGAGAATGATGACCATTCGTCTTCTAAAGATGCATTTGCAATATTCCAGTGAGATGAAGTGTATTATGAATAACATTAGTAACAAGAGTCTACAGGGTGTTCCAAAATAATGTTTACACTCATTGAACTTTAATAACAGAGAAACTATTAAATATAACTTGACTGGACTTTCTGCATTTGAAGCTGCAATGTCTATGCTGAGCATGTGTGAGAGCAGATAGGCCTTCTTTTGTTTTTAGTCCCGTCACAGCCTGCCAAGTGACAGTCATTAGTGTACACAAAATGGCAGAGAAATCTTTCTTTTGAGAAATTTAAGAAGAGTCGAATATCCATCCAGCTCTCCTGATTCAACACAGTTAAATTACTACCTGTGGGGAACTATGATGAATGCTGTGTACACAAGAAAGCCAGACACTGAGTGACATGGGACATGCAATTGAGACATCCTACGCTTCCCTTTCTGCAGAAACCGTATCTGCAGTTTATCGATCTGTTCAGATTGCACATCATGTATTACTGCCAATGGTGGTCATTTTGAACATCTATAACTTTAACCTTTACTCATATTTAGGTCGATATTTCGACCATGCAGCTGATTACAAAATGCCTGGTTTTTTTTTATTAGCTTGATACTTTTCTGTTTGATTGGAAACACTTACAGTGGGTTAAACGAAGCTTTGGCATGTCATGTGGATGTACCCCCTTCCCTATTTGACCAATCTACTTCGGGTAACTTTTGTTTTGCAGCTAGAACATCAGGGCATGAAACCCTGCAGAAATCAAAATGCCAAAGCCAATAAGAGGGGTTGGGTGGGCCACGGCCCCAACTTTCAATGGAAGAATCATAAAAATGGGAGTTTGCTCCCTCTTCCCCTGCTATTTTGGGAAGGGGACGCAAACTTTAGCTTTATTTTCAAAGAATGGTCCTTTCTCAATTGAATGAAAGTAATTTCATGTTCCTGGGTGCATTACATTATCAAATATGTGAAACAAACTCCCCATTTTTATGATTTTTTCATTGAAAGTTGGGGCTGCGGCCCACCCAACCCCTCTTATTGGCTTTGGCATATTGATTTTTGCACGGTTGCATGCCCTGATGTTCCAGCTGCAAAACAAAAGTTACCGGAAGTAGACTGGTCAAATAGTTTAAGAGTTCTAACATTTTTTGTCAAATAAGTGTACGAATTTAAAATTTGCGCCAAAGGCCTCGGCGAAACCGGGGTTACTTTCTGACGATCCCCTCGGCAGAGTAGAGGTTAAGGTATGCGACACCAAAAAAAGTTGGTGCTTGCTGTTATTATTGTTCCTGTTATTGACGTTCAAAGAGTGTAAACACTATTTTGGGAAACACTGTATATTTTAATTGCTAATGCATTTTCAAATTATAACAACGATCAAATCAAATAAATAACACACCTGTGGTGAAGCAAGAGAATTATTTGCCTTGTGAGGGAAATTATACGCAAAGCTATTCTGAGCACTGAATACAAGAAAAGCAAAATTTTGTAACAACAGCTGATATACTGTGAGGATGTATGGGGGTGGGATGAAGGAGGGAGGTTAGTTTGACTGAAAAGAATATGAAACTGCTGCTTAGGGCATTGTAAGTCATAAAAGGACAGAAGGAAAGGCATAAAAGCATATGGCATTGACATTATTTTACAACGAGGAGGGAAGACAAAGTAAAGAGATTGTATTCTCATAATCCTTATTACATGTTCCAGTATTTTCTTTTTAAAAAATGGTTATCATAGTACAGGGTGTACAAAAAGTAATGCACCATATGTCAAATGGCAAAATTAACTGTGATATTTCTTTTGTTGCAATGAATGATGATGTAGCAGGAACATGTGGAATATAACACTGATGCTAACTCGACTGCAAAATTGCTAATAGAGTTCTCTTTGATACCCTTGATCTGACTGCATTCTGGGAGTATCTGAAATTCTAGGTGTACAGTGTGAAGATTAATAATCTGACCCACATCCACATCACGACTGTATGTCATCCCACAGTCCAGATTATTTTCACGGTTTGCTCAACAACCTTCAATTCCACCTATAGACCTGTATGGGATTCGATGGAGAACATATTGAACAAATACTGCTACTTGGACACCCTGTTGACTTAAGCCATTGCTAGTATTGAAAACTTGTTTCCTTCAAGAAGAAAGAGCCCAACACAGTAATTTAAAAAAAAATCGAGCAACATACCTTTGATTCTCTGCATTTCCTGGAGAAATGCCTCACTAATGAGCCTTTTCCTTCTTAGATTAACTTCCATATTACATACCTTTAATGAAAGTCCAAAATTTAGATAAAGTGGAAGTTTAAATGCATTATTTTTATATAATCAATTTCATATAATTTGATATGCATATTATTTATTTACAAGCAAAATGAGCACATTCTGGAACAAATTCCTGTCAGTATCATGACAAAATCTACCATGCCAGGGGTCCCGGGTTCGAATCCCAGGCTGGGGATGGATGTTTGCAAGTGTCCATTCATCAATTTCATCATATCATCACTCATCCCCATCTTCGCAAATTAGCCAAAAGTGGCACAAAAAGTGAAGTTAAAATAAAGCAAATCAATCATTCATATCTTCTAGGCTGACCAACTTTCACCCATGAATTTAATAGACGTGACAAATTTTGTGCATTTTTATTAGTGCATCAAGACTCCAGCAAATATTTATGCAATGGAACTAAAACAATTTACTTACATTGTATGTAATACACAGGTAAAAATATGAAATAAATATTTAGAAATTTGCATGTTTTTTAGTTCTAACCTACATGTGTTTGTCCACTGATATTGCAGAACTAAGCATTTTCAAATTCTTGTGCAAAGATCTTGCAGTTGATTTGACGTTGTCTAGTTTGCCAAAGTCACCTTACATCGCAATGTATTTGGCATTTGGCAGTAATAATATGTAATCTATTAAATTTCATGATACTGATTGTTAATTAAAATCACATGAAAAATAGTTAAGTCAATATAAGAACCACAAGAATCCAAAAAAAAAAAAATAGCTCTAATTTGGGAGTTCATGAAAAATATGGCAGAGTTGGGTCACACTAATATCTTTACACACAAGGGAGTGCACAAACAAAAGCTGCAAGGATACACAACTGTAATACACTTCAGTTACTATTGTGTATCTCAAGAAAGATTCACATTTGTAGCATGAAAACTTGAGAAAATTAGTTTTGCATGAACAGTAAAAAAATATTTATGTATATCAATGGACACAACATATATTGAATTTTTTTTTTTTAAAGGATAAAGACTTATGATTACAACTATTTTGTAAATTACTTAACGCACAACTAGATACTCCATATCTACTACCTAAGATTACAACATGGGCTCAATATTATGCACCAAGAACTATTGCTCCTCTACTTCTATTGGTTTGAGTTGGTGTTTGAAGTCCACTTTATGCACAGTAAGGCTAATCGGGACTGGACCTACAGTGGGATCCAAACCACTATGTGCAGGGTTCCCACGCAAACTCCAAATCCATTTTCCCTGAGTTTTCCAGAATCCTCATATTTTTTCCAGAGTATTGAATGCACAGTAAATGGCTAATAAAATTTTACAATGGGCTCCTCCATTTCCCCTCATAGCCATACCATCCTCACCTTCTTTATTACTGTTGTTTTCTGATGCAAATAAAACTAGTTCAATAATAAAATAAAATTACACTTCTTTGCATGTAATTAAGAACAAAGATGACCAGTTTTCTAGAACTTTAAACAACTCTGAAACAATTTCTAACATATCTGATATAGAACATTGAAATATTTTCACACTTTTCATACATGTTTATAAATGGATACAATATCAATTAATCTGTAATGCGTACAATAATAGTTAAGACAAACAAATTATTGGAATTTTTAAAACATATAAAAATGAAGTGACAATTATTAGTACCGATTTAAAAAGGAATTAATAAGTTACCGAGACTGAAATATAAAACAAGAAATGCACTTAATGTCTGATACAGCAAATTAAGAAACTTTACTTCTCAGAAGCTTCAAGTTTTTTTAATTGTTTTGCAATAGCCTTTGCTTCTTCTTGCATCTTTTGTTGTTTGGCTTGTAAAGCACGGATCTCCTTGCTTTACGTTTCATTTCTTTCCTTTTGTCTTCTTTGTGATCACATTTCTTTCTCATCTTCTGCAATGCTTCTTCGTATCTAATATGTGCACCTTTAACTCTCTGGATCATATCTTTGCTTACTTCTACATTTGACACTCCTCCTACAACTTTCACTGCATCATAAACTTGCCGAATAGCCACAACAGACTCTTCTTTCAAGTTTTCTATTAAAACCTGCTTATTTACAGAAAACCCACTTTCCACATATGCATTGCCATGTGATAGGCATGTAAAAATTCACATGTCATGTCATGGCTATAACCAGGGCTCGAAAAATCCCAGTCGCGAGGTTGCCATGGCGACTAAAATTTTCAGCCTGGCGACTGTGATCATTTGCTATTATGTACAAAATTATGTACAAAATTCTGAAGATTCTTCATTCTTTATTTCTGTGGGCGAGGTTCAGCCTGAGGCTGTTCTACCACCTAACCTGTGTCATGGAGTATGGCCAATTTTTAAGCACATGTTGCGTGTGCCTGTTGACAACATTTCGACCTGCTAGTGTTGCCATTTACGAAGGATATGTCCCAAAAATGTTACCACTCAACCCATGAAATCGCCAGTCAAAAATCAATCAAATGCTGCACATGATCAATATTTTTTGCAAATGACAGATTGACATGGCATCAGACATCCAATTATGACCCTTTGATAATTTCTTACATATTTTTCTCACTCAAAAATGCATTTCTGGAAAAGTTTTAACACTGCCTTTCGCCAGTTATTTATTTATCTAATTTTCTGTGTGGCGTAAACTGATAATTTTTTAGCATTGAAAAATATCTCAAATGGATGAGGCTTTATAATGCAGGAAAACCAGTGTAAATATCTCTTACGGTTTTCAAGATATACATTTTCAAAGTTTGGGTTGCGCAACTTTTGAAACACCTTAGTATGCACAATTGCAAGTAGGTTGTTTCCTGGCGCCTGATATTCAGAGCTGGCACCTAGCTCTGAAGAAGATTTTTCGAGCACTGACTATAACAATAGTTGAACATGATCAAAAATTTAAATTTAGACAAGTATTTATGAACAACACATAATTCCTAAGTAAATATTTAAAATTCTGTTCTAAATGCAGTAAATACACAATCAACAATATTGTACACAAAAGATGGCAGAAAATAAATATTTCCCTAAACAGGACACTCCATTTTTTACTATTTTGTAAAAAAAAAAGAAGGAAGAAAAACTTAAAACTACTCCCTAATAAGGGAAATCAGATGAACACTGGATATCTTTATTATGCGTTTTCCACATCTTGAAATATATTTTACGTCATGTAAAACATCGAAATCGGCTAATTAAATTTTATAAAGCGCAAAAATTATGGGGGTATACACTTGGTCACCAGCCCTGGAATCACATTTAAAAACAAGAAACAGACAAACAAATAGATACAAGTTCCTTGCTGAAAGAGAAATGCTACAACAGCTTGGATTATCCACAGACAGGAGCATATTATAATCCCTTAGTTTTGCTTCATTGGGAACCATTAATCAATTACAAGATTTTCCCTGAGATTTGTATTTTTTTCAAATTCCCTGAGATTTCCAGGTTTTCCAGGTGTGTGGGAACCCTGTATGTGCCTCCACCAGGTATCGAACCCAGGACACCTTGATTACAAGGCGACGATGCTAACACTGCTCCATCGGGGAGGCCCCTACTTCTATTACAGTAGGCACTCTCTAGTTCGGCCACCTCGAGACCGAACCGTAAGCCGATCTAAAAAATGGCCGAACGAACTGAAGTAATGCAAAAAAGACAAATAAATCCTATAAACAGTACGGCCATACATTAAAATTAGTTATATGGTAGTTTAAACCATGTTTAAGTGTATTTTACTGTACAAAAAACAAACTACACCTGGCCTACTTAGTACTTACCGACAAAGTGATGTTTTTCTCGGCCAGGTGTCGTGTACTTTCTTTACCTTCATTTACACACAAAACATCGCAGTGCACAGAATGGTACAGTACAGACGAAAAACAAACAAATGCAAGCAGTAAGTCCGCACAATAGCAAAAGCTGTAGACGACTGATCTGTACACCACAATGCTAGACAAATAAGTGGTGACTTGTCGCCGGCAAGGCATCGGGCCGAACCATCTGGCGGCCAAACCAACCAAAGCCGAACTAGAGGGCGCCTACTGTATATCAGATTGTATAACATTAGATATTTCTTCCCATTCCCTTCCATCACAACACAATGATTATTTGAAGGATGGTAAACAATGCAAATAACGAATGTAACATGTTTCAGTGTGTGCTACTGAATTTATGTACTTTAGTACACTTTTGGTGTGTGGCTATCTTTATGGTACATTCCAGCAAATTTTGGACAGACATAGAAAATTAAATGAATTGTTGGTCATAAGTAGGGGCATGCATATTTCGTTTTTAACGAAAAAACGAAATTTGAAAAAACACATTGTAGTGTTAATTTTTCATGTTTTTGAAAGGTGAGAGATGCATTTTGTGACCATATTTTGTCACGAAATAATGCGAAATAAACTGCAAAAAGCGAAATTAACTCTTAAACACGAAATTCAGGGTTTATTCACCGATGCGACACCTTCTGAGGTCTGAATTATCCTGAGAGTTATGCAATTCCCGGAAAATTAATTAATTCTGCTTTTAATATTGGAGAAGCAAGAATGGACTCCTTTAACAGAAATAAACTTAAAACTCTGATAACTACATAAATGTGCTATTAGAAGTGAAATGTTAATTCTGTGGAATAAGTGTAGTTTTTAAATCAAATTTAGGATTATATTCACAATTTTAAAACCAATACGTCTTTTTATATACCACTTTTCATCCATTTTTTCACCGCTATAACACCGATATTTTATTTTATTTACCGCTTTTGAACCCGAAATTGGCTCCGTTTTTGTACCGAAATTTTGCTTTTTTATTTACCAAAAATATGTGCCTCTAGTCATAAGGAATAACAAATGGAATAAATATGGTTTATTGATTGATCTATTTCACTTTGCTTTACTGTCACTTTTGGCTAATCGTGAGGATGAGTGATAATACGATGAAGGCACAAAAAAAAAACACCCATGCACAGAATGGGATTTGAAACAGAGGCACCTGACATTGTAGCATGTTGTGCTAACCACTCCAGCATGGAGGCTGGCTGGCATGTGTATGGCTCCAATAATCGAGAAACATGTGGTTCGCTACCCCACATCACACGATTGGTCAGACATATGGTTTGTTGACAAAACTATGTAAACGCAGTACCAGCTAACTGTAGACCAGGTGAACAGGAACAAGTCTCTGCGCAAGTAGTGACGCGAGATGGCTCCACCAATGAACTTACATAACGGTTGGGGGGGGGGGGGGGGCTCACAGGCCCACACTCTTTTTATCATTAAAATTCAAGAAACCATTTTACTATTGAATCACTGCTTCCTTTTCTGAAGATATATGTGCAGTTATTTATTAATTATAATAATTACAAAAAATACTATCTAACAAAAAATAACAATCAATTATTGCATGAGTATCTCTCATATATTTTATCATTCACTAAAACTCACAAAATCCATAATAAATTTTTAATAATGCTTTTTTGTTTGTAGAGGTGCAACTGTTAATTAAATATAATAATTACAATAATTACCATCATTACCAACCAATTGTACACTGTCACTGGCTTGAGTGTCTCAAATGAGACGCACTCAAAGATGGCGCCCGATATACCCACCAAGTGCATTTTGCCTCCTAATTACATTACATTTATGTTTCTGTGAACAAAAGTAATATAGAAATATTGGGAACACCCTAGGGAGCAATGTGATTTATTTTCAAAAAGTTTAAAAATCTAAAAAATAGTGGTGGTGGGCCCTTTGGTAAACTAGGGTTAAAATTGTATTTGAACCATTATGCAATATATGTTTACTGGGATTGGCCAATATCTGTCTCTTGGCTGCTACATCATGTAAATCTTTTTAGCTAGTTGTAAAATATGTTACTACAACCCTATAAACTCATAACAGTAACTTCAAGTTAAATGGGTTAGCTGTAATTGGTAAAAATCCAAAATTACCAGTTTCCCCCCCCCCCAAAACGCTGACTTTCTATCGGAAAAAGACAGTCCATTCAAAAAAGCAGGCTTTTTTGCAACTCTACTTCTACCTATTTAAAAATTGAAATTGCTGCTCAAAGGAAAGCAGTCCGAGTCAACTGAAGAGATCCTGGCAAAGATGGTGACATGTCTTAACACCCTCAAGGACGACGACTTCAACGAATGTCTCCAAAAGTGAAACACTGTTTGATTTGGTGTGTCCAAAAAGGAGGGGTATACTTTGAAGGGGATTCTTTACAAAAATCTGCAAGTACTATCTTTTGGACAATTATAAGCCCAGTCTGAGAACTTTCTTTTCAATCACACCTCATATGTGCTTGTAAGAACCGTACACTACAAGAGAAAAAAGAAAAGCATAAGAGTTCTGTCATGTCATAAATGACAACAGATTGTTCTGGTTTGTTTATTTTTTTTTACTATAAGAAATTTCAATGCCTTTTTTCTATTCACTTAAGAGTGCCTTTTCAAGTGACTATTTCAGTGCCAATTTTTACCTTTACATTGTGCCAAGATCCTGATCCCGCGATGTTCGTTCATACATGATCGTGCCATGGTGAAATCTGCATGTCCAAGGTCCCATTTGCTTTCCCTACGATTTGTCTGAAAAGAAATGCAAGAATTAAAATGAAGCCATATTTATGGTATAATCAATACAATGTGAAAACTTGTGGGTGGCTCAATTATCTGTGTGTACCCATACCACTGCTTGAGTTCCCATATGGCTGTGGCGTATCCTGAAAATTTGTCCTCGTTTACCGCAACAATTCATATTTATTGTATGTATTTATTTATACAACAGCTACCTAGATTATTTGCTACGGTCAATAAATAACCGGATTATTGCCGTAAAAATTCAAAATAAAGTGACAGAGCAATGAAACTTACGAGATATGTAGGCCAGGCTGGGGTAAGCCACATGTCTGCGAGATGAGTTCCAGGTTGCATCACTGTCAGGGAAAAGAGGTTGTGTGTGGAATTTTGCCTCCAAGGTGCCAGTCAGTCATTCAGCGTTCACAGTGCCAGGTGCCACAAAGGAGGTTCAGCAATCCGTGATACAGTTTTTGTAAAAAGATACAGTATACGCCAAAGAGTAAACACGACAGCAAGGAGTGGAAACACCGCTCGTTCCCGTGACACAAGAAAAGCAGACAAGTCGACTTTGTTCACAAGGTCATGTTTGTGTTTTTCTTTGATCATCGTGGTCCACTTCTCGGTTGCTTCCTCCGACGGTGAGAAAATTAATGCTGTTCTGTACTCTGACATCTTGCAAAACAAGGTGAGACCTGCAATAAGGTTTCTTGTCACGAGGTGTCATCCTTCTGCAAGACAATGCACGTCCCCACGTTGCTGGACACACTATGGACATGATCACACAAATAGGTTGGGAATGCTTAGATCATCACCCCTACAATCCTGACCTATCCCCGTGTGACTTTCATCTGTTTAGCTCACTGACAGGCACCCTACGTGGAATCCCCTTTGCCTCGAACACACAACTGCAGAAGGCGGTCTTCCATTGGTGCCCACAGCAGCCACAGGTCTTCTGGGACGGGCAAAAACTGGTGAAGCGGTGGGATGCCTCCCTCAGCAACACAGGGGAGTATGCCAAACAGTATTAAAAGATAAGTCCGTGCAACATTCATTCCGGTTATTTATTGACCATATCAAATAATTAGATGTAATATGAATAAAACACAAATGCAGGCAAATGCAAGTCCAACGACTTCAATTTTTCAGCATTTTTTAAAAAGAAATTTGCTTTTTCAAACTGCCTTTGCCGTACATGGCACAGAAACAGGAATGAACAAGCAACTTTCTCCCACCAATGTTGAAACTGAGCACTTAGGGTGCGCTCAGCCACTCACCCACATTCTCATCGGTTCCTTCTCTCTTCCATGTAGAACCGGGGTGGAAACCCTATTGTAACAGCTTGCATTGGAGAATGATCAGTGGCGTATTTGAACCACTCTTTAAATGATTACCTTAAATTTGGATGTAAACGCTTGTTTTAATAGTTTGCTTAATATATAATGAGTGATTTCCCATATATTAAAGCAAAATGTATATAAAATAGGGCTCAGCCGATAGCGATGGTCTCACCGATACCGATGCTTGAATATTGTAGTCGTTATGGTACCGCGTTTGGTCCGATAAATCAATTGATGATGTACGTGTGGGGGCAAGCTGGAGAGGGTGCTGGTATTGTTTGAGGAATTTCGATTGGTGTTACGTCATAAAATGGGCATGGTTTGTGAGGAGGATTTTGATTGGTTGTAGGAGGAGATGTGATTGTTGGTTTTCTTGGAAGTGGAGTACGTATTTCCAGTGTTCGAGGTGAATCAGCTGAAAGGTAAGTATGGGTATAATATCGTGGCTGGTGAAACTTGTGAGTGGTGTGATCGGTAGAGGCACGCAAATTTCGTTTTTGACGAAAACACGAAATATGAAATAACATGCTGTAATGTTCATTTTCATGTTTCTGAAAAGTCTGAGGTGCATTTTTCTACCCTGTATTGTCACAAAATAATGCGAAATTGACTCTTAAACACGAAATATACCGTTTATATAAAGACGCGACACTTTCTGAAGTCTGAAGTATCCTGTGAGTTATGCAATTCACGGAAAATTGATTAATTCTGCTGTAAATATTTGAGAAGAAAAAATTGATCCCTTTACACAAGAATAAACTTAATACTCTGGTAACTACATAAATGTGCTATTAGAAGGGATAAGTTTATTTTGTGTAATAAGTGCAGTTTTTAAATCAAATTTAGGATTATATTCACAATTTTAAAACCAAAATGTCATTTTATATAGCACTTTTGATGTGATTATTCACCGCTATAACACCGAAATTTTATTTTATTTACCGCTTTTGAACCCGAAATCGAATGTTTTTGTACCGAAATTTTGCTTTTTTATTTACCAAAAATATGTGCCTCTAGTGATCGGTATCAAGTCCTCCGATCAACCGCTGCATATTGACCCAGCATATAGTTCCCACCCGCTACCGTCGCCTCCACAATCACAGATACTGTCAGGATCGCCGATAGAAGAAGAGACAAGAGAAGAAAAACCGTATATAAGCATTTCTAAATATCTGACGGAACAACAATTTTGGACAATGTGGGAAGCGAAGAACACTGAACAGCATCAGTATGAAGAGATTAAAGATGGCAGGATAGACAATATCGGTGGTGGTGCGAGGAAACTGAAACGTAGTGTTGATGTTAATCCTATGTATGGGTATACGGAGCGCTTTCCCGGCCTGACGACATCCCTCGCACATCCTGTAACAGTTTCCGCATCAAAAGAACCAATAGGTTACAAAAAAAGAATATCAGCAAGTATAGATTCTAAATTGTTAATATTCGATATCCCTGTTAGATACAGGAAATCGCTTTTGATAATGTTTTATAGTAGAAATTTGCTGATGAGTGTCTGATGCAGTGCGACGATCATGGGTTTCTGATCGGCATGTGCTCCATTAACGAGCGGAAAAGTGGTTTATGCGAGACACGTTACCGGCTTGAGAGAGCACCTGTTTACAGTCAACTACCTTTTCGTGCCTGGAGTAACTGGGTAGCAAACGAGATAGCAGTAAAAGGATATCGTGGAGGATCTTTTGTTGTAGCGTCGGGAATCACCCCACTAGAATGTGTGTATGGAGACAGAATTGGAATTAAATTCCGAACATGTGGATGTGACATCTGCATGTGTCTCTATACTGCCTGGCTAGAAAATATATTATGACGAAAAGAGCCAGCCAACGGTTCTGAAACAGGTAAAACGTATAACTGTAATCATGGTTTGCGTGCAATATACATTAACATAATTTTTGTATATTTTCAGACTTCGACACTCCCCCTCGGATACAGTTTGGTGTACGGTGATATTAAGACAGCAAGTCCGGAAGAAAAAAGGAGCTTATGGAGTAAAGTATACGGAAGACAGGTTGAAAAACACATCGCCAGCTATGTGAATTTCTGTGAAGAAAATGGATTGGCGGAAGAGTTATTGGCAAAAATAGAAGAGACATGTAAAGATATCGAGGTATCGCTGGACTCTTTGGTCAAAATATTTACTTACATTGTTGAAAAAAAAACTAGATGTGACAGTGTTTGGCGATTTTATAGAAAATATACAAAGAGCTCAGTATGTACCTTCCCATTATCGTTAAGAATCTGTTTTGAATTGATAAAGGTGTTTAAAGGTGCAAGAAATGAGAAAGCTGAAAATAAGAAGACAGGAGAAACAGGGGAAGATATGCATGAACGAATGATGGAAATGTTGAAAAAAAGAAAACTGAACGAGTAACTGACACATACTAATACACTAACATCTAACACTGATTAATATGTTGTATATAGAAAAATAAATATAGAGCATATTGCGGACATTTTTGTAAAATCAACTTGTAACACTTCTATAGATTTTCAATGTGTTAATAAACAGACATCTGTATTTATGGTAACCATTTTATGTAAAATAAAACCTGCGATGTTTCTATAGATTTTCAAAGTGTTAATAAAAGATGTTGTACAGAGAAAAATGTTGTATCTGTATATAACGAGTATTGTATTAGGATGCCGAAGACACAGGGTTCGAATCCCAAAATTAACTATGTTTTGATGAAAGAGGTACCGGATTCGAAACCCGACCAGGCATGGTTGCTACTTCTGCCTGAGACCCCTGGTTCGAATTCCAGAATTGACTGTTTTCATAAAGAGGACCCGGATTCGAATCCCGCTCAGGCATGGTTGCGAATGTTGCCGGAGACCCAAGGTTCAAATCCTGGAATTAACTATGTTTTCATAAAAGAGGTCCCTGATTCAAATCCTGCTCAGGTATGGTTGTGAATGTCTATTTATCACTTATTCCATCTTTGCAAATTAGTCAAAAGACACAGAATACAAAGTAAAATACATTAAATACATATGGGTTACTTACAACACGGAAGAAATCTTGGTTGTCCATTCTGTTGCCAAGAGTCAAGCGGAAATGAACTGGATCTGCAAAAGGAATCTATCCACTTTCTTATAGGGACGCACATCAGCAATCATATTTATTATTTCTTGCAAGGTGCTTTAGAAGTCTGCATATGAGATCACGATGCTTCCTTGTGTGAGGCACAACAGGTCCTTGTCTGATTTTCACAGGAGTTCTTTGTCCCGTCTTGGTACAGATTCTTCAGCGAGGAATGAGTGATGCCACTTAAATTAATATAACGCAAGATGTGAATTGCCTGAAAACATTTATAGGGGGTTCATTGTAAAACATAAGGGAAACAGAAAACGTCTTGCAGCATTTTTGTAGATCAGATATCAAACCAAAATGCCTAAGCCTAAAAGGGTCGGGAGGTATCGGTAAACAAATTCCAACCGATACAGATACATCGGTACTGGCTCAGCCCTAATAAAAGAATGTATTTAAAAAGTTGATATGCAGGCGGTAAATGTGATAACATGCTACTGGAATGGTCATACCTCACTTTGCTCTCCTCCAAACAAATTGTTCATCCTTGAAGTTTTCGATTTTTACAACATTTCCATAAATTTCTAAGACAATGAAAATACAAACGTAACACCTATTACAAAAAAACAAGTAAAATAAACATGTTAGTATATTTTGGAAGGAAGAACAAATCCAAGCAAAGGAACGTTTTATGAATGTATTACAGTAAAACCTCTATAATCTGGACAGGCAAAATGGAAAAATAAAAGAATGCAAGGTTTTAAATGTGGCTAGAAGTCAACAATCGCATTTGTCATATTGCTCCGTAACGGCTAAGAACATTGTATGTACGGTATTGCTTTACATTTTACTGTACTGTATAGTGTATTTAGGCCTACACTCTTTAAATACACCATAATAAACATGTCTTTTGCCATAAACAGAGTTTTAATGCACTTGCTACTGTTCTTTTAGGTTATTTCAGTTAATCTGGGCTTTCGTTAAACTGGTCAACTTATCCCCCCATTAGTCTGGATTAACGAGGTTTTACTGTAATATATTGTCACGATCCATCACTGACATATAGGCTGAAATCCATGTTCAATATCCAGTTTCCCTTGCACATTTGTCCACTAGGTGTCACACATGTTTGGCTCTTTTACAAACTTGATGAGATTAAACTACTTACGTAAGCACACAAGCATTACACAATCGGAACTTGGACTATCCATCCATACTATTAATTTGAGTCTGATGCATAACAGCAGAGCACATGGAATTCCTATTTCCATTTTAATTAACCTATTAACGTTAAGTATATGTATGGAAAAATCATTCTGCACAAAAAGTACAGTACATGAAAATCTGTTCTGAATTTGATTCTTGCAAAAAGTGCATGTGTATCATGATGATATTAGAATTACACGATCAGAACTTCGGCCCAGAAAGCAACTGACATCTTCCAACAGGGTTTCAAGTTCTGTCATTGCGTAAGTATTCTATGAGGGTATCTGTTCTTCCAAGTTATTTATTTTCCTTACCCTCTGAAAAGAAATTTAATAAATAATTAAAACTAAGACATAAAATTAGGACACGATGAATCAAAAACATTCAACATAATGCAGCAGACGACAGAGTACTAAGAGGTTAAGATTGGAGTGGTTTGTATGCAGAGAAACATTACTTGGCTGTGTTGATTTTTTTACTTAACCACGGAGACTGGTTCCGTCCCTGTCCACAGGGTAGTGTGCTATTCTCTAATTAGTAATTAGTTTATAGTCCTCAAAAACATGATGTGATATGAAGCTAGTGCCTGTTTTTAAGTGTAAAATGCAAATATTGCAGGTTTTACCCTAACCACCAGATGAAGTGGAGCCTCAGCCACCAAAAAATAATCCCCAAAGGCACTAGCTTCATATCACATCGAAGCCTGCCCCAAAACCAGAGGCCTGCACGAGACACGGATAAAACCCATCTGCAAGGTGTCACGCCTATAATAATATGGTTAAATGTCCTAAAACTCAACATGAATCAATGATATGGTGACCATACATCCCATTTTGACCGGGATAGTCCCGTTTTTGAAGCGTGTCACGGGCGTCCCTTTCATTTTATTTAAAAAGCGCTATTTGTTCAGTTTCTAAATGTGGGAGATATTTCAACTAAAAAAGTGATGCAATAGCAGTACTGCAACACCGCACCGTGACAACACAGGTGACTGTTTTTTAAGCACTTCATAACAATCAACATGTTCTGTTCATTGTCATCGATCGGCCGTAAGCCTCAACCAAATAAGGAAGGAATCATTGCGGTCGAGTAGTTTGCATTATGAAGTTAGCTTGCGCTGCAGCTGGTTTTGTTTAATGCATGTTCCGTGAGAATGAGTATGGCCAAGAAGCGATCGTGCAGTTTCGATTCGGACCTGCAAAAATAATTCAAATTTCTTTGTTTAGACTCGAACTTAAAAGATATTCTCGTGTTGCGTGTCAGATATGTGGTGTATGTTTTTCAGTCTCTCATGGCGGAAGAAGTGACATTAACCAACACATTGTTTCAAAGAAACACAAAGAGGCTGAAAAAGCAAAATGTAGCACCCCTAGTGTAGCGTCAATCTGTGAGAAAGTGAAAGACGAGAAAGTTTCCGCTAGTGAAGGAGTTTTTGTGTATCATAGTGTGAAACATGGACATAGCTTTCGATCAAATGACTACACATCGAAGTTAATAAAGAAGCTTTACGAACCAAAATATTCCGCAGCTCGCACTAAGAGTGAAGCGATTGTGTATAACGTGTTGGCACAGTTATCTTTGGAGGATGTGAGGAATAATTTGGCATCTTGCTCGAGTGATACACTAAGTATTGACGCTTCTAACAAGAAATCTGAGAAACTGTTCCCTGCGTAAGATATTTCCTTCCTGCGACTGGTATTCACACAAAAATTCTTGAATTTGCATCCCTGCTGGGTGAATGTCCTGAACTGCAATGCTTGCTGTTGACGAAGGTAATCGAAACACATAATTTGCAAGATAAAGATGTGGGACTTTGTGCCAATAACACTAATACAAACTTCGGCAGTGTAAATAGGCATGGAAAAAGCAATGTGTTTTGTCAGAGGCTTCAGTCTCAAATCAGCAAGGAACTAATTGGAATAGGTTGTGGTGCACATATCATTCACAATTGTTTGCAAACTGCCGTGGACTGTCTTCCTTACGATATTGAAAGTTTTGCGGTGAAATTGTACTAATATTTTCATGTGTACACAGTTTGTGTAGAACAACTTAAAGATTTTTGCAGTTTTGCTGGTGTGGAATATGCAAAACTTTTGGAACATGGAAATACCAGTTTCTTGACATTGGGACCAGCACTGAAAAGAATCTTAAATATCTTTGCAGGTCTGTGTTTCTATTTTCTTTCGCAAGAAAACCCTCCCCTTATTTAAAAAAAAAAACTATTTTGTGACCCTACTTTTGAACTGTATCTAATATTTGTGATTGATCAATGTCAGATGTTTGAAGCTAGACAATACTTAAGACAGAGAGGGATGACATATCAGCCACAGAGCCTTCATGCCACATTTCTTTATTAAAGAAGATTGATTGATTTGATGTTTTAAGTCCACTTTATGCACAGTAAAGCTAACTGGGACTGGACCCACAGTTTAAAGTAGGATCCAAACCACTTGTGCCTCCACCAGGTATCGAACCCGGGACCCCTTGATTACAAGGTGATGACGCTACCACTGCGCCATCGGGGAGGCATTTATTAAAGAATAAACTGATGGGAAGACAAGAATGGGTTAGAACACATTTGTACTCTTTAGAAGATTCTTGTCATGTTAGAAGTGAAGAATTTCTAGCCACTGTTGATATTTTTTACAAAATCTGCTGGGAATACCTTGAAAAATGGGAAACTAGTTATGGTGGAGCGGAGAATTTTCAGTGGGTTCTGCTGCAGAGTACACCTAGTTGGCGTGATATCCAAAACAGTATGTCAACAATTCCTGAGAAATTAGTAAACGTTCATATATTTGCTACTTCAGAAGACGAAACAAGACTGTTTGATCAGTGGCAGTGTGTGAGAGAAATCATAATAAAACTCCAAAAGAACTGGGAAGAAAATGTTTATGTTTCGGATAAATGGGTACAGGTATTTAGTAAGTTGGAAGCAAACCACATAAAGTATGACGTCCTATTAAAAGTTGTGGAAATGGTGTTGTGCTTGCCTGGAACATCCACCCCCGTTGAGAGTGTTTTTTAAATCGTGAACAATATGTGGACTGATGAAAAATCATTCCTGCATGTATCAACAATGAAGTCTCTCTTACTGGTGCAAGTAAATTTCACAGAGATTTTATGAACGATTACTGAAGAAGATTGGTTCTTCAGATAAATACTTTTGGCAGTCTTCAACTTCTGTCCCATATTTATATCCATGTGTGATCGGAAGGGACCAGGGATGTTTATATGTAAGTAGCCTAACAATTATTATAAAAAAATTATAAATACAATTTTGCAACATGAGATCATATTTTATTTATTGTGATCAATGTATTCATATAATCCATAATTAATATATTCAACACGTCAATAATGACAATAATTTAATAATTAGATATAACATACTTTTCAGAAATCAGGGGGTTGGAGGGTTAAACTGAGCTCCTTGGGATGTCCCGTTTTGGAAGCGAAATATTATGGTCACCCTAATCAATGACCACTTATCAGCTAGAGAGAAGAATTATTTGGCTGATTAAATGTTCGATCTTGCACAAACACATTTCTTCATTTTTACAGAAGAAACTACTTTCTATAGCATTGCGGGACATTGTGGAAGTGTGTAACAGTTTATTTTTTCTGTTTAGGGTATGTAGCCACACTGACCATTCACGATAGCCCCCAAATCATTCACATAGTGTTAGGTTAGGTTCGGCAAACATAGTAAAAAAAAAAAAAATCATTGCTGCTTCTTTATTTAAGTATACATCTTTCAAAATACCTTGAAGAACTTGTACAATGCTATAAAAAGTAATTTCCGTAAGTAGTTTCTTCTGTAAAAAGGAAGAAATGGGTTTGTGCTAGATCGAACATTTACCTTTGGCTGTTCCGAAAAGGAGGGAAATTGTGAATGGTATATTAAACTTGAAACTACGTTATTTTCCGTTACAGATAAGTGTCATGTGCCCGAAATTACATCATTAGTCAAGATGGCACTGAACATGTGGCAGCAAGTTACAGTTGCAGCATGTAAAATATCATACCAGAATGATGGTGACCGGCCGTGTGCACAGCAATGGACTTAAATGTTAAACAACAATTATGTAAGCAGCCATTTTCACCACTTTCCCAAAGTCCACTGCAACAATTTTACGTTAAAATCATGTCTCACCAGTCTCACGATCATTCAGGAATGCAGTTGCCCACACTGCAACTGTAACTTGCTATTACACGTTCAGTCAGTGGCGGAGCGTGACCTTTCCAACAGTGTAAGCCTAGCATGACGAAGGCTATTTCCCGTTGTGCTTATTTTTGGGCTGACATGGTTAGTGATTTATCCACACACATCGACCCCCGCCCCCCCCCCAAATTTTTCAGAACACTTCCCTGGAATTTTTCACCAAATTAAAAATTCTGGATATCTGATAATTAAGTCAGTGTTATTCCTATCACAATGAGTAACGTAACGATAAAAAATATGCAAAGTTAGATAAAATTAATAATAATAATAATAAACAAACGAAAACAGAAGGAAACAGAAAAGTGCTGAATACTTTTTACAACCGCATAACCAAGTATCAGCTCCGTATCATGAACCGCAAAATCGGCGCACTTTATTTTTCGTTTCTGTTACTATGTCTGCTAGAGAAGGAAGGGGTGGGCCTACCTATATCCACAAGTTTCTTCTTGGCAGCAAAATCCTTGCTGGACAACGGCGTCTTCAACAAGTTCTCCACGCCACCGCACAATCACACTCATTTTATTCCATAATGCACTTCACTACTGTATTACACCACAGCACAGGGACGACAGTCCGCTTTTCAATAGATGGAATTCGCAAAAGCAATATCTCGAGACTTTAACAAACACACAGCAAGAAGGGGAAAACAAAAATAAACCAGATCCAAAATCGGTCACTGCTCAAAGCAGTGATCTTTCGGACTGTGAGGGGAATATCCCTTTCGGATATAAATAAATTCCCTCTCTTGCCTTAAAATTCCCTATATTTAGTAAAAAAAAAAAAATACAATATAAAAGAAATGCTCACAAATTGTAGGGATATACCCAGAAATTTCTATCAAAGGACATGTAAGTGCTTTCTTAGGATAGTGTAAAAGCAAATCTAGCACCTAAAAGATCAGAAACAGGCTTTTCGTACGTTGTTCGAAGAGTGTTTGAATCACGGACTATGTAATTAATAATATTTGGTTCACATCTGACATGAAATTTGTAAAATTGGTTCAATCTTCAGTTTTCATTAACATTTATTTATTTATTTACTTATTTATTTCACTTTTTAGCTCAATTATTACCAGCTGAGTTCATACATAAACGGAAAACAGAGTCTTAATATGTCTAATGTTTATGCTCTCCTACAAGCGAAAAACAGAAACAACAAGAATTTAGCACATCAATGTGTATCTAGTTTTTACGTATCCCGCTCATTTCTAGGTTTCTCCTTTTTCCCCTTCCTGTTAGTTTTTTGCTTCAGAATTCCCTGTTCCTGGAGAAAAAAAAACCTCCTTGAAGCACCACCGGCTCAAATTTCCTTTGCAGTCAACCATTCATACCCGACAACGCTGGAGCCCCTCCTCTTGCAGGACCTGTGTCTCGCTGCCGCGTATTCAGTGAAGCCAACCCAAGCATAATGGTGCTAAATATCGCACAAGTTTAAAAAGTCGTTTGTAAGTTGGAGATATAAATAAAACAAAAGGGCCACTTTTCGTTGTGGTTGAATTTTCTCAAACTTTTCACATAACGTGGAACCCATGTCGTTGGTTGAACCATTCGAATTTATATTTGTTTTTGTTATAAATTAATATTTATAATATGAAAATCCCAGAACAATTTAGTAGTATGTAGCATAATTTCGGAGTTTAAACGACACCATGGATGTCCAGAAAGGGCAAGGGGAGAAGGCACTTCCTGAAAAATGAATGTCAACCATTTTCACACATATAATTTCATTTCAGTCACATCAAATTGTTAATTATTGTAAGGGCGTTGCAGAAAAATGTTAACTTCAAATTGAATTAGTATATTTTGAGAAGGGAAATATACCAAAACAACCAGAACTGCTATTTTACACCTATACGAAATGTAATGGAAAGTGTAGTGTGTAAGAAAAATCATAGTTGTGTAATACGAATAGATGTAGTGCGCACAGCCGATGGCTCGCACATGAGATGAGCAATAAATACTTACTTACTTAGTTTACCCCAACCCCTGAAAAAAATACTTTGCTTAATCCTCCCTGGTGGAAAGAAATACTGCGGACGTCCATGAACAACACTTTTTCTAAACATGAGGTTTGCAACGCTGCTGTAAGCCTCTGCCCGTAGGTTTACACACGTAGGGTTTCGACGCGCTCTTCTCCCTATATTCCCTGTTCTTCTCCTTCCAGATACGGTGGGCGACGGTAGGCAACTGCTCCTTCGCGGTCAGAAATTTGTAAGGCAACATTCAGACGGCTTACAACTTTCCCCAAGCAAAAGGCGGGAGTTCTCATGTGCCATCTGGTGTGAAGTGTTGCAATCTAACAAACAGGATCTCGAAGACTGGTATCAGGCCGAGATGAACTTTGAAGTTTTTACGAATTTTGCCATATAATTACATACATTTTACTAGAATTAATAAAGTGTAAGCCCGGCTTACACGGCTTACATGGACGCTCCGCGCCTGCGTTCAGTGCTATCTTTACTAATGATGTAAGCTCTTCGTATGACATTTATCCGAAATAAAAAATAAAGTTTCAAGTTTAATATACCATTCACCATTTCCCTCTACATTGTACAGTAACACACTTAATTTACTTCAAACGTGTAGCCATATTTCTGACTCTCCCGGTAGATTCAACTTGACCTACAACTTCCTGTAATGCTAATTAATGGTGTGTTACATGAAAAGTGACAGGGGCCATATACATGTATAAGGGTACAAAAGCAGAATGGTTAAAATTTGCTAATTATGATAGATGTATAAATAAATCTATGAGGAATTACAAGATGGCAGAACTAAAAAGATAACACAACAGTAGTAAATTGATTCTTATTAACTATTTTCATGTTTTTGTTGTTGCTATCATTGGAGCCACTGTTGTCCACGACTATGCTCACATGTCATCATCTCAATTTCTTCCATTTTTTTGCATGGTAATGCTATGGCAGTCATTTTCAAGATTTTCAAAACATACAAATAATAATCTTGCAATTAGAATACTAAGATCACCAAATCTGATCAGCCTAACCCCCACACATAAGCACGCAGGAACATTACACAATCTGAACTTGGCCCATTCATATTGTTAATCTTAAACTGATGCATAAACAACATGACACGAAAAATTTCTATTTGCACTTCAACTAAATATGAACAGCCAGTCTTTCATGCAACTGTCTTTAGTGTGTGAAAATATAGGATTTGCAAGAAGCACTCCAGAAGACTTATTGCAGTTGCCAATACGTTTATCATAGTTGAAATGAATTTTATACAACACAATTTTTATTTTATTACTATTCTTCCCTGTTGTTGTTGAGATTTTGCTTCAATTTTATTTTATGCTCTGATAGGCTAATCGGGACTGGACCTACAGTGAAATCCAAACCACTGCAATGTATCTCCACGTGTATCGAACCCGGCACCAAGATGGTGGGAGAACCGCAATACCTCCTGGTAATTCTTAAAATCCGTTTTCACCTTTTCACAATAATTATTGCGCCTATTTCTCCTTTCATCTCATTTGTTCATAGACGAAGTATACGTTATTGGTTGTGTTACAAAGGCATGTAAATCAATCTAGGATGATAATGTTTAAAAAAAACGTTGTCTTCAATAAAATACAAAACACTAACACTTCTATCATTAATTACTGCATCAGCAAACATAATCTGTGGAAACTTCCTAAAGTTTGTTCGTATTTATTATACTTACAGGTTAACTTCGAAACGAAACATGCAATTTTCTCTTCATATTTCTCCCTCTCCTGCAGCATTGCCAGGTCAGATTTTAAAAAATCGGGAGATCGTCCCCTGAAAAATCAGGAGATCTGCTTAAAAAATCAGAAGAACTAATAATAGCGGATTGTCAACGTTCTGGGGGGGGGGTAGAGTGGGAAAGCTTTCCACTATAATTATTGAACGTTTATTATTAATTTTAGATGTCAAAAGATAAATTTATTACTGTTATGTCAATACAAATTTTATTATGAATTTGCACTTCAAAGGGTACGATAACCCCACCCCCTTAATTGACCTAAGGTAAAGGTACAGTTTCCCCAACCAGTGGCGACGATCGGGTGCCAAAACTGGGGGGGGGGGGTGCTAGGATTCGGGGATACATATTTTTAAATACTCTACCTGATAACACCTTAGATTGCTTTTATTTTAAACTAGCCAAAGTTACAGGATGTAATTTTTTTAAGAATACATTCAAAGCATACTTGCATTAATGGTAATAGAGGAGGGCTATCATGCCTGAACCCCCGAAATTCCCTCGAATTAAAACTTTTATTTCAATCACGGAAGGTAACCAACCAGTATTAGACAGATTGGTTGATTGATATGGTTTATTTTACTTCGCATCTGCCGCATTTGTCTAATCGTAAAGATGTGAATGAAAGGAGACTTACAAAGAACTCCCATGCCCAGTCCGGGATTCGAACCCGTGACCCAGTATTAGACACTTTGCAGGTTTTTCTTCAACTTTTTTCCCAGTCACTCCAGACAATGTACATGTTAATTAAAGCAGCTTTATGCATTCGAGGATTACCTGGTATAAAATCGGGAAAGAGAATTTCTACCGCCACGGTATTGATTGAGTATAAAGGGACATAAGACCAATTGTAGTAGTAGTTACGCTCAGAAATAGCTTAAAAGAAAACAACGCTCTAAAAACATGAACTATTATTTCTAAGTTAAGAGATGATTAAGAAAAAATAAAACTGCAACGTACAAGTCTGCAACAGCAGTTTACTAAGCCGACCTCCGTGGCTGAGTGGTTAGCACAGAGTCGGTAACGCATCTGACTACCATGCAAAAGGTCCCGGGTTCGATCCCCGGCCGGTTCAAGTCCGGGAATTTTTCTAACGTTGGAAGCGGCCCCGTCTCCCACCCAGCGTCGAATAACATGGGTATCTGGCGGAAACCCTGGGGGGTAAAGGCAGTCAGGGACGTGATGCTGATCACATCACCCCCACTTACGACCGGATCAAGGAAGTGTGGGGCGTTACCGCCACACCCCCTATACGCCTTCATGGCGTGGTGCTAAGCACAAGGGAGCACTTTACCTTCTCTTTACCTATGACATCAAGGATCCCGTCTCGGGATCGAATCTCGGCCTGGGAATGGTTGTCCCTTCATTAATTTCATCATATCATCACTCATCCACGTCTTCGCGTTTAGCCAAAAGCCAAAAGTGGAAGAAATGCGAAGAAAAATAAACCAAATCAACGAATCAACAGTTTACTAAGAGCTAATTAACTATAACCTTTGGCTGCATTTGTAATGTGGACTCCCTTTTTTATCAGAGTTAAAAACCTGAACCTGTATCTAGCATTTGCTTCCAATAAACACTACCATAAAACTGAATACTTGTTCGTATGTGTGGGTGGCAACATTGGTATTTAGTTGTAACCAGTTTCCAGTTGCCTCCCGTTTGACAAAAACCGCACCAGATGTGGAAAGTGAGGACACCTGTCTTGAAGTTCCCAATGCACAAAGGGCTCAAGAAGCCGCGCGTCTTTCCCAATATCATCAAGCCTGACCATATGACCCTCCTCCCACACATACCTACCTCTCTCTCTCTCTCTCTCTGCGGAATATTCATGTGTCTTCGCATTCCACCAGCTGAATATGTAAATTTTAAATCAACTTTCAATATTTTTAAATAATTGTTCATTATAAATATTTAAGAAAGCAAAAAATCAGGAGATTTCCACATTTTCTTGAAACTTGTCAGGAGATCAGTAGATCATGCTGAAAATCAGGAAATCTCCTGCGAAATCAGTAGACCTGGCAACGCTGCTCTCCTGCAAGAACAGGAACCGGAAGAAGTCGCCACGCCAGTCTTCCCTCCGCACAACAGTCTTGCTACCCTGTGTTCTGACGTCAGATGAAACATGTATACGAGGTTAGGTTAGGCCTATTAGGTTAGGTTCCATTAGCATAAATACAATGAAATATTATTATTTAGGCTAAGAGAACTAAACCTAGCTAGCCTAACCTGACAACGTAGGCCTAGCCTAAAATTAAAAAGCTTCTTCCCGTGACGTCAGAACACAAGTTTGCTCAAGTGTTGTGCGATAAGTGATACCCTTACATTCGTTTCGGATTCGACGGTCATTTGTTTTTACACATAAGTACCAGGTACTACCAGGTTCAAATCTATGAATGAACGTATGAAGCAAGCTAGAGCGCCAGCTTACGTATTTTTTGTTTGACGTGTGTGGGACAGTGGCGTACGCAAGGGGGAGTTACCGGGTTTAACCCCTCCCTTGAGCTTTTGAAATATTATGGAAAATGCTGTAGGAAAAAAAAATAAAACGGCTAATTTATCACAGTCAAAGATCTGCGACAGTAGTAATAATAATAATAATAATAATAATAATAATTTGAAATATTACTCCCATGCAGCATGAAGAAAAACACAACATTCCAAACACAATCTAAGCGGCCGCAAAGTTCAATTTTGCAATTTTTTTTTGGAAAAGTCGCGCAGTGACTCTCGCGAGAATTGTGAAAATTCCTTGCTTCGTCGCAGTGTGCCGACATTATTGCAAACGTTCTTCCCGGTATTGATTTCACATCCCCTTGTGAACTCTCAAGTGATGCTGAGTCTACATCCCCATCATTACATAATGTTGAAGAAGTGCTTGGGAATCACCTAGAAGTGATAAATGTGTTGGAATGCCTATAAACTTACTTTTCAACGAAAACATAGACTCAGTGGAATTTAGCAACATGTATTCTCGCGCTTCATCATCATCCTGAGCGAGTTCCATAGGTAAAGGTAATATAAATTCCCCCGTGCATATAGCACCGTGCCATGAAGGCACACGTAGTGGTGTGGTGGGCCCCAAAGATTGTCGATCTCGAACTAATTTGCAGGTGATGTGATCAGCACCATGCTCCGGCAGCCTTCATCCCCCAGGGTTGCTCTCAGGTACCCATTGCTGTGAGGCTGGGTACGGAGACAAGGCTGGATAAATTCCAACCAATACCGGGAATCGAACCCGGATATCCCACGAAGTTGTCAGACTAGACCAGCGCGGCTCCTTGAATGAGTTTCATATTTCGATTGTTTCAATAAATTTAATATATTTGCTTGTTTTTATGGATTTTCTTCACACTTAAAATGTCTCACTTATCATATACAAATAACCGTTTTCTAGACAATTATTTTGTAACAAAGAAACAAAAGAAATGTAATTTTGTTCTATTTCTTTCATAAATAGCAGCTGCATGTGTAGTAATTAAATTAATTAATTAATTAATTCTAAGAATTATTAATTAATTTATTATTATTAATTAGTTAATTAAATTATAATAAAACAATGGTAATGTGAATTTGTAGAAAGTTTTCGAAATAACACCTCCCTTGATGAAATCCTGCGTACGCTACTGGTGCGGGATCCAGATTAGTCGGTACCGAGATTGCAAAAAATCAATTCCAGCCCCGATCCCGACCTCGGGAAATGATTTACAGACTTTTCGGGATACTTAACAGTTCGGAAATTCCCAATAGTCGTGTTTAAAAAGTAGGGGTGTGCGGGTTCCGAAAAGTCGGGACCGGGATCGGGAAAAAAAAATTCCGTCCCGATCCCGACTTCGGGAAATGGCTTCCCGACTTTTCGGGATCCCGAGCAGTTTGGAAATACCGAATGGTCATTTTAAAAAGTCGTTAATTCTCTACGTTTTCTGCATTGTAAGTGCCTGGAACTTATCGTAAATTGCTAGTTTTTATTCCAGAAATACAAAGGATTAAAAAAATTTCTCGTCCCGACCCAAAAAATTCTGTCCCGCACACCCCTATTAAAAAGTGTTTAATTCTCGATGTTTGAAACTTCTTGCAAATGGCAGTTTTTATTCCAGAAATAAATAAATTTAAAAGTGAAATGATGTGTAGATTTCAAGATGTTTGCCGTGTCGGAAAATTTCGATCAATAACCCGTCCAGAAAATTTCGTTATTTTTTCCCCTTTCGAACTCAAACATAACCAAGGCAATCTCTCTGGTCGCGGATTGATTAAAAGCCACCTGTCGTTTTCTCGAAAACTATAGCTATCGCAAAACATATCTCAATTGAAAGCATAGCCAGTGCCAATTTAAAGCGACAAGTTATTTGCAGGGTCTTGGGAAAGTTGCCAAAGGGGTATGGTGAGACATTCCCCTTCCCATTCTACGCAGGAGTTTGCTACAGTGGAAACTACGCTGCTGGGCGATCGTTCGGGCCCATGGCCTTCACGTCGAACACAATCGGTGGTGGCGCAAAGGGATTTACTACCCAGTTGCTAGGTTCAAAGTTGACTATTTTTATCTTGGGCAACCTTCTGAAGTTATATCGATTTGCAGATCTGTATCTGACAGTAAAATAAATTAGGCTATATTTTTTAATATTGCTCTATCTTCATAACCAGCAGAATCCAGTTCCATCTGGAAATATAAAAATAATTAAACATGAAATGTAAGACTGTGGCTTCCAATGCATTACGTAATTATGCTTGTATTATCAGCGTGTGATCAGCACTAGGGAATCAGTTTGCTATCAACGATAAGGATCAGAGAAGAAGACTGATGAATGAGAGACTCAAAGTCAATTCATGTTGTTTTATTTTGCTATTATCACAATATTGTCTTCTTTTGTCTTCTGCTAATTTTTGTTCGGCCCCTATACTATAACCTAGGATAGCCTAGTGGCAAATCCTCTCCATGGGTAGAACCAGTACTCGAAGTGAGTGAAGATGCAGGGGGATGGCACCCTCCCTGCTAGCAAAATTTTCGCAAGACATCGACCCTCAGTTGTATTATTGTCACCACATTAAACCATAGAAGCATCCCCCAGGTAACATTTTCCACTTCAAGCGCTGGGTAGAACGAAGAGAGAAAATACCGTATGGTGTAAAATTTGATAAGTAATACTTATGCTTTCTGCTCTACTTACGATCTTCTTGGTTATTATTGAACTACTTGAAAGCCAAAATAGATAGCCTAGATAACGTGAAAATATGACTAATGGGAACAGGGGGGGGGGGGGTGACAGGGGAGTTTCATGAAGCGCCTGCGTCATGGGAATTTTTGGGGGGACAACATTTTATACCAATTCTATATACGATTCTAGATTTTCCAATCTTCACACAAAAGTTGGGGGATCGTATCGTTTGATTGACTTGTTATTTATTTTTAATTTTGTTATTATGTATAGTTTTTCTATCTACCTGTGGGTGATCGCGGCGATAGGGTTGAAATGAAACACCACCTCTTATGCCTTTAGAATTGGTTTGGATGGAGGGGGGAGGGAATGCTATTCGCATTAATACAAGGTTAGTCGAGCAGACTATTTTTTTTCCGCTTCGCTCGCAATCTACTTCTATTCTGTAATGTAATGTATTTAAATAATATGTGTTGTATACTTGTATCGAATAAGCTTTGAATACGTACACAATTTAGTGTTAGCTAGTTGCATATGTATTTTCTTATTTTATGTCGCTCCATGTTCCATATGTGCAAAACATATGTTGTACGTACATGAAAGTTACACATGTATCTTCGTAATGCATTTATCATTCATTTTCTGCCATTCAAAAATACAGTTTGTGTGCTTGATTTCCATTATTAACTAATGTGAAATTGACGGTGTTGAAAAAATATTTCAAATCGTTTGTTCCCAACAAATGCTTTAGAGACTTCTACCCCCTTTTTGCGTAATTTATGAGGATAATAATTACTACTACAACAACTACCACTAGTAATAATAATAATAATAATAATAATAATAATGATAATAATAATAATAATAATAATAATGTCATTATTATTATTATTATTATTATTATTATTATTATTATTATTATTATTGGTACGAATATCCTGGTACTTGCCCCCCCCCAGACAAAAAATCGTGGTTGCACCTTTCGTATTATATTTTGCTGCAAATTTTGTCTGACAAATATAATTTGAGTGATTAATTCGGCATAAACTGGGGGGGTGTTCTACCTTTTTGGGGGGAGCGCGTCATGG
>NC_139251.1:21107905-21406558 GCF_977018435.1 Lepisma saccharinum | reverse complement strand
AAATCAAGTGAATGAACCTAGCAAGCGGCAGCTAAAAACGGCCGTTAATCCGCTATTGGTAGATGCATGGGGTTGGCAGAGTAACAGTGAGCCGACATCTGTTATCACAGAGTTTGTTGTGCGCTGTTTGGAGATTATCTCAAAGAGAGACTGAAAAGCGGAGAAAGTGACAGAAAGCAATGTCCTGTGCCTTCTCTTCCACTCGTCGTGACGGTGGCAGGAAGAAAAAAATCCGACTCGCCAGAATGATTTGCTTAGCTGAAAAGGCACAGCGGGAGCGGATACATTTGTGAATCCTTGGTGAAAGTCTTGGTACAGTGGGATGCACAAGTATCGCTTGGCACATTGTCCATGGCTATTATTATTAATTTTTTCTTGCATCCTTTGTTTTTTTTTAAAAAATATACTTTTACGTATACTGTTGCAGAAGTTACCAGCTGCTTGTTTAGCTGCTGCTGTCATTGTTAAATAATTTAAGCTAAAACTTTAAAATAGGCAATGAAAAATCTATTTTTTTCCTGTTTACGTTAATATACTTCAGACAACAGGTCAAATAGAAACAATATATTCTTTTTTTATAAATTCTCTAATTGATTCTCTTTAATTTGGTCCGAAAAAGAAGGTTGTATCTCATTCTTATTGTTATTGAGAAGTTATGCGCGTTTAAAGATTACACTACAAATTCTGACGGCGGCCATATTGATGGCGTCATATCTCCGAACCCGCAACGGCATTCTTTTGACTTTTTGTACTACATGTTCCAGCAAGATTAGTTTATTTTTTTTTTTTTTTAGGTTTAGCTTCAAAAATGCCTAATTTGACTGTACTATTGGTGGGTGATAAACAGTGCATGTGCATCTTGATGGACAATTTGCGTGGTAATACTTATGCATTCCACTGTACGAGTCTAGGCTTAGAGGACACTGCATTCCACAAGTAATATAAGATTTTGTCTCTGTGTTACGTATTTACTTAATAATATCTTTTTAGTGGGCGAAGTTCAACCATAGGCTATTCGACCGCTTAACCCTTGTCACAAGATACGCGTAATATAAGGACATGAATAGCTACAGAAAGAAGCAATGGCAAAAACTAAAGAAAAATAAAGAATTTCAAATATACCCACAATATAAGGAAATACTCGTTATAATAATAGTAATCTTTATATAATACAAATTACAATTTTAACAAATGACGGAAATGTAGAAAAATATGAGTAACCGAAAGAAAATATTACAAAAGTTAACATTCTATTACCTTTGAGCAAAAATAATATAGGAAAATGATAAAATAATAGTCACAATAATGTTATATCGTTTGTTGAGGTGTCAGTTTTATTCTGCTGAATCTATTCTTTCAGTTTAATTCTGAAACTACTGTTGCTTATTATAGATTTAATATTGGCTGGCAATGCATTCCATGCTTTCGGGGCAGATATAGAAATCTCTATAGTGTAGTGGAGAGGTTAGGAATGTCATTTTCGTTGTAATGACTTGTCCCGTGTCTGTGCAGGTTTATGTTCGGTTTGTAGAACGTGCATAAAGGAAGTACAAGGTAGTAGTCTCCTGTTGGCCATTGTTAAAATATTATATTTGTTTAAGGTTGGAAGAATCTGATTGCGTTTATCCAGACGAAATGTACAGTAAGAGCCAAAAGGATGTTACCACTGAAATGGTTATGTCGAGGTTACGGTTTGTTATTTTTAGGTATTTATTTTCACTGTAATTTATATATGTGTATGTATGCAGGTATGTGAATGGTATAAAGTGTATCTCAGCTATAGTTTCCATATAACATGTCTCCAGTAATCACTTGCAAGGCATATAGACATGTAACTCATCCTCCCTTCAAATTGCCATATAAGTGGTAATATCTTTTTGGCCCTCCTCCCTGTATATCCAATGTACGATTTGAATTGTTGTGCTGACTTTCTTTCGCAAGTTTGGCTTCTCTTTACTACCACTTGGCTAACCGCGAAGAAGAGGATGAGTGATGATATGATGAAATTGATGAAGGGACACTCGCAAAGAACACCCATTCTGGGGATTCACACCCGGAATCCCTGGAGCGTGCTGTGTTAACCACTACGCTACGGAGGTCGGTTCGGAAGTTTGTGTCCGTAGACAATGTTACAATGAGGAAATAATGGCCAAATTAAAGTTTGGACGAGTGTAAGGTGCATTGATATGATCTGTCCAATCCAGTGAGTCGTAAACAATCCAAGCCAAGATTTTGTTTCTGAACCGGGGGTGGGGGAGGATGCTACTAGTTTTGAATTTGAAGATTTTCAGGTCCAGGCCTGCCTCCCTCGTCAATTTAAAATGCTTAATTTTAATGGCGATGCTTTTTTTTACGTGCATAAATGATTCATCTGCGTGGTATGGCTGAAATAGTCGCATATTAATGTTGGCTTACGTTATATACCAAAGTCACGAACGAAAGCTTAGTCGCTTCTTCAGCATCCGTGGCGTAGAGGTCAGCGTAATGCTCTACGAAGCCATTGTCCGTCCCCATGTTCGAATCCAGGTTGGATGGAATCAGTGCCTTTTTTCTGGGAAGAAGATTTAGGTACTCTTCAACTGTTCGTCGTAAGAACATTCCCTTGGAATAAGGAAAAATTGCCTATTTTCCTCTTCTTCCCTCCCTTTTATTCTCTCTTTCATCATATATATATCTTCTTCCCAGATTTCGACCTTTTCTCACTTTTAGTAGCTATTTGTTCGTGTTTACTTCATCTTTTCTTGGCCGTTACTTTTTCTATATTTTCAATTTCATTTTCTTAGTTTGTTCTTTATTCTTTCTCTCTGTCGATCTTCTGCTATTCGGTTTCCTTCCTTCTCTCTCTTTTTGCCTGCTGCTTCTATATTTCTCTTTGTACTTCTTGCTTTTATATTTTCTTTCTCTCGCTTTTCTATTTCTTTCTTTCTCTCGTTTTTCTATTTCTTTCTTTCTCTCTCTCGCTTTTTCTATTTATTTCTCGCCCTATTTCTTCGTTCTCTCTCACTTCCTTATTATTCTCTCTCTCTCTCTCTCTCTGTGTTGTCTTGTTTCTTTAAGTTATCTTACTTTATCTGCTTCTCACTTATGTTTTTCTTCTCTTCCCTTCGCTTTCTCTATCTCTCTTTTCATTTCTCCCATTCTCTACCGTTTCTTTCTTCTCTCATTTCCTTCTACCTTAAAACACTTTTCTTATGATGACATGTAAACATAATGCCAAAATAAATGGAACTTACCAATGTGAGAACCACACACACACACACACACACACGCACACGCACACGCACGCACACCTATCGTAAAAACTTCATTAGTTTTATTCTCACTTATGAAAAGGTACCGATATGGCATACCGCCAGAGGAAAACCCACTGGATGTAGCATTGTGTTTGTCCCATCGTGAATTTCATCAGTTCATCCTCATCATCACGATTAACCCAAGAAGTAGAAAAGCGGTGTAGGCCTAAATGAATGGAAGGAAAAGGAAACAGTCGTCGCGTTCTCGGCCTCTCGAAAATGGAAGTCAAAATAAATTTTATACAAATTGTCCATAATCAATTTGATTAGTATGTTTTTTTCCCACAATGTGGTCATAATGAATTGGAAGGAAAACGCCAATAGTGCCCAGGATTTTCGAAAGGGGGTGTTAGTAGTAGTGAGCCCTCATTTTGCCATCGTTTTCTGTCTTTGACATTCTTTTTCTTAGGAATACTGGGCCAAGGAGGCGGGGTTATGACTCCCACCAATCCCCCTTCTTCGGCACGCCACTGGCAGAGGACATCTGCTTCGAATCAACAGAATTCCATTTCTTACAACACAGAATGTGGAATAAAAGAGAATGAAAATATTGATGGGCAATTTTTCCTACTATTACCTTTTGGTTAGCTGTACCATCCCCAGCTGTGATGATTTTCTAGGGGTGCGGCGAATAAGGTTTAAATAACACGATCGAAATGCATATTTCTTTGACCATTGGAGATCTACAGGGATGATTGTTGTTATCTCCCCCCCCCCCTACCCGTTGGATGTTTTCTGGATCTGCCCCTGATTCACAAGATGGGCGGATAAGTCTGCTTGTTTTGTACTTGGACATTTTGTTGAAAGAAGTCTCGTGGTCGCATCTTTCGTCGCACCGTATTAAAAACAACAAAGAACAGACATGCACTCGTAGACAGGTAGAAAATAACGGGGGGAGAGGGGGAAATAAGGGGTGGAATTCCGTTTCCGGAATGCCGAAGTACTGTTAGCAAGTTACGTCGCAGAGAAAGGCTGCTTCCATTGGCTGCTGGTGTGGAGTCTTCAAGTAGCCCAAAGCATTGTTTAATCTCGAGCCCAGGTGTTGTTTCCCTTCCGCTTCTGCTTGATAGTGCCACCTATGGTCAGTTTCGTGCACTACCAGCGTGGTTTTTGTTGACCTCGACATCCAAAGAGCAAGTCCTGAAGTTTCTGGGTGGCATTTGACGCCCATCGCTACTCTTATTTGCTGCAACGATGTGAGGAGGTAATGGCGTCGCGAGAAAATGTTTATCTGCTCAAATACGGAATATTCTCGTATGGAGCCTGCTTTCTTTCACAAAGATCTCCCTTTTTGTATATATCTTCTGTCTTCTCTCTCTTTTTATTTTGTTTCTTGTTTGACTCACTCTTTCTGTCTTCTGCTTTTCGCTCTTCCTTTTTTTCATTCTTTCGGTACTTGCTTTTTCCTCCCTCTGTTTTCCTTTATGTATTCTGTTTCCCTTCTCTTTCTTCCTCGCTCTTTTTTATATCTGTATTTCCTCTTCTGTTTAACTCTTTTCTATTCTTTCTCACTTTCTATTTACTTTGTTTCACTCACTCTTTTATTCTTTCTTACTCTCTTCTATTCTTCCACTTTATTTGTTTTTGTGTTTCTCCTCCTCTTTCTATTCGATTCTTTCTTTCCTTCTCCTTGTTCATATATCTACTTCTATTTCACTTTTTCTTTCCTTCTCCCCGTGGTTCTTTGTCTTATTTATTTCCTTCTTTCACATTATTTTTCATTCTTTATCTTTTCTATTCTTGGGGTGTAAGGGGGTGACCATTTCTCAAGACACCCAAATAGTCTCTTCCACGTGTTCACCCTGAAGTGCATTTCGCAGACTAACGAGAGACTGACGTGTGGGCTCATGGTCAGCATAATCCTCTATGGGACTTTTGTCATGTGTTGTCCATACGTGTTTGTGAATTGGCCCTTCATCTCTTTCACCTTATCACCATTCATCCTCATCGTCACGATTAGCCAGAATTGGCAGAAAATCGAAGTAAAATGAATATCAATCAATCAAATTTTCAATTCTTTCTCTTTTTCTCGTTCTTTTTTCTGTCACACTTTTCTTCCTTTCCCTATGTTCGTTCTTCCTTTTTTTGCGTTTAATTTTTTCTCTGTCTTCTCCCTTTATATATTTCAATTTTCTCATTCTTTATCTTTTCCTCTCCCTTTTCTTTTTCTTGTTTCCCCTTTTTGCTTCTCTAACAGTGTGATCACTGTTCTGCGCTGATATGATCAAAATTTATCATGTTGAATATTTTGGTGGCAGGGGTTTATTATAATTTAATAAAAGTTAAGGCTCGGCTGGAGCTTTGTCCGCCAGGGCAGCTGTTCTCGAATTTTACTCTCTGGAAAAACTGCTATGATATTCCAAAATCTGAAAAATTACATATTATTAGAATTCCTTATAGAAAATTTACATGAATCTGAATGTGGTTGCTTTCGCTGTTTGCTAGATATTATCAATAGTTTCGTGGCTACGTAAGTCTATTAAACTATTGAGAAAATCTAGACAAGAACGAAAGCAAACCACGTTAAAATTCACGCGAATGCTCCAAAATATATGGAATATCATGGCGGTTTTTAGAAGGAAGATGAAAATTCGAAAACAGGTGTCCTGGCGTAAGGTCCAGCCGAACCTTAATACACTGCCTTCCAAAAGTTAAGCACGCAATGCAAATTTTCGAAAGCGTATTTGAATTTAAATGGCTGAAAATCGCTGCGGATGTAGGTGTCAGTTTTTTATGTGTAGCTTCCTTTTTGTAAGTAGAGAGTACCTAGGTGCTTAATCTGTTCTCTTGAAATAGCATAAAAGCGAGGATTTCGTGCAAGAATCATCACACTTTCGTTGAAGACGAAGGGTTTGAGGTGCATTTAAAAGCTGATACGAAGTGTTCGTAACTTTTGTACGATTATTTTTGATAATATTAGTGTTTCTATGGCTGAAAGAAGATGAATGACAGATAGTGAGCACTGGCGTGCTGTCGGACGCATTGAAGCAGAACAGTCAATCAAAGATGTCGCTATTTTCTTTGGCGTTGATCATTCGGTAATGTCTCGATTATGGAAACAATTCCAAACAAGTCAAACAGTTGTTCGGAGACCTGTACCCGGTCGTCCAAGGGTTACCGCCCCCTCTGATGATCGATATATTGCTATAGTAGCCAAGCGGAATCGACGAGCGACCTCCACAACTTTTACATCCAAGGTTGCAGCGGCACTTGGTAAGACAATAGCTGCAAGTACTGTGCGCCGAAAGCTCCTCATGAAGGGATTGTACGCCCGAGTACCACGTGTTTGTGTTGCACTAACCGTCCAAGCCAGAGGGGCAAGATTAAAGTGTTGTCGTCAACATGTCAATTGGACTGTCTCAGATTGGTGCAACGTCCTGCTCACGGACGAGTCCAGATTTGCTCTGGAATCAGATGATAAGCGTGTAAGGGTCTGGAGAGAACGAGGCACACGCAATCGGGCCAAGAACATCATCGAACTTCACGCATTCAGAGGTAGCAGCGTCATGTGTGGACTGTAATTTCAATGGGATATCGCACCGAGCTGCACATCTTTAATGGCAGTTCTGTGACGTCTGCACGGTATCGGGATGAAGTCCTAGACCCCATTGTGAGACTCTACGCTGCAGTGGATGGTCCTGATTTCCTCCTTATGGAAGATAATGCCGGTCCCCATCGAGCCAACATCGTTGACGAGTACCTGGAAAGTGAGGGCATTTCTCGTATAGAGTGGCCGGCGTATTTCCCCGACCTTAATCCCATTGAAAACCTTTAGGATGCCCTCTGGCGTGCTGTCTGCACATTTACCTTCTCCATCCAGTCTCGGAGAGTTGGAAACTGCCCTAATGAAGGAATAGCCATTGCTCGCATATGCGATGGTTGATCACCTCAATGAAAGCATGGAAAATCGTTGTAAAGTTTGTGTGAAGGTCCGGGGTGGTCACATACGATATGAGTTTTTGTTTTGGTTCTATACCATATTACTGTAAGTTTTGTTTTGTTTGTTTACCTTTAAACATCATTATGTTAATGACCCAAATGTGACGTCATCATATTTTTTCATCTTTTGTACACAGTTCTTGTTTTCTTTCATGCATAAACACATTTGCTACCTTCATGTGCATTTCTGTGTTAATCAAAGCTTTACTTTTCCATTTTTGTTGATTTTACCATCTCGTGCTTAACTTTTGGAAGTGTGTTTATTAAAACTTTATTCTAGTTATAAAGGTGGCGCAAAAGTCATCAACTAATTTTCTTAGTTATAGCTTGGGTTTTAAATTAAACAAAGTAGATTTTTTTGTGTTAAACTTTTATTGATACTTGTAAGTTTTATGTCCTCAATTTTTAAAGATAACATCCAATAAGTGACCACCATTCGAATTGATGCAAATTTGGGCTCTTTTTATTGCGTTTTCTATGGTGTTGGAAATCTGTGGGGAAATGTTTTCAATTTCATGCTGAATATTGTCCTTTAGTTGCTGTAACGTCTCTGGCTTATTCACATAAACCAATGACTTCAAATATACCCAAAGGAAAAACTCTGGAGCGGTCAAATTGGGGGGGGGGGGAGCGTTCTTGTTGCATATACTTATTCATTTTCGCACACAATAAATTTCGTGAGTATCTTATATTTAACTGACAATACACTACTGATATAAACAACAAGATGTCAAAATAAGGGTCAGTTCAAATAGGATGATGACTTTTGCGCCACCCTTTATCTTCGTAGAATACAGTAACTAACTATGTTGCATTTCAAAAAGATTGACTATAACTTTTAAAAAATGGCTTTTCCGAAGACTCTTATCAGATATCCTGTTTGCTCGGGACTTTCCCAGTCTCTGCGCACCAATGCCCTCTCCTCCCATTCCCCGGCCAAATCTTTGCATGGTAGAGTGGCTTTACAGTGAGATGCATAGTATCACCAAGCATATTGTCCGTAGCCATGTCCATTCTCTTTGTTTTACCCGCTAAAAGGCTTCAAAAATTGAATCAAGAGGCCAAACAAGCTGACAACCTATTCACCAACATACGTAATCAAGGGGGCCCGGGTTCGATACGAGGTGGATGCACATAGTGGTTCGGATCCCACTTTAAACTGTAGATCCAGTCCTGATTAGCCTTACTGTGGATAAAGCGGACTTAAAACACCAAATCAATGAATCAATCAAACAATGGACAATTTGTCGAGCAATACATACATATTACCAGACAAGTTGTCTATCACCGTGTTTATTACCCTTATTTTATGTCTAGAACTGAAACAAAACGCCAAACAACCTCTCAATCAACATCAGTACAGTCCTCCTCCTCCGTGGCGGAGTGGTTATCAGAGCGCGCTACGACGCCAGGAGTCCCGGCTTCGAATACAGGCCTGGGAATGGGTGTTATTTGTGAGTGTCTCTTCATTATATCATCATTCATCCCCGTCGTCGCTATTAGCCAAGAGTGGCAGAAAGGCGAAGTAAATAAATTAATCAGTCAAGATACGTGCCAGAAAGAACCAATCACAATTTGCCCAGCAAGATCTGAATGAAGAAAACAAGTTGAAAGACGTGAAGGGTTAAAAGAAATAAGCAGAACGGTCGAACATGCGAAATTAACACGCACAAACCAACTCCCCGTTTTGACACGAATGCCCCTTTTCCATCACTCTCAGATGATGGAAATCTCAGATCAGTTTCTTCCCTGCAGCCGAAAAAATCGAGGGAATTCGTGTGAATACACTTTCCAATCTTCTATACTTCACATGGTCAGATTGTTACCCGTCTGGAAATATATCAGCAGGTTGGCTAAAATGTTGCACGAGAACAAATATTTGGTTTTGATTGAATGTAGTAGGGTTCCTTACGTCGCTTTTCCACCACTTTTTGTCCAATCGCGACCATGGATGTGAATGTTGATAGGATGAAATAGATGAAGCACTCACAAACACGTATGGACGCCGCAACACAATTCCTACAGAGAATTACACAGGTTGCAGGACCAGCCGCCAGCGTGTAGTCCCGTTTCGCCTAATTGCTCATCAGCACAAGCATATGTGATTTATGCCCTGGCCGCCATTTTAGGCGAAACGGGATATCCCCTTTCCCATTCGCCTGAATGGGAAATATTTCAAATGAGGCAAATTTAATAGTCTCTCAACAGGAAGATAAGTGTTCTGCTTTGTTGTTAATTCATCCTTAATTAGCGCTTAAAGTTAGGTTAATGTACAATTATCAACAGTGTTGTTATTTATTCCATGATCCATGTTGAAAATAGAAAATGGAATTCCCTTTAAAATCTGGTCTCTGATAATAACCTTACCTTAGTTAGCGCTTAGCATACGACTAAGCCTATTTATTGGCTGTTATATTGCTGACTATTTGGCTTATGTGACTGTTCGTAATTAGCATCGGTACATGTTCCGAATTGTTTTGTGTTTATCTTGTTCACACATTAGTTACATCAGAAACCGACAAAATTTTCCTCACTTGTAATATTTCCCTTCCAACCGGTTAAGGAAGGAATTCGGCAAATCTGGATCGTTTCGCCTAAAATGGCGGACAGCTGTCAGATCTGATGGACGTGTGCTGGTAAGCCATTGGGCGAAACGGGATGCGATCAGCGCCGCCTCTTTGGCCTACGTGGACGAGAGGTTGACATTTTAATGTCTTACAACAAAATTTTGTTATTCATTGTGTTGGAAATAGAATGTGAAAACACATATTATGTTGTTTCACAATTAATGTCAATGTAAGCGTACTGTATTTTATGTAGCTCGTGTAGCGTCTTATATGATTAAAATGGTAAATTTTTACAATTTTAAGTCCATATTTTGGTGAAGATAACTAAAAGTGTCCTTTACATTATATCACGCAAATATTTAGATATTTTTGGAAATTACTAAACAAAAAGTAGTTATACGTTCTTTCTGAATCCAGTATAGACATCCTAGATATTTCAGTCGAACTATACATACATTATTACCAGAGTAGATACAGTTACGTAGGTGTCAATTGGTCTATGTACCCAAAAGTGGAAGAAAAGCGACGTTGATTGATTTGGTTTATTTTGCTTTGCTTTTCTATCACTTGCGATTTCGAAGATGAGGATGAGTGATGATATAACACTCCCAAAGAACATCCATGTCGGGATTAGAATCCGAAACCCCCGGCGTCACTGTCACGGAGGTCGAGCAGAAATGCGACGTAAAATTACGAAAATGTATTCAGTTATTTCTGCTATAGTTTTCCTTTGTAAACGTATTAGCCAGGTGTTATTTAATATTAAAAAAAACAACACACTATTTTTTTTTAGAACAGGTTTATTTTGTGCAATGAAAATCCTTGTTTGTTTGAGATTGAGTGTCGGTGAGAAAGCTACTCCTCGTTCTTATTTGTCGGAAGTTTTCATTTCGGAGCGACAGCGTGGTTAGGAAGGGGTGAAAGTGTATCCCTACCTTCCGGCCTGTTTTCCTCTCTCGCTCGTCCATTGTGTTCCCTGGGAAGGAGTGCCCGTGACGTCATCCTGCCTCCCGCCTCGCTCCTCGCACCTCCCCGACCTCTAGGGAACCGCCGATGACCTTGGCTGGGGCACGCGGGAACCAAGCTGGGAGGCGGCGTTGCCATTTCGGGCGCCCACGTTGCCAAATCCTCGGGTTTGTTTGCACCGGGGAGGGAGAGGGGTGTACCTGAATATTCTTGTTCGTTAATTGCTTCCCCACGAAGGAAGGGGGTAAGGGGGTTGCTACGCTTCCTGTTTCCACGCTATTTTTCGGTATTATTGCACCCGATGCAGAGCGGAGTCGATATTTTTAAAGGAGAACCGCGCCGTGACCTTGTTAAAGAGCTTGCAGGAATGAGTCAGTTCCCCTCCGTTAGGTGGATTGCGTACACATCATCACAGTGGGCTTAAAATGTTGCCTTCCCCCACCTTAGTCCTTTCATCATCGTTTCCCAGTTTCGTAGCCGAGTCCCATGCTCGCAGGTAACCCCAAAATATAGAACTTGATAAGAAGCTAACCCATTCGTTGTACTTTATAATTCACATATTTTCTTCCACTTCGAATTAATCGCCACCACAGAAGTGTGAGATAAACAAGGTCCGAAGTTTTACGCAGCTAAAGCATGCGAAATAGCAGAAAAATTACTAAAATATATGTAGATGTGTAAGTATACTAAAACATAATACTTTGATAGTCTTCTGTCATTTTCTCCATTCCTGTGCATTTCTAAAGCTCACGACTGTAAAAAAAGTACTTAATGCAATCTGTGGGCTTGTTGTGTCTCCCCTATAAATGTGTGTGATTGTCTATTCACTCACCCATTTCATCAATCACATTTTAAGGGAGTTATTTTCAAATAATAACTGTCCACCTGTAGTCAGAATCATTACTACAATACACAGAGCCTTGATTTCTGAGATCCTGTTTTCATGTTTTAAAAAAAAGATTCTTCGAAATAAGTGACATGACGTCTACCAAGGGCGATTGGAGAGGGGCTTGAATCGGTCCCTCGCAGAGAAGCGAAGGAGAATAAAACCCATCAATCAAATCAATTGATGGTAACAACTAGTCATATTTCTTCTTTATTTTGCCCCGCCCCTCCTCATATCTCGCCAGTCCTTCATTCCATTTTATCGTTATTGATGTAGTAATATTTTTAAATTATCTTAATTTGTATTTCTCTTACCTAAGTTACAAGCACAATCGTACCGTTTCATACGTACAATCACTTTCTGTAAGTTTTGTTGCCAAGTGAGTCTTTGTTCTCACCCTTTTCTTCTTTACATCCCTTTTAGTGTGTAGTTACATGTATTGAATGGAATCAGGTGGCAGAACAGTTGCAGGCTGAACCTCGCCCTTTGATAAAGAAGAATTGAACTGAATTGAAATGTGACGGTGCGGAGAAATAAAGCTGGCTTTTGCGAGAAGAAAAAGTCGAGATGGTAGAATGCTATTCCATTTCCAAATGTCAAAAGGCGTCAGATTTTTCTGAGCTAGATGACAACCTTACCTGGGAGTGACGTGTGAACAGAATTACCAACCGACAACTTTGGAATTGCTTACCATTCGCACTGTAAAACTTTTATTGTAACTCCGCATTTAAGGTGCTAAAATATATTTTACAGTGTGGGGAAGTAATGGGATACAACGGACGTACTTTGTAACTATAGTGAAATAAGCCGTTATAAAATGTGACGTTGCAACGCATCTTTGAAAGACACTCCCTCCCCGGTCTTTCGGCCGAAAACATTGTTTTATTTTTCAGCTAATTGTATAGGTTCATTATTTGTAGACTTTTTATAAATATGGAAGTGAAGACGTGTTATATACGTTCATGTTAACCAAAACAGACATCTGTATTTTATTGTAAACTAGCTGATTGCCCTGCGTTGCCCGGGTATTTATTTTTTTCTGGGAGAATTAGCTTAGCGACTCCGAAAACTATAAATTCGACACTAATGTAGGTCATTTTTGACATTTTATTTTTCACCCCCATGCAGATAGGTGATGAACTTAGAGTAGCACGGCATTCGTAGTGTCACTATTCATCTTAGTGACCCCGAAAACTATGGATTCCACACTAATATCGGTCGTTTTCGATTATTTTTACGTCACCCCTTCCCACCCCACCCCTAGGGGTGCTAGGGGTGCCTTACCCCCACAGGATTTCTTTCAATATTGCAAGTGATATGTGTACCAAGTTTGGTTAAAATTGCTCCAGGCGTTCGAGAGTTATGCCAGAACAAACACACACTCGTACATCCATTTTTATATATTAGAATTGAATTAGAATGAAGCTGTCCAGTAGACGCACCAGGATTTCTAGCTAACGTTCAAATAATATTGGGGATACAACGAAGTCTAGAGCGAGCACGTAAGTCGTTTACCGCCTGAAGCAACCGATGGGCAAAAGTGGTGAAGATTGATTTTTTTTTGTTTTGCTTCACTTTTCTGTCTATTTTGGCTAATCGTGAAGATGAGGATGAATAAGATAAAATTCATGAAAGGCCAATCACAAACATGGGCAGCACACAAGTCTACATTGTTGAAGACTGACGAGGTTCTGGCATCTGGGCTTTCGATCAGTATAGTCGCCTGTGGCGCTTGTGTTGTGTTCTGTTCATGTGCGAGTTGTGTTTCTCCTTTCACCACTTTTATGTTATCCACCTTTCGTCCTTATCAACGTGAGTAGCCAAAAGTGGCAGAAGAAAAAAGTAAAGTTAAGCAAACAAATGAAAACCGTCTGTACTGTGTCCTTCACTATTGCCACATCCTTGCTGATTCTGGGAACAGTGACTGCAGGGCAGCAGTTCCAGTGGTGGCCCTGACGAAATTTCCGAGGAACGAAGAAAACGATTGAAGACCACGAAAATATTATTACATAATTTAATATATTGACATTTTTTAGATATTTTACTGATTTATTGTAGTCACCGGCAATTAAAATGAACTCATCGCCGTAGATATAGGCAACACGCACAACTCCTTGCAGGGAAGCGAGGATTTCAGGTTATAAGTGTCCCATTTTTATTGGCGGTGACTGTACATATTTATATACATGTGGGATCCTGCGTAGCCAAGTGGTTAGCACTCTCGCATATCGTGCGAGCTGTCCCGGGTTCGATTCCTGGTGGGAGTTCCAAAAGCTTAGGTGTTGACCCAGCATTATGTGAGGACAATTGGGGCGTTACTTGAATACGTTACGGGCTCTCAGAATGTAAGGGCGGTGGGAGACTCGACGAGTTGACCACGCTCTGTCTAATGGAAAGTCTCTTGGCTCTTAGAGGGCCTGGCTTTTCATGATGGAGAGTAGTTTTGGTTTATGTACATATTTCTCGTTTTTGGCTGCATAGATCCTCTCCCCCCTCGCGATGGCGTTGTAATAACGTCGTCGCCTTGTAATCAAGGGGCTCCGGGTTCGATATCCGGTGGAGGCTCATAGCGGTTCTGATCGTACTTGATGTAGTCTCGATTAGCCGATCTGTGCATAAAGTGGACTTAAAAATGAACTGATTAAGTGGCTACGCGGGCGTCGGGGTTTGGAGGGCAAACCCTTCTCGTCGACACTCCATTTTTGTATAAATCAATGATCAACGAGAATAAGAAAAAAAAAATGTTGCTAAGTTTCTCCCTGGCTATCGATCATGTAAGTTTCGCCACTCACATCATCTACCCTGAAGATGAGAGTGACGTTTTCTCTCGAAAGCTTGGAATCCTTTCCAAAACTCACCTGGTCAATAGCATGAGAGAATCTTTTAATCATTTGTCGCCAAGAAAATTTCAAGACTTACTTAAAAAAAAATGTTGAAAAAATTGATTGTAAAACCCATGAACCATATCAGAACTGCATGTTCTACAAGAATTATCGAATTTCCAGAAATAAGATATTGATGTATTGAAGTTTCAATACGTATACTTTATGACTTGAATGAGGTGTGTAAAAGTTAACAAAATAAAATAACGATACACAGTGGCAGCGATCAGGAGGCAAGGGGAGCAGTTGCCCTCCCCCCACTTTTTGCCACTTTTGCTCGTACTATGCTAAACCTTATTTACTAAGGGAAAGTAAACTGTCCTTGCCCCCAATCGACGCCACTGATTATGCATTTCAGTATAGCTAATGTAAGAATATTAAAAAAATGAAGAAAAATATAAATGTTGGATTTCCAATATTGTAGTGGTTACCAAGGTAATAACAATAATAATGATAACCTAATAATAATTATAATAATAATCCTTTTCGCAACAGTCCTGAAGGGCCTTGGCTTACCTACCGACTGCCGGTCTCCCTCCCACGCTTTCCTTCATCACCTCTAAGCGTGGAGATCTGCAACCAGTATGATAACCAATTGACAATAAAAAGTGGTTTGTTATTATTATCATTGCGGTGTTCAATGTTATGTCGCGGTCTGGTCACCCCCAAGAAAAATTTCTGGCGACGCCCATGATTGGATGCATAAAGATCCGAAATTTAATGATGCCTTGGTAGTAGTTTACGAAATTCCCGAAGGACATTGCCTCGTTCTCGGTGTAACCATCACAACGTTGAACGTAAGCAAAAGGAAATCCCGCCATCTCCCAGCTGTTCGGCGCAAGCACCAGTGAACCGCGGCGCGGGAGGCTTTGACCCTCCCAGATTATAATGGGGCAGGTGCTGTATGGCTGTCGGTAGGCGGAAGGCTCGGAAAGGCTTAACGGAAATGAGAAGGAAATCGGAGCGGAAGCGATCTCCCAGACTCAAGATATAAGAGATACAGAATTCTTTGTATAGCAAATCCGTTATTTCCCCTCCAGAAGCGACACCAGAGTATTTTCATGAAGGGCATAATGTTCCCTCCCAGATAAGTATTCATGCCACCAGAAAGTGGAGGGTGGGTGCAGGCCATTGACAAAGCTTGAATGGTAGAAATAATAACAATAATTATTATCATGGTTATGGTTATTAGACATTCTAATAAAATTGAACTAATTTTATTTCAAATTTATTATTATTATAGCATTGGGGAGACTTTTCCATTCGATCCACCAGATGACTGAATACCCAGCACTACTGGTTTCCAGTTAGTTATTCTATTTTGTTATTAACTTTTACGCACATTTCTCAAAAAAGATTTAAAAGTTACGAGGCGCCTCTCTTTTTCTTTGAATTAAATGGAGAAGGGAGTAGATTATTTTGCCAAATCAAGTTTTAGTGTTTCAATAGTGTGGTGAAGAAGTTTGTCTTTTGTACGTGATTTATAACATGCACGTAGTGCACGCGTAAAAATCAAAACCTTAATACACAAGTGGTTATGTTATGTATGTAATCTACAACCCCCCCCCCCCACAAACATATTCATAAATTACACGATATACATCCATATTTATAATGTTACTAAAAGTAAAAATAAATTAAAAATATATTATTAATTACATAGAAATAAATTAATGTGTTACTTTTATATACAGGGTGTGCCAAAAGTCCCTATACATATTTGAATTGTAGACAAACCTGCAAAATGTTATTTTAACAGCATGTGTATGATGAGAGGATGGTATATCATTAAATCAGACCAATGACCACCATTTACTCCAGAGGATCTGTGTGCACACCGCCATTTTCATGGCACAGTATTATTCGCCTCCAGGTGCGATGTGAAATCCTCCGTACCATGGCTGGCGTGAGGGAAGCAAACGCACTGCGAACAGCTTCTTGAAGTTCCCCAGTTGTCTAATAACAATTGTATGGGCGACTTTCTGTTTGATGTGTCCCCATAGCGCATTATTACAAGATATCAGATTTGGACTTTGGGGTGGCCATTTTAGAGGTGCTGGTAAATCTGGCGATCCTCGTCCAATCCATTTGTCTGAACACATCATTGAGGTATTCTCTTAAAATGGCCACCTGAAATCCAGATCTGACATCTTATGTTACGGAGGATTTCACATCGCACCTGGAGGCAAATAATACTGTGCCATGAAAATGGCGGTGTGCACACAGATCCTCTGGAGTAAATGGCGGTCATTGGTCTGATTTAATGGTATACCATCCTCTCATCATACGCATGCTGTTAAAATAACATTTTGAAGGTTTGTCTACAATTCAAAGGGTGGGGGGTAATGTGACTTTTGGTACACCCTGTATATCAGATATCATAAAGTGCAAACTAATTTCTTTACTCACTGGTTAAAGATGTTGATAAATTATGAAATAGATGATGTGGTTTTATTATGTAGACGTTTTTATTTAGTTATTGCTTTATGTTAAATAAACCAATTAGACTTATAGTTATTTTTGTCTTGCATTCTTGTTTTACTTTTATTGTGCGTATTGATGTAGATTTATTAATGATCTCTTGAGAGAGAGATAGCATTCAACACTCACAACCACACTACTTTCTGTGTTTTTTCGATATTATTCTTAGTAAAGTATATTTGAAATCGAAAGTAATTGCTTGTCTTTTGCTTGTTATAACAAAAACTCTCCCCCCGGTAATTTTTGGTGGGGGATTTTTGAGGCCAAGATTGTTCGGGGGTGGGAATCCCCCCTTCCGCCCGAGGATTTCGCACCCTGCTCAGGAAGTAATAGCCTCTCACTCTGGAGACGATTCCGAAGCTAGGTGCTCATCACATCATTTCCACTGTAGCCCTAGTTTTGTGCTTTCATTGCATGGTACGCATTGGGGACAATTGTACTTTGTTCAACCCCTGTAACATCTCCCCCCCCCCTCCTCACCACCATCACCATACCTCCAAGTTTTCTATGTCATATCATTGGCTGATCTAATGGAAGTCATACATGGTCTTCCAGCACCACACACTCGGTTTGGTTCACAAAATTCCTGTATCATGTCCTCTGTGTCCAAGATAACGGTGTTTTTCCTGATCTTTCACTCCCTTACCAACCAATCAGCTTCTACCTGATGTTCTTATCTGATAACGATGGTATGCGCTGCACGTGATATGTTGTTATTATCAGTTCATTTAGCGAAGTAGATCCACTGATTTTTTTTCCGCAGAACAGACTCATTTCTTGCCACTGCCAGCCAGCATAGGAAGCGAGACATATCATAGTATTGGAAAAATAGAAGTGTTGAAGCATATGTCGTGACGACATTGATTGTCATATTTGACTGCTGCTAGCTTCAGCAGTGGCAGACACAAGATGGCTTCCCCCCCCCCTCTATCTCCCTTCCCCTACGGTGACTCACCTAGCCCATGAATGTAATACGATACAGCAGAACTGAGATTCCTAAACGGTCCGAAATTTCGCAGCAAGGGGGACCAGTATGCGGATATATTTTGACGGGTGCTTTCGTATTTTGATCAGTCTCATTCAGTTTATTTCCATGTGCATCTTGTTTCCCAAGCTCTCCATTCGACCTTCTAGCTCTTGAGGTGTTTCTGTGAACTGTTGGGAAATGCCATTATTTCGTAGGGACCAATTTCCTGCTTCCTGAGAAGTTTAGGCCTCGGTGTCAAATTGCACATTAACGTTACGGTACACCCCCCTTTTTTTCGGCCGGCGTTATCGTTAACTTCTGGTTGTGCGAATTCCGATATTATCTCCCGAGGAGAGAGGGCAACGAAATTAAAACTCCACGAATGTTATGGTCGGCGAAGAACGTTGTCAGTGTTGGCAGTACGTTTCGGTCTGTGGGATGTGCACCTTTTTCACGTCACCACCAGCAACCTTCTCAAGGTGAGATCTCACCCATGTCGTAGGATTTTCACGCGGCTCTATTTTTCACCTGTTCACAGTCCGAGAGCTGCAGTCCAGGAAGCGCTCGCCTCACTAATTGAATGCCTCGTAAAAGTGCTTGGTAATTATGCGAGCCAGGACTCCTGCGGATTCGGTCTGTAAAAGTTGTTGAACTAGTTATCGCTAAAATTAATTCCTGCTATTGTTGGCCAGCTTGACATTGGCCGCGGCAGACGAGTTCCCTCCCTCCCTCTTCACCCCACTACACCCCTTTCTATTTTTCCTTGGAGGAGAGCGAGAGCCACCAAGCGAGCTACGTCACAGCAGTGTTGCCACTTGATGGGAAATTTCCCACTGGACAAAGAAATTCAGCTCTGCTTTCTTTCTGCCCCTGTGGACTATCATTTTTTTTTGGTTGGTTTCCAGTCCGCTTTATGCACGGATTGGCCAATCGGAACTGGAGTTGAGGTTCAAAGTGGAATGTGAATCACACTGTGCAATGTGGATCAATCTTGGATTCAACGCGGGATTCATGGCGACAGCGAGTGGGCCTTAGGCTAATCGCGACGATGAGGATGAATTGTATTTTTTTTTGGGGGGGGGGTTCAAATCCACTTTATGCACAGATATGCCAATCGGGACTTAGATTAAAATGGTATCGGATCGGGGAGATGAGAAGGATAAATTGTGATCTAATGAAATGGACGAAAGCACAATCACACACGTACACGAGTAAGTGTCTCAGTTAATCACGTTTGAGTCAAATAAACTACCGTAACAGTTTATTACAGTTTATTAAAGAACCCTTATCAGCAATTAGGATCATTAAAACCACATGACGCCCCCCTCCCCCACCCACACTTTCCTCTTATGCGGTATACTACAGTGAGTGATCTTTTTGAGCATTAGCCGACCTCCGTGACGGAGTGGTTATCACACCGAGCTATGACGCCAGGGGTCCCGGGTTCGAATCCACTCCTGGGCATAGGTGTTCTTCGTGAGTGTCCCCTCATCACAACATCGCTCATCCTCATCTTCGCGATTAGGCAAGAGTAGCAGAAAAGTGCAGTTAAATAAGCCAATCAATCAATCAATCAATCTAGGCATTAATTATCGATTCTCTAGTTTGAGACATGGCCTTCACGATGGCGCAGGGATCGTCGCCTTGATACCCAGTGGAGGCACACTTTAAAACTGTAGGTACAGTCCCGATTAGCCTTACTGTGCATAAAGTGGACTTAAAACACCAACTCAATCAATCTAGTTTGAGAAGACTGAAGACTCTCAAATTAATCGCTAATTATCCTTACCACCGAAAGCATTGCGACGGCCACAGCAGTAAATAAAGCGAAAGAGCCCTTTCTCTCCTACTAGTATTTATATAGCTTTGGGGGAAGTGGCCACACAACCTCCAGAAAAAAAAGTTTTAGAATTAAACAAATATGGGCATAGGCACAAGGCAACACGTATGTACTTTAGAACTAAGAGTAGCCAGTCGATTTCCACACACATGCAGACAAAGGACAAATATAAACAAGCAAATGCATATTTATAATTGACATTTTGATTGATCGGGAAGATAACCTAACGCAAGTAATGTTGTGTACAGCCAACGGCAATGATAATAGTAGGCAAATTGCGTATACCTATTATCATTCATTTCTATTCTACATCTTGTGTTGTTTTAAGGAATGGAGTTCTGTTGATGCGAAACAGATGTTCTCCTCTACTTATTAATGTTTTCATTCAAGAATGCAGATCTCAGGATGTACTACTTGGAAGAGATGATGAGCTGTAATATATAGTAAGGTTTGTCCTAAATCAGTCTTATGCACAGATATCATCGAGACACATAGTTAGTACAGTGGACTACGAAGCCAAGGGTAGCGAGATCGAATCCCGGCCTGGGTGTGGATATTTTTCGTGTGTCCGTCCTCATCAATTTAATCATATCGTCACTCATTCTCATCGTCACGACCGCCAAATTGCCCGAAAAGCGTCGTATAATAACAATAACACTCCCTTTCGTCTCTCGGTACGCCAGTGTTTTCATGCCAACCTGAGCGACTGAAGGGAAAAACTCGTTCGAGAGAGGGAAATATTGTACGTACGAAATTGACATTTTAGTTTGTGTGCTTGGCAACACTGTCGGCAGGCTAAGCCAAAGCGTTCGCGCAAGTTGGCGACGAGGCTTGCGGCAAACCGGGACTTGGAAAAGTTGTTTCTCCGTGTGCGTGCCGAATAGAAGCGTGATAGAAGTGTTCGGTGTTTTCCCATACGCAGAGAAAGTGCGAGGATCGGGATTGATTGAGTGCGACGTGAAAAAGTGGTGGAATATGAGGTGAATTATTTCGCGGTTTTGTTTTTTTGTTGTTTCTTTTTATGATTCTTCCCCGCCCGCGTGTGGAGCTAGGCTGTTGTTGGGATTCCGATTCTTGGATTCACCGTCCGCTGGAGCGACTTGATACAGGTAAGCTGGAACAACGAACGATTGGAGAGGGAGAGAGAGACAAAAAACAAGTTAAAACGGGTCAAAAGTGAATGTTTGGTAGGGAAAGTGATTTCTTAGAAGAGCCGCTTGTTCAACGTAACGCATGCTGTGTTGTGCGCGAATTTCGTTCGTTTACCTTTTGCTTCGGTCGTCGTCACTCCCCCCCCCCCCCCCGGCCCCCCTATGCGTTACGTATATTGACAGTGCCTGCCATTTAGTGCGCATTTTGATATGCTGATTGTTTGTTGCTGTAAACTTCATGACGTACAAAATCATTCTGCACAAGTCTTAGCAAATACGTAAACACCAGTGCTCAAAATTCCGAAAGGTATACCCGTTTAGCATTGACCAATATTGTCATGGCGACTTATGTCTGTTTTTACGGTTCACATTCATCATTGGCCAATGTATCCCTTACGAAAATTCTTCTAAAATGTCTGCAATGAATTCTAGATGCAACATTTTAGAATGTGGGCGTGGTTTTTACGAACCACGTTCTTGAGGTAGGCCTATCGTCCAGGAAAAAACTAGGCTTCATTAAGTGCGTGTTATAACTAGGGAACGGAAGTTTAGGTAAATAAATGTTTTTTCTGCGATAAGATAGAGACCCTCGATTTTGCCAAAATTCTGATCATAGCCTTATATGTCAACACAGCAAATTTTATTTTACATAAAAACACATATTTTCCAGTTTTCCGTATGTAAATACATATTTTGCGAATTTTCATTTTAAATACATAAAATCGCTCATTGTCTTCAGCTACCTCGAAATCGTTGAAGGAAGTTTATTATAATTATTATTATTAAATCCTTGTTTATTCTCCGCACCTCTTTCATATCGAGAGTGTTAGGTTTGTTTTGTCTTTGAACACGCTAGCTGGGAGACTTCTGGCGCCTCGCCTACGATCCTATTGGGGGACAATATTACCCCCACTGGATCTAACCCTCAAGTGCTAATGTCTAAATGTACAGAAATTTTTGGGAAAATCAAGGTTTTCAAACTTTGTGCCAAATTGCACGTGTTTTGGAAGGTGAAGTACAGGAAGAGGAAGCTTTGGAAAACTTCAGCGTTAGTGGCATTTCATGCTTCAAATATGCAAGAATTGTTTCTTGTGACGTGGAGCGATCTTTCTCGCAATATAAGATGCTTTTTAGATATAATCGTCACAGATTTACAATGGAGAATTTGGAAAAACTATGGTACCGATCCACCGCAACTCTTCCAATAAATAGCTCACTAAGGTGTAAGCATTTAGAAACTGATTTCAGGTGTTTAAAATGCATGTAATACTTTGTTTTTGTTACCAAATGTTTTTTTTTTATTTTTGTCAAATATTTTCCTGTTTTTATCACATATTTTCAACATTTATGACACATAAAAAATAAATATTTCTGAGTTTTTTAGCACATAAAGTTCCGTTCCCTAGTTATAACCGCACATTTGTTGCGACGTTTCTGATGGGAATTTAATTTTAGGCCGGGAGCAACGATATGTCATTCCGTGAGGGTTGCAGTTACGCCACTTTCTGTTGGGGTTCAATCTACCGGTGAAGCCTGTCAATGCATGAAGTGGACTTTCCGAGATACACACGAGAGAGTTGTCTCACTACGTCAGGTTATACCACAGGTCGGTACCACCAATCCAGCTGTTAGCCGTACTTGTGAGCTTTTACATTACAATTCGGGGGCTTCCCAATTCGGGCAAGGAAGTATCAGAATCGGTATCATCTGTTCAGTTTCTTAATTTTTGTATCGCGTATAAGCTGGTTGTAATTAGCCCTCATATCGCATTTTAGGTTTAGCGACTTGAAAACAAACGTTATCTTATTACACGATCAGAAAGCTCGGCAAATACAAATGTAGCAAAAATACAGGATTTTGTGTACATAACGCACTCTCGCAACTAGTATTTTGTTACACGTACACAAGAAGCAAGTTAAAACCTGTAAATTAATTATGCTATTGTAGGCCTACTAAAACAGAGCTGTCCAAACCACAACCCGTTTTGATTTTCACAGAAGTGAAGTTAGTATGTTCTTGTGTAGTTTTTAATGTAAATATAATGGCTCAAGTACTTATTGGCCCTGTATATAAAAAGTTATGGCACCCCGGATGAAAGATTCAAAGTATAAAATAATTTACACGTCACTTGTCGATACCTTGTTAAAAACTCTCGATAATGTATATATTAGACTTTTGTTTATAATAATAATGGGCCGCCACTACGACGCTAGGGGTCCCGGGTTGGGTGTTTTTTCTGTCTCTTCATCGATTTTAACACATCACCAGTCATCCTCGTTGTCGCGATTACCCAACAGTGGCAAAAAAGCGACTCAAAATAACTCTCGCAGGTTATGAAAAAAGTAATAATTTATCCCTATCGTAGCGATTCGCCAAAAGAGCTGGAAAGTGACGTGAAGAGAATTACAACTATAATAATAATAATTCGCGATCTTCTCTCTGTCTCTGATTAATAATACAATGCATACATATGTAATTTTCACAAAAGCAACCTGGGTTTAGGAATAAAAGCAGTGTATTTCGTGTTCCCGATTCTCGGTAGTGCGTTTCGTTTAACCTGTTTTGTGTTGAGACTGCGTGGACGACGACACTGAAGTTTGACGTGTGTCGTTTTCTCGGAACAGCGTGCGTCAAAACCAGTGCGTATTGATCGGGAGTGGGATCTGGGTCTTCTTTTTCTCGGGGTCTCATTGAATCCTTCCCGCAAGGTCACGGCCGGGGCGGGACGGGCCGGAGGGGCGTGTCCGTCGGTCGGAAGTGCAAGCGGCGCAATCTGACACTGGCGGCCTGGCGAGAAGGTCGCCCAGCGAGGAATGCGAGGCGTTTCATTGACCCGGGCGCCCGGCCGTTATTTTTAAGTTTCGGTCTGCTGCAAAGCCGGAGGTTGCTCACCCAGTGGATGTCAGACCTTTCGGCGACTGTTTTTCTTTCTTTCTAAGTGGCGATTGCAATATTTCACATCGCCATTGCGTTTTCGCAGTTGCTTTCCCTGTCATTCTCTATTTGATAGTAGCAGGAGTCGGGCACGTGGGGAAGGGGGGTCCGAACTAAGTGTCTCAATAATAATAATAATGTTTAAACAAAAATAATTAGTATATTAAATTAATGAAAATAGTATTAATTAAATTATTTAATATATTTTATTACATGAATAGGTAAAAGGACGGTATAAGAATAGTGATATAACAGCACGTATTCATTATCTAGCTTACGTGTAGTTAAGGTCGGGTAAATCTGTACAAAAAGAACTGCCCTGGCAAGGAAATTAATGTCAAATAGATAAAGAATTGAATATTTATTAAATGTTAAAAAAAGGTTGTGAGATCCAGTTGACGAAAAGTAAAGTTCCGGGCGATATTTTATGAATGTTACGTTATAAGTAGTGATAAATCTTGCATAAATCTTCGTTGGTACTGTCATTCCGAGTCGTATGATCCCAATATAATTCTTGCCTTCCAATAAGTTTGGCGGAAATAAATAATCCTCGATTATTATTTTCATTATTTAATTTTTGTACTTAGTAAGTCTTTTGGGGGTTGGGGATTCGGACCCCCTGGACCCCCCTCCTAAATACGTCCTTGGCCCTGACAAATTATACCGGGCCGCGGGAGGTTCTCCTGAAAGTTCTTTAACCAACACGCTGTGGTAGCACAGCGCCAAGGGATCCTGGGGTCGAATCCCTGCCTGGGCATGGGTGTTTTTTATGAGTGTCCATTCATCAATTTCATCGCATCATTAGGGGTGTAAGGGGTGATTCTTCCACGTACACCCAATTGTCAACCTCACTTCCATGTAGTACACCCTGGACTGTATTTTGCAGACGAGACTCTGGCATCTGGCCTCATGGCCAGTATAATTCTGTGTTTTGTCCTTGTGTATGCTGAGTGCCTCTTAACAGCCTCAGCTTATAACCGGTCAGAAAATGGTATTATTTTAATACGACACGACATTACAGTTATGTTATTTTAGTTCTGGTAAGGAGATGGATCCCGTATAAAGTGCAAAATATCCCAAGTGCTGACGCACCCAAAATTTTAAATTCAAATCGCATCATTACTCATCCTCATTGTCGCGATTTGCCAAAAGTGGAAGACAAGCGACGCTAAATACCAAAAATCAAATCAAATATCCTAGTTATCAGTATCCCGATGCCCGAGCATAATAATATAGTCATCGATTTCTAAATTATTGGAATCTTTCGGTGTTCAAAATTCCAGTTACCAAATTAATTAAATGATGGTCTGAGGAAACGGTAACATTTCATTAGATCCTTTGGTTGAACACTAATTTAAACTAATTTTATATTGGTCAACAAGCCTAGACATAATCGTACTATTATTCTTTGTTTTAATTAATTAATATATAATTTCAAGGATACTTGCTGATTAATGTATATCGTTATATAATACAAATGTATACGAGTCAAATTTTTGGAGCCATCGACTTTTAAAAAAAAAGAATTTAGACGGCCAAGCAAGGTCTCTCCAAGGTTGAAAACCACTGACTTTTCTTTTTATCAATTTTCCTAACCTAGTAACAACTATTTTCTGACGAAGTACCTCTTATGAAAACGTTTGTTGAACATTCGATTTTCCGCAAAAGCTGGAACATTTAAATATCTCTGAGTGGCATGCATTCTTCTCTGCTTTGTTCTGTTATTAACCAGGCTATGGTATCACATCAATTTTTGAATGTCGGATATATGTGTATATTTAAAAAAAAAATCAAATTGCAATTTCACTTTCATTTTAAAATGAGAATTTATTGATATTTAGCAATAATAAATTGGTCAATATTTGTTAAAGGGTTCTCTTTGTTGGTATTTTCGTAAGTTCGATATTTTCACCTTATGGCTAATGCCCTGTAACTAAGGGGTCCAAGGTTCGATTCGCACTTCACAGTGATTCGGATGTCACGTTGGGAATTTAGATTGATTGAGTTATTGCTTAAGTTCACTTCATGCACATATAGGCTAATCGGGACTGGACCTACAGTTTAGAGTGGGATCCGAACTACTGCAAATGTGGAATCGAACCCGGGACCCCTTGATTACAAGGCGACGATGTTACCACTACGGTATCCGGGAGCCCCACGTTGTCAATTTACATATGCATACTTCATTGTTATTGCATGTTTCCAAACGGTACAATTCCTCGCACGTTATACAGCTAACAGATGTGATCATCTGTGATCGCATAAAGGAGATGGCACCCCGGTAACTGCAGTCTTGCAGGCCAACGAGGCTCTGGCGTCTGGGTATACAGCCAGTATAATCCTCTGTGGGGTTGTGTGTTGTCTGTATGTGTGCTGAGTGTCCCTTTACAACACCAGCTTTTAGTCTTCAGGGGCAGATAGATGTTGATTTTAAAGTACGGTACAAGGCTGGGCTCTCTGACAGGTGCAAATAGCCTAATTGTTGACACGCCCACAATTTAAATTTCAGTCGATCAGTCATAAATGAAATGGAGAATTGTGGTGAAAGCAGATACAAATTCAATTTTGAGGCAACTTTAACCATTCTAAATTATAAATTAAATAAAAGAAATAATAAAGTATTATTTATGTATTATTTAAAACTTACGGTAACACACAGCTGTGTTGAAATGTCACCACTGCACTTTTTTTTTTGACAATGTACATTCCTGTTCAAATAAAGTGGTACATACTTGAATGTGCCACTTTGTGAACAGGAGTGTACAATAAATATTCAGGATTTTTCAAATGGTCACAGTTATTACAAGAAAGGATTGATTGTTTTAACAAAAATGACTGTTTATATTTGATTTTTACGCCAAAGGGGGAAAATAGTAAAGTGAAAAACAAACGTAGAGAAACAAAGCAAATGCCAATTGCATTTCTTCATCTAGTCTTTAAGAAATGTGGTACTCAGTTGCCATCTAATCTAGTGTTGTTTGACAGCCAATGGTTTAGCAAGACACCACAGATGGTGTTAAACAACGACAATTACATTAACACCAAAAGGAGTGTCCTCTTACACCCAGTCGTAGTGGTGCTACTTTGCACCACACTTTTTACAGCGCTAATGTCATCATTTTAAATAAATAGTAATACAAATATATTAATTCAGGCCAAGGTCGAAACCTTCACAGCGCTCAGGGTCGCGAAATTCCGCTTTCACAACTTCACGTCCGAACACAATGGATTTTTTTCGCAAGCAGATACCAGGAAGAGAGCACCATACGGTACTCGAAAGCCCTCGTTTTTCCTGGGAACTCGGGGGAAGTACTTTACGCTCAGAACAGCCTTTTCAGTTAGCATCTCTCCGCGGAGGTCGTTGACTCGCTGCTTCTTCACCATGGTGAAAATTTGCTGAATGTTTTTTCATGCATCAACGATAATGCAAAGGACTCTCGTTGCGGCCAAATGTGCAATACGGTTTTGTTAAGGGAACACAATGGGCTGGCAGCGAGATTGAAGCGCCAGAGTAATTGACCCCGGCCTTCAAAGGTCAGGGAGGTCGCGGAGGGGCGAGGCTGCTCGGTGACGTCGCTGCAACGATGATTCAGAGGCATCTATAATCTTCTGAAATAGACTCGGAAGGAATGAAGAGAGAATAATATGAAAGAAAGAGCAAATTCGAAGACATAAAAGGGGTAAAATTGTTTCAATACGTTGCTACAGAAAACTGCCACTTAAAAGTACATATGAGAGGAAATGCACACTTTGGATACACCATAGAAAGGATGGACACTTGGTAGAACAAGAGTGAATAGACATTACAAAGCGAAACTGGCCTTAAGCCCGCTTTAGACGGAAACATTTCATTTGACGATGCTTCCAAAAATCTTATATACCCTGTCCCAGCTAACTGTGGAGCAAGGCCGCGCGAGGCAGATGAGGAGGAGGGAAATCGAGTTAGCAAAGCCAGAGCGAAGCAGGGAAAGCGGGTAACTCAAGTCACCCCCCCCCCCCTCCATTCCGCAATCCCGTTCCTCTCAATGTTCAGTGGTGGAGCCATCTCGCGTCACTACATGCGCAGATACTTGTTCTCGTTTGCCTGCTTCACATAGTTGGGACAGGGTGTAGCAGGTAGTACTTTACACGGAAGCATTTCATGGAACATTTCGGTTAGCTCTTGCGATTACAATGTATTTGCACAAAAGGCACATCGAGTTCTACACCATCTATGGTGAGTGCACGGTGTTTACAATTGAAAAAAAACTAAAATAGTCTTTCATACGTGTACTGTATACGTTATAAAGTATGTAATGAAGCAACGCCATTGCCTTGTACCTAAAATATTTTTATAGGAAACCTATTTCCTCTCGGTTGAATAGTTATCGGCTTTTCAAAATGTGAAGTGATACATTGTTTACATCTCACGCGGCCGCCATTACAGCTGCACTCGTGACCTAGAGGTCGCTTCCGATTGGTTATGCTACGAAAAATACTACGGAAATAAGATCGATCCTATCCTTAAGAAATACCATGAAATATGCCGTGGCATCTGAAATGCTATAAAAATTTTCACTTTACACGGTAGCATTTTGGTCATGGCATAAATGTTAAGGAAAATGCTTTCGTCTGAAGCGGGCCTTAGAAAGGCGGAACAGGTCCTTGAACATTAAAAAGAAAAATATGTGCGTATTTTTACTGGAACTATATCAAGGTGAAGGAAACGTTAAGCATGCTTTTTGAGGGCAAGATGTGGCATGAACGATAAGTCTTTATCTAAACGCTCATGAGATTTTCTGGCCTTTACATACATACTCGAAAGTTCGTCGCCTCATAAACACAAGGCTCTCCACCTGTTCCTATCTTTGGCAAGTAAACGGTTAGTTTGTCCAGCCTTAGTCCATTTTTTCCCATTCTGTTAGCTTCAGTTTTTCTTAATTTCTGTAATTCTTGTACTTGCATGGTATCTTTTCTCTATCGTAACTTCCTTTGAACTTTATAACTAAAGGAAGTTGCATGGCAACTTCCTGTAGTTCTTTGTAATGGATTCAGTTTCCCTGTTCCCAAGTACAGTCAAGAGAAGAAAAGAAAAAAGCAAGTTCAAGATGGGTCCTCTCTTCCACGTAGTGCACCCCAGACTGCATTCTTGCAGACTAACGAGGCTCTGGCGTGGAGAGGACTCGCAAGCCAGGATAATCCACTTCGGGGCTTGTGTTTGTATCATAACAGAATAACGAAGCAAAAAATGAGTGCAAAACCAGTTTGTTTTCATATCCTGCCATTTAAACCAAAGAATAAATGGGTTAATAGTTTCCGTAATTCCAAAAAGAATAAGAGTTTTGTGTGTGAGGTTGCACAACATAAATACTAAGAGTAAAGCATTTTCTTAAACGAGATGTGTAAAAATAATAAACAGTTCTGCTGGATATTATTCATCTGATGGATCGAGTAGAAATGTCTTCCCAAGAATATAATAAAAAATTGGAATGAAATTGGTTTATATTAGGGCTGATCCGATACCACTTCGAACCGATGCCGATACTTGAAAATTACAATAATTAAAATTTGTTCAAAATATTGATCAATAATGGTGTGTAGATAAATATTATTCTCCAGTTATATGCATCAAAAATATATGTTTTAGAATATTCAAGAATTTCATCAGGTTATGTAATCATAAAATATAATTTTTCGTTCAAAATAGGTGCAAAATAAAAAAATAAGTTTACATTTTGCATAATTTCCAGGATAATTAAGACTCCGCGAAAGTGTCGCGCGGCATTTTTGTGGACCCCGTGGAAGACCAATATGCTGGAAAAGTATCGGCTGGCAGTGGCGGTGATTGGGTTCCAAAACCGGGGGAGGGGGGGGGGCAAGGTGCCAAAACTGGGGGGCAAAGGCAGTATAGTTCCCTTTGTAGATAGGTTTAAGCCATGGTGGGTTTAAGCATAGTTAGTGTTGCCCACGAGACGAGACTTTGGCCTGTCTCGTCTCGTGGAAATGCTGTAAAATGCTGTCTCGTCTCGAAAATATTCGTTTGTCTCGGGACACATGATCAATCTCGTCTCGTCTCGAATTTTTAAAAGCCTGTCCCGTCTCGTCCCGTGGGCAACACTAAGCATAGTGCGTGGACAAAAGTGGCGATCGCCGCCACTGTCGGCTGGTATCGGTAGATGAATTCCAACCAATACTTTCCGATACCGATACCACTGGTATGTATCGATTCAGCCCTAGTTTATTTTTATTACTTTATAGTAGTTACAATTTCATAATAATCATAAACAGATAGTTGTTGTTAATATTATTTTTACAACACAACTTTTATCAATGGCCTAACCACGTACATGGATTTCTGGCGGGCCTCCCCGATGCCGTAATTGTAACGTTGTTGCCTTGTAATCAGCAGGTCCCAGGATCGATACCTGGTTGAGGCACATTGATTCGGATTCCACTTTGAACCGTAGGCCCAGTCCCGATTAGCCTTTCTGTGCATAAAGAAGGCTTAAAAACAACAAACAAACAAAACATTCTGACGACTCCCATGTTAGGAGACGGTGAGCTTTTGGTCTCCTCAGCGACTGCGAACAGGTCTTTGACACTACTCAGTGTGGTAGGCCCTCGGCGTGCTAGGGTCAAGGCTGTAGCAGGCCTTACGATATGGGCGGAGCGATCCTCTTTCAGAGCTCTCGTGCTTGGGGGAAGATGGGAGTTTTGTGGAGAGGGTGCGGGCTCTCTCTGCCTGAAGTGGCTCCGTGTGCGAGACGTAAATTCGAAACCCGCCACAGGAGAGGACTGGCTTTCTTTCATTCATGCACAGCTGCTGGAATGAATGGAGCGGTCGTGCGAAGAACGAAATAAGGTACTTTCGTGGAATGGCCGTACACTAGGGATTGCTTACATTTATGTGTAATGTACTATGTAATATGTAGGGATGGCCAGAAAATCCGGAAGACGGATTTCAAATTATCAGATACCCGTTTCGGGCGCACCGGATAATTCGGTCGGATATCCAGATAGTGTAGATTTGATGAGAGATCTGTAGATAATCTGTACAGTGAAATACAAACATGACGAATAAAAGAATATGTGTATATCCCGTAAAACTGATTGATTTGCTTTGTTTTTACTTCCCTTTTTGTACCACTTTTGGTTAATTTGCGAAGATGGGGATGAGTGATGATATGATGAAATTGATGAATTGACACAAACATCCATGCCCAGTCCGGGATTCGAACCCAGGACCCCTAGCGTCGTAGTTCGATGTGTTAACCACTCCGCCACGGGGGCCGGCCAGATTGAAATACGAAAGTGACGAAATGAAAGAATATGTGGATATCCCGTAAAACTGATCGATAAATGAACACATTCACATATGCTAATATTTAGGATAATCCGAATATCCGATATGCGGATATTTGAAATCCAGATAGAAAAATATCCAAAATACAGATTTGACTATCCTTAGTAAAAAGTTAACTGGAGAAATGGCGGACTGAGATTGTAAACTTTCGCTGCCATCCAACTCCTGGGCGTAACTTGGGACCAAAATTTCGGAGGGCAGAATCGAACTTGGTTCTTAACTTTTGGAGGAGGCCAGAATCGAAAAGTTTTCCATCCTATAAAAATACAGTCCGGGTTATTTGCTAAATAACTGTTGCATTTGCGAAATCACACGATCCAATTACCTTAAAAATGATTATGGCCGCTTTTAAAGTATGTGAACGGTCATTACATAATTCATGTATTTTAATCATTACATAGTTACCTTATTTAATTTAATATTAATTATTAAATTTGAAAAAAATATATTTATGGTCCACGCAACTCTTAATTTATAAACATGGTCCATCTGTATTCATAATGAAATATTCAATTTTAAATAAAAAAAATTGCTGCTTCTCGTTCTTGTAAATCAGTTAAATTTTAACGATCGAAAATTGTAAATATTACGGGAACTTTTGACACTTAGGAATTTTTATGACTAAAAGCCACCAAAAACATTGTCGAATACGACTTGTATGAAATTTGCATAATGTCCTAAAACTGATAACGTGCCTCAACAACAGCATACATTTCCAATTAACAACATAAAAGGACGGGGCGAACTGTGAAGCTGAGGAATTGGCCGAGTCATGAGATATATATTATGAGATATATATAGCTAAAAGTGAGAAAGAAAAATCTTCATCGGAGGACACTGAACTACTGTTGTCTATGGACGCTGTTATTTCTTCCAGCTACAGGTTCAGTCGTTGCACGTGAAAGCCATAATGGTGGTGTCACGAGCCGCAGTCATAATGGCAGATTGATAGGTTGGGTACGAAATTTTACGTTTGCTTTTCCTGTGACACCCAGACATATTGCAGAGGTGTTCACTGCCCAGAGGGCTACACCCTGCCCATGGGGCAGACCTCACACTCATGAGAGTGAGGAGGGAGGTTGATTTAGATTGATTGAATATAAAGTTTTGGTTGCGTCAGCACTTAGGCTGTTTTGCATCCGTCACATGATACGGGGTTCTGCCCCTTACCTTATCTAAAGTATAACTAATTACAGAACCGTAATGTCTGAGACGAAAATATTCTGCCTTCAGTTAGAAGCTGAGGCTGTAAAGGGACACTCAGCACAAACAAGGACAAAACACAGTCCTACGCCAGTCTCTCGTTAGTCTGCAAAATGCAGTCCAGGGTGTACTACGTGGAAGTGAGGTTGATAATTGGGTGTACTACGTGGAAGTGTCAACCCTTACACCGCAGCGGTTGATTTAGAATGAACACCTCTGGTCTCTCTTCGATTTTTACAAGGACGTCTCCGTACCCCACGTATTCTACACACACCCACGCTAAGAATGGTGATGGGGAAATTGCAAGGCGGTAGCGGAAAGCAAAGTGCAGAAGGGAGAATAGCAAGCAGAGTCATCTGGCGAATCTCCTTTGTTTCTGGGCTGTTGAACTGAAGTGCAGTGGCCGTATATTACACGATTCGCTAGGCTGAAAGTGTGAGCAACTGGAGATAAATCGCCCGTGACGACACAGCTACGTCACCATCCGAATAATCATGTAGCTCTTCAACATCTAAGTCTCGAAATATCGTAAAACGGTCGACAGTACGTATTTGCACTTTGTCTCATTACGATCAACACTTTTCGGAATGACGTTCGCAATGAACTGCAGTGACGTGCGTAGTTGGTACTTCATCGAAATCACCCTGTAGTAACGTGTTACGTTTTCAATATGTACAAGTTGTCTGCTCCGCAGTGATGGGAGAATTCTGCGAAATTGGTACGGTCATGGCAAAGATACCATTCGAAGTCAGCGGGTTTAACCCACAAGTATCCGTGACTGTACAAAGAATGTCTATGGAATCTCAACATACGTAGGGGTGCTTTCGAGACAAGATTTGGCAGTGTCTCGGGAAGTTTTAAATGCCACTATGGTTCTCGGTCTCGAAAGGTTTGTCTACTTTGTGCTCGGATAGGCTAATCGGGACTGGACCTACAATTTGAAGTGTGAAAGACTGCGCAATGTACGTCCACCGAAGATCTAAACTCGGATCCCTTGATTACAAAACGACAACGCCGTAAAGGCGGCGGGAGCGCGGTGCTGGTCACATCCCTTCCCAAGATCTAGAATGTGTGTGGCCCTAGTCCCACGTCCCCTAAATGTTCATGGCAAGGTGCAATATGCACTAGGAACTTTACCGTATGCTATGTACCAGGAACATAAATAAAACACATGTAAGGGTTCATGCATTTATTTTATTATAATTAATGATCATTGATTGTGTGTAATTTATTTGCGATAATATTCGCAGCAGGAAGTAACTGTAAAAGTAATTTACTTTTTAAAATGTTTGATTGATTTGGTTAATATTATTTTGCTCTTTTTCCACGAAAATCGCGAAAATGAGGTTGAGTAATGATATGATGAAATTGAAAAAGGGACTGTCACAAAGAACACCCATGCAAAGGCTGGGATTCGAACCCCGGACTCCTGTGCTAACCACTCCGCCACGGAGGTCGGCACTTCCTGTAACTTAGTTACTTTTAAAAATTAACTTTCATGGTCGTTAATGATCCAGGAATTGTATATATATTCAATTCCGGTCGGGGGATAGAATCAGAAAGTGTAAATGGATTCTGGACCGTAAAGAACTTTTTTTTAATCTTTAAAGCATTTCAATTTAGTCCCTGCACCTTTTTTTCGGGATCAATTTAAATACGGTCTAAGTTCGTCATTGAAATGTAGCAATATGCAAACTTGGATCGAATTTAAATTGCGCGCGAGAAAAAAAAAAGTTCCGGTTCTGTTATGAAACACAATAGAACCCTTTAGAATTTGTGTGTTCCAGGACCTTTAACAACCATGATAAGTTTCCGAACACTGGTTCATATTCTACTTCTTAAAACTTTAGGTCCAGCCTTATTAGCCTACCTGAGTGTCAAGTATTTTTTTTTTTTTTAAAAAAAGGAAGTTGAAAAGTAGAGCCTTCATAGATACCCGTAACAACCAATACCAGTCTCGGATTCAAAGTCCTTTCTGAGACACACACAGTTCCTAGCCGGTTCTCCGTAAATGTCCAAAGAGCTCCGTTTCCTGGGGAAATAATTAAAATGCCGGTAGCCGATCCGCATTCCACTTCCCCGCTTTTGCAGACGCCTCCCGGACTCTGTGAACCGCAAGGCCTTGACGGTCGACGACGCCTCCCCCCTTTCCCCACCCGAGAATAACCTCGACGCCAGTCTCTCCCTTCCGTGTGTACTGGATGCACATCTCATAATGTTTTCTTTTCATTCGCAGCAGGCGTTAATGTATTAACGAAAAGTTTTCCACCCAAGCGCGGTAGTCTTTTTTGGCTTTATCTCGGGTCTGTGAAATCTACAGCCTCGTCGTTTGTAGTGTAGATTATACAAGCGTACGCAGTGTGTGAACTACAGGGTGCCTGTGACTATGGGGCCACAGGCAAAAGAGCGTGCGCGGAACGCGTGTCCTGTGCATCCTACTCGCGCGTGGAGGGAATGGGCAGAGTGGAGCACGCTTTCTTATGCCCGAGTTGAACGGATGGAGGGGAAGATGCGCGAAGGTTTTGTCCGAAGGTTTTTTTTTGTTTAGGGTCTCTCTCTAAGCAGCGATTGAAGTAAAGTATGTATTTTTGGGATCCCTGGTCGAGCGTTGGGATGCTTCTACGACAGTGAGCTGGAGGAATGGTTTGCGAAAATTTTGCTAGCTAGATAACACCCCCGCGCATTCCCTTCACGTCGAGCACTGACCTTACTTTAAAGCTTCAATCTCTCTATTTTTTAAAAATAGTATTATAAGTAGCGTTCCTCGCAGCCAGACTATGATTTTTAGGGTTATAACTAGGGGGCGGATTTATATGCACGAAAAAAGCCAAAATATGTACTAAAAGATGCCAAAATATGCACTAAAATTTTCAAAACAACCCAAATTTAGGGTTCTGTACTCCTTACATGGGAAGTAAATCTATCAGTAAAATCACTGAACGCAATTATAGAAATGAAAGTGTGATAAATTGTGCTATTTAGTATCACCAAAAAATACTAATTTACATTTTTTATAGTTTCATGTAACAAAATGATTATATTACATGCATTCCTTTGTCTGGAGGCTTGCTCTAAAAACTACAATACTGCAATTATAATAATATAATATATGTACGTATCTTGTTGGAAACACTGCTCTTTTCGTTGCATTAATCAATATCTTATTCTTTTACATTAGCATTTTAATATACTAGACATTATTTATGAATGTTTTCAGGCAGCAGACTATTGCGATTGTCAGAAAATAAGTCTTTGCATTTTGAAAATGTTTTTTTCCATTTTACAAGATGCCACTGGACAGTATTTGTTCGTTTCATTTCTTGTGTTGATATCCTGATGTAAAAAGAGATTGGATGGACAAAGAGGAAAAAATCCAATCTTTGTCTGTTCAAAACTATCAACAAAATTTTACCATATTTTTAATACTTTATTTAAAATTCAGATTAACTGCATTTTTATTCAAATTAACAACACAATCATAAATTGCACATGGTACAACTACAAACATACAACATTGGTCTGGATGGCCTAATGCGGTGATTCAACACTCCGAATGTGAATCCATCACTTAACCGTCGATTCAAATCAAACAGTGCTGAATTGCTACATTTAACGTGCGGTTCTGGTGGCGATAGAGTTTGCACAGAGATAAATGTATTATAGGCAGGTATTGAACTCAGTCTGCAAACCATCTGCACTATGAATCCGTGGTTCGCACATACCGTAACATGGGAGTTGAACAAACTCTATTTGTACAGCGAGATTTAATGGAAAATAATGCACAACGGTAGACCAAAGTATAATAAAAGCATATTTTTTTAAAAACATAAATTGTGTTGCAGGTTATATACGAGATATAATTGTGACCATTTTCCTTATCAAAATTAGGGACTGTACTATATGCTCATAAAAACGGCATTAAATGTATTAATATGTACACAAATCCCACGGACGCTATCTCAGTTTCTATATAGGCTAGTCAATGAAGGACAAAAAAAAGGCCAATGTCGGGAATAATTCCGTAAAAGCTGAATTTTGGTCAGTTGTTAGAACACTACAAAATCCCAAAAGTCTCCGCCCCTCCTCGCGGTGCTTCCCTCCAGCCCCCCCCCAACATCAATTTCGCAGACTCTCAGTTATTGACCTATATCTCCGTAAAAAATCATCGTAGGCAGGTAATCTTTTTTTAAGTCTACTAGTAGTGTTCTAACAACTGACCGCAGTTCAGCTTTTACGGAATTATTCCCGACATGAAACCTTTATTGACTGGGCTAATATGACTGCCATATTTCTCCTTCCAATTACGCCGTCACCTTGTAATGAAGGGGTCCCTGGTTCGATACCTGGTGGAGGCACATAGCACAGTGTTTCGGATTCTACTTTAAACTATAGGTCCAGTCCCAATTAGCCTGCCTGTGCATAAAGTGGACTTAAAACAACTTAAAACAAGAAATCAATCAATCTTTCCGGTTACTTTAATACTAAAATTAGCACTTCAAATCACTACTACTTTCGTGGGGAAAATCATCCAAAAATCATGTTTAATCCGAACCAGTATGTTGAATATTTAGCTGCCAGCCATCGACAGACATAAATAATTGCAAAAAGTTAATGTATTTTTATCATGTCTAATTAAATAATAAAATGCGCTTATAGTGCATATCTTCATCTGACCATCGTTCCCTTAGTTTCTACCATCTTATTTTGTACTAAATAACAGAATGATCCTTCACTAGGGTATACAGCAGCATTGTCTGAAAAAATTAACTTAACTTCATAAAGATCACAGTGTCCAGGCCTACGCAGGAAACAAATGTTTTCTGTTGCCAAAAATGAAAGCTCTGTTTGAGCATGGTAAATTTGCATTTCGGCAATTTTCCATTTAAGCTGCCAAAAAGTACTCTAAATACCTGAAATGTATTACATCTTTAGAGCTGTTACTTCTTCTCTCGTTCGTCATTTATTGTCACTTCTGCAGTGCACACAGACACACTAAAAGATTTATCAAAATGTCACATTAACAGATAATTCTCAAATAACGCGACCCCAGTGTTGTCGCTGGAATTTGGAAATGTGACTCCCATCTCTGAAAGGTCGTTTGTTTTCTATCTTCGCAACCAGACCACCTGCAATGGCATGAGATGAGTTTTGGAATGTTCTTGACCCAACTAGTGCCCATGACCAGACGAAGTAGGCTGTTTTTAAATGCTGACTGGGAAAATTCAGCAGACAAATACGAATCGAATAATTGAATGAAAATTACTCCCAATATATGCAAATTATATGCACTATAAAGCTTTGCCAGACTAATCCACATCAAGTGAAATGGATAAATCCGTTGAGAGCGTATGATTTTTCCTTAAGGAGGAAAACATGCAAATATGCAAAAAAAACTGCCCCATAGTTACCGTTGAGAGTATCTAATGAGGTTTTATTAACACATAATAAAGCAAGACATTTTCCTCCAGTGCAAAATTGGTACTACAAAAAGTGTTTCGACTAGTACTAATTTTCATTCACCAGCGAATAGTGTCTTGTAATGGTAGCGTATAACGCCAAGAATTAACCTTTTATCGTGTATACCTAGAAGATATGGTGTTTGTATTAAGTTTGTGCATTTCGTACTGTACTTTTCTAGTTAATTAATTTCCCCCTAGGTTATTCTGCTGCATTACTAATTGAAATTGAAATATTTTTCTGTGATTTTTGCTTTTGCAATATAATCAAATAAACAGTCAATTTTCAGGTGGAATCGACTGATCTGTTCCAAGCTCCCACCCTTTCGCGAAGCACATGTTGGCCTATTTAGGGGAAAATATCATAAAAATTCGGTTCCTTCTTAAGGAATAAAAATTGTAAATATCTTTTGTTATGTTGTCTAGAGAAAGATGGAACTGGTTTCCTTTGCCACGAACAATAAGTGCATGTCGTGTTGACTTAGTAGAGCGTTGATACAAGAGGAAGCTGCGGTATTTCCTTTTTCCTCGCCACTGACTTCCGTCGTCCTGCATCGCTCACATTCCTCCTAGCTGCTGGCGGGGATGAGTCTCCCCATCACCCGAAGCACCTACGAGAGATGGCGTGGCTCTCCAAGGTCATTTACTCTCTCCAGACCAGGTGGTTTTTTGTGTCGAATTCTTCGGTTAATTCCCCCCCCCCCCCAACCCCACCTGAGGCGGTGCAGGTGCGCCGACACAGCCGAAAAGGAACGTGTGGCCAAGGATGGAAAATTCATCTTTGGGAACATGCGTTGTCATCGGCGCTCCGGGGCACGCTCTTCCAACAAAGAGAAGATCTTCATTGTGATGCTTGTCTTAGCTCCGGTCCAGAAGGTTCCACCAGTAACGACCGCTAATTGTCGTTGTGTGCAGCCTTTCGTCCCTTCCTCCTGTACCATGTCGGGAGATAGCAGTGTAGTTAATCATGCACTTAGTTTTCTATTACATAGTATTCCTTCGTAAGGCAACATTGTTTGAAATGGATATTGATGCGGGTCGTAACAATAAGGTCACGTTCATATTTCCGAGCGGAAAATGGCATTGTTCTTCTTAACAATCTGTAAGTAGAGTTTCCATAAGGTGACCATCTTTTGAGTGTCTGTCCCGATTTTTTAAAGCGTAAAACAAGGAAAATTTACCTTCATGTAGCAACACTGCCTCTGCCAAGCAGGGCGCAGAAAGCAGTAAGAAACAAGCAATGATATCCAGCCAACGCTGTTTCGAGCGGTGGAATCGACCACGGAGGCCACGTTTTTTAAAATAGACAATCGCCCATTTTGTCTTCCGCTCTGTCTCTCCCCTCGTCCAACCGGGGAGGAAACCCGATCGTCAGGAGGGTTGATGGAGAACGATCAGTGGTGTACGTAATACTGTCTTCCTTAAGTTCCTTGAGTATTTTGCTTAATTTCTAGTTTACAAGCTTGTTTTAATAGTTTCCATAATATTTAATGAGCAATTACCCGAAAAGTTACGCAATCAAGACTTTGAACGTACTTACCTTTTTACAAAAAGCGATTGATTGATTGATTTGTTTTATTTTATTTCGCCTTTTGTGCCACTTTGGCTAATTTGCGATGAGAATGAGTGATGATATAATGAAATTGATGAATGGACAGTCACAATCATCCATGCCCAGGCCAAGATTCGAATCCGTGACCCCTGGCGTCGTAGCGCGATGTGCAAAAAGGATGAGACATGGAACTTATACTGGGTATTAACATCGTCTATGTGGGTATATTTTAAACATTAAACAAGAGAATCATTATCTACATGAACGGTCAGTATGCGGATAAAGTTTTAAACCTGAAGACATACATTAGAAGAATTGAAAGAAAATATCAGGAGAGAAATTGAAGCAATTTCGGAAGAGGAACTGATAGGTGTTGGTGAAAATTTCCTGTAAAGATGCCGTAAATGTGTGGATTCAGGAGGACAACATTTCCAACACCTCTTATAACAAGGGACGTGCTCATTTTAATTGTAATTGTCAGTGTAATTGTAGGAGCTGATTTCATTACATACGTAGCTGTTCCAGTTACGCGGATGTTGCATCCAGTTTCCCAGCAGACGCGCTCTTACTTCCCAGCGCGCTAGCCGCCGCTTCACGGCCAACTCGCCCATGAAATAACTTGGTTTACCGGCGGTAAACGCTGTAACAAGGAGAATACGCCACTGTCCTAAGCGCAGTGACAGTTGATTTCCATTAGAGATACGACGCTTGATTGACGATAAGATTTACCTCGAGGAATGCCGCAGCACTTCTGCTGTCCTTAAGAGCCAGAAGGTCATTTCTTGCGATGCGAGATTTGGAATTAAGATAACACTTGAGATTGCGAGGAGGGAAGTGTGTGTAGTCGACAAAGCAAGGCGAGAAAAAAGGGCGTTGGCTTAGACAGATTAAAACTCTGATATCTATCGGATGACGTCAGAAATATATTTGCGGAGGTGGCCAGCAATACAATTAGTTTCTTGGAATTGTTTGAAAATATTGTTGAGCATTGTGCACTAGTTCTAACCAAAATAGTGAAAATTGCCGACATATAACAATGAGATTAAACAATAACATAATAAGCAAAGCAATGCCACATGCATTTTGTACAATCAAGGGCGTGTGAGAGGGAGGGGCTGATGGGTTGCTAACTTTCCCAAATAAAGGAAAGAAAAATTACTTTCGTGGACTTTAAACGCATTTTAAGGAGCATATTCCAACTGAATCCCTAAATTTTGTATAAATTATTCATGTTCTATATTGCTGCCAAGAGGTGTGTTAAGTAATCAAAGGGTTCCGGGGTCCCTGTGGAGGCACTTTGCACATTGGTTCGGATCCCACTACTGGAGGTCCATTCCCGATTAGCCTAGCTGTGCATAAACTAGACTTAACAATTTAATTCATGTCGTGTGTTAAGTGATTCGGAACCTTCTTGAAACTGCGGGTCCAGTTCCGATTAGTCTTATCTGAGCGTAAAGTGCGCTAACAGAACTTAAAATATTCAATTGGCACATATATGCCTTATACTTCAGTGACACATTAAATTGTATAAGCTGCTAATGTTGCACTTTTGGTACACTAAAATGCACAAAAAACACATTAGTCAGCACTTTTATCAGTGTAGCACTAAACATGCATCAATCAAGATCAGATGCAATCAATTGAAGGGAACCGATATATCACCTTTAATTCTGTCAATTTATGGACTTAATGTATTTCGAGCTCCTTGCATAGACTTAAAAGTAATAGAAATACTGATTCATCTAAACTTTATTTAAACATATTTAAATAAATTTGTCTACCAGTCAAGAATATCAAGGAAGTCAAGAAAAAGTCAAGAATATCAAGAAAGTCAAGAAAAAGTCAAGAATATCAAGGAAGTCAAGAAAAAGTCAAGAATATCAAGGAAGTCAAGAAAAAGTCAAGAATATCAAGGAAGTCAAGAATATCAAGGAAGTCGAGGAAAAGTCAAGAAATCAACAAGTAGGTCAAGAAATTATGCTTTTGCTCAATAGTGTTTGCTATTTTTACAGTATACGGTAGTGAACTTAAATTGTTATACGTATACGTATGGGATTTGATAAAATTGAATATTTGGAAATCTAAAATTGTATTGAGTTATGGTTAAGATTTAGTTGAATTTGTTTCTTAAGAATTACATTCTTGTATGCGTGAAGTTTTATAAAAATATTAAATTCCTCATCCAGGATGAAGTCGGAAGCATTCATTTTTACAGGTATTATTAACTAAAGCAAGTCTAATTCTCTTGTTAAAGTGGTTTTTTCCATTGAATAAAAATAATTTAATTTCTTAATTTTGCAACTATACCTAAGTAGGGGGCGATTAAATAAATGTTATGAAAAGGGGGAAAAGAGAGGTCACGAATTTTGGATTTGTTACTTTGGTAGACACTCCGTAAATGCTCCCATAAAAGATCCAGACCCTTTCAAAACCAAATCCGGGTTATTAGGAGAGAGACTTCCTGGAGACCCAAATCTCAGCCTGCTTTCCACGTAGTACGCTCTGGTCTGCATTCTTTCAGACTAACGAGGCTCTGGCGTCTGGACCTGCAGCCAGGATAATGCTCTGTAGGAATTGTGTTGTGCCATCCATATGTGCTTGCGATTATCTTTTCATCCATCTCATCGTATCACCATCGTCGCGATTAGCCAAAAGTGGCAAAATCAAATCCTAGGTGCACCTTTGTGTATAAGAATATATGGGTAAGGAGGCAATGTGTGAGGAGGCACAGTGTATTCGTATCAACACCCTAACCCAGGAGATCCCAAGCTTTTTCGTTTCACGGTGCCCTTAGTGTTTCAAGGTTTTCCCTTGGCGCCCAAGTCAGAATGTAGCCTATCTAAGACGTGCAACGCTCAATTAGTGTGGTTAGTTTGCTCGCCTTAAGTTAAAGAATAAACGCATATTTCAAATTGAGAAACATTTTGTGTAAAAAGTACTAAATAAGCACATATTTGGATCAATCATATCATTTCAGTGAAAATATTGGAACATTCGCGGCGCACATTTGGGAACCACTGCCAACGGTACAGCTCATTCTGTTGATGCTAATATTGATTTTTTTTATGGTGAATATTTTTTTCTTTTCGGGAAGTACAAACCTGAATGGAAAGTTAGTGTTTCCCGTTGCCTATCCGCGAATCTCACGCTGTGCACCACACACTGAGAAACACCATCCTAAGAGATGTTGTGCGGAGGAGCATTGATGTAATAAACTACCCTATTGGGAATTCAGCTACTCTGATAAATGGACCCAGTTATGTTGTGGGTGGTATTTTGGATTCAAGGATACAATTCGATTCATCTGGAAAAAAAAATCTCAAGGTTTCCCTTGACAAGAAGTTAGCTCGTGACGAGAAATAATCACCGAATTCGAAAAAGTTCCTCGTCTTCAATTTGTATTCGATGCCACTGCTGATATGCTGAGATAATGGTTGCAAAGGCTTTGGGATCTGATATTCATGAATTTTTTGGTTCGCAAATCTTATGTCGGACGAAATTTCGTAGACAACCTTGGCAGTTGTTTCTGGGAAACTGAATTTTCAGTGAAGATCGTAGTTGATTAATGCCCAGCTAAAATGTACGTTTACTGACTTTGCCATCTCATTAAATGCCGACCTCTGTGGCGGAGTGGTTAGCTCAGCGCTCTACGACACCAGGGGTCGCCGGTCTTGGATGTGGGTGTTTTTTGAGAGTTCTTTCATCAATTTCATCAAATCGGCACTCATCCTCATCGTCGCGATTAACCAAAAGTGGCAGAAAAAAAGCGACGTAAAATAACCTAATTCAATATCCCATGCATCGATCGTATTCGTACTCAAGCCGCTGATTCAGTGGAAAAAAGTGAATGTATCACACCAGCCTACACCAATTTATTTACTTAGGTTCAGTTCGAAGCTATTCTCTCTCCTAACCTTTGGTTCTCTAAAAAACAACTATAGAAATGATATGTAGTATATAGTAAGGGAGAAATTTGCAGTGGACTGGTTTGCAAAACACTTCGTAATTTCTACAACCCACAACGTACTCAATAGCCTGAAGAACAACGTTGCTTCGTGTAGTTTTTACCATTATCTGGCATGTCTGCCAAAATGGAATCCCCGGGTTCGATCCACGGTGGAGACTGATTCCACGTGGTTCAGATCCCACTTTAAGCTTCAGGTGCAGTCCCGCAGTTACCTATGTAATTGTATAAAGTGGGCTTAAACTGTGACAAAACTTTGATCACCATCAATTTCGAGCTTTAAATGTAGCTTGCCTGTCGAAACATGCTGTACGAATAAGGTGATCAGATTTTTGAAACAACAAGAGGAGACATTTTTCATATTTTCCAGAATTATAAACGGGACAACAAAATGTACACATTTTAATATAAGAACTGTTTTCGTCATAAATATAGAAGTTTGAAAACTAATTAAATAATAAACATATAAACCTCTATTATAAACCGCGCTGTAGTCAGACGTGACTGAATTGTACTATGCTATAGTTCATAGTAATAGAGAAGGTGCATTGTTGCAGTATTTTTTTGTCGATAAGTTATTGTCACAAAAAGAACATTTTGGCGTCCCGTGTTACGTTAAAAAAAATCGGGACAGGGAATCGAAAAAGTGACTGTTGCGGCTAATACGGGACGTGTATGAAAGGACGGAAAATATTTCGAGTTTGACTGATCATTGTACGTATATAATATTTCAATAATGACAGTCACACATTACATTAACTGTCAACGAAATTGTTGTACCTTTCTTACTGCTTTCGGAACGCGCCATTTTTTTAATGCTACTTGCAACAGATTCAGTGTGAAATCTGCGCCCTGAATATTGAAATGATGTCTTATTTCGAGGGTGTTAGGGGAAAAGCACTTAAATCAAAAAAATGCAATTTTACAGCATACAGTTTTTATGTTTATTATTTTAATAGCAAATATTACAGACATGACGTACATTTGTTGATTGATTTGCTTTATTTTACTTCGCTTTTTGCCACTTTGGGTCACTTTGGGTAATGAAATTGATGAATGGACACTCACAAACATCCATGCCCTGGTTGGGATTCGAACCCGGTACCCCTGGCGTCGTAGCGTGATGTTCTAACCACTCCGGGACTGGGGCCGGCTACATGCTGTACACGTTGGATCATCACTGTTTAGAATCTGTACGCATGCTCAATATAAAATTATATTGAAAATGTTTTCTTTAATTGATTCAACAGAAAATCACAGTTTGTGCCCTTTCCGAACACCTATATTTGCCAATCCTAGAGAGTTGCGTTTCGTTTTTGTATAATTCCCCTTTTCCTTTGGTCTTGGTTGTTTTCCACTTGGGAAAAGGATTTTGTGATGTTTCGATAAATATGAATGAGAGGGAGATTTCAGAGTCCACCTGCGCACGTTGCGGAACCCCAAGTTAAGACGCAGGTGACCTTGTGGAAGAAACCCACAGAGGAAAGGTTGTCTTTTATTTGTCAAAAGCTTCCTCAGCCGGCGGCTGGTAGTTATCCAATCGCCAATGTTTAATTATGAATCAACAGTTTGCTACCTCGTTTTGCTCTGTGGATGTGGAAGATAATCTTGCTTGGCAACAGTGTTGAGTGTGCAGCTTTGAGACATTTCGACTTCTCCAAATTTTTGGTTTATTGCGTAGGGATTTTTATTAGCTGATGTACCGCTCCATACCGTCCAAAGAAAAACCACCTACCGTAGAAACTCGTGAAGGAAGTGAAAATAAAGAAATAACTGAACATCGACGAACACATGGTTCCCACACGCTTGAATATCCTGAAGAAGCTAGAAATTTAAGGGAATTTGAAAAAAGTACAAATGTCAAGGAAATCTTAAGGAAAATCCTTCAATTGATAATTAATACTAATGTATTGTTCATGCATACTGTAATTATGTATTGTTCATGCAATATTTTTTTTTATAAAAAATAATATTTTTTGTTAATCATTAGTCAATACAAGTACAGTAGAGCGTCGATTATCCGAAGTAATTGGGGGACATGGGTGTTCGGAAAACTGGTTTGTTCGGATAATCGAACTGTACATGTTTATTTGCCAAAAAGAAGTACTGTACAGTAAATTTATTCATAAAAACAGGCATCTCTTTAAGTATGTATTACAAAGTAACGTACAAAGGCAACTTTAGTAGGAATATATAGTATGTGGTACAGTTTATTAAACAAAAATATGTACATATTACATACGCATTTTGCATGAACAATACACACAGTACACAAAATTAACGTTTAAAAAAATCCTTTATTTTGGTCTGTCTAAGCAAGCCTACACGCTTACGAGCAGCTAAGTCACGTACTTTTTTCATTACAGATATCTGAAAGTGAGCGAGTACACAGTTCGGTTAAGCGGTCGTTCGGTTGACCGACGTTCGGATAATCGACGCTCTACTGTATCACATAAAATCTTGCCCCTGATACTACATTTAAGGGTCAATTATTGTTGAGTTTCCCTTCTCGTTATTACCTTTCCACGTAAGGTAAAATTCCAGCAATTAGTTAAGTGGGATTCTAAATGTAAGTTTGGAGCTACAACATTCTAATTTTCTTACAGACATGTTCATGCACACTAATAGTTTGGTCTGGAAAATGTTGGTTTTCGTTTTGAAAACTGGGAAAGTCTGTGTTTGTATACACCCTGGTATTTCATGTTTCACACTTCTACAGAGTTTGAGGTGAATACGTATATTACATGTATTATATTTCTACATAAAATATGCTATTTGCGCTACTTTTTAGTTTCAATGTGTAGCCTAAAGGCTGGTTTACATTGGTCGAGTGAGGGGAAGAGTTACTGGCCTGTCTGCTCGTCTCTACCCTTCTATGGCGAGTAGCTGTTTACACACTTTCTACTCGACTCCAGCAAAGTGGGATAGTAGCTGCAGTTGTTTTCTGCTCTTTTCATAGAACGTTGTCGATTTTTTTCTAAAAAAGTTATGAAACTGTTTACACACTTTTTTCTCACGAGAAATGAATACAATAATGCACCAGGACATCTCTGGAAATAAAACTAATTTCTTTAATTTTTTGTTTTCGATCATTCTTGGTTGAACGTAAATTCCTTATTTTTCATTTTATTTCTCCTACGCCAAATACATCAAGTCTCATCTCTTCAACTTCATACACCCGTAGTTTATTTTGTTTGTTCCTATCACAGGCACAACACAACACAGACTCTCTACTGTCTTCAGAAAGTGTTGACTCGGTTGAGTCGATGTCCTCAGTGGACATCCACTCGACTGTTCTGACTACTGGAGCGAGTACTGGCTCCAGTGCTCTCCCCAGTTGTTTACACAGGGAGAGTAGCTCGCTTTACTCTACTAGCTCCAGCTACTCTCCCGTCTACTCGACCAATGTAAACCAGCCTTAATGAATGTACGATTGTGAAACAAATATCCATTTGATTTATCCAGAAATTTGGATTTTTAAATCTGATTTTTGCAGGCCTGTCACTTTCTTTCACTTAACCTGCTTATCCATTAAAACCATACGTCAAAAATTCTTGACTTCCACCATATTTCGGAAATAACCACTGCGACCCCTGCCCACTCTGGAAATAATTACATCAGGCAAGTAGTCATTATTTCAAAATAACTTTTTATATGTAGAATAATAACTTAGAAATGAAGGAAATGACTTCAAAAAAATAATATATTATGTTTCATATACTTCTTATTTCATAGATTTTTGTACATATTTCACATGTTACGGTGTAGTGTATTTACTGTAGGCATGGTGCTTTTATGTATCTGATTTTGCCACTTGTAAGATAACTGTAACTTGAGTGGGAATAATAACTTGTCCCAAAGTAAGACACGAAATTGCGTGTGGTCCTGTCGTGGGCGTGCTGAAGGGGCCAGCCTGTGGGCGAGACCTTTGGGTATTGCGCGATTTATGTTCCAAGGCGAGAGCAAATGGTCCTAATTTCGGCGTAAGGAGTTTCGCAAGGCCTTCAACTTGAGGTGGCTTGTCAATGCCAGATTGGTATCGGGTGAGATTTATGCTGGCAAATGAGCGGCCGAAATGGCGCCCGAACAGGGACGTTATTACTCGGTTCAGGAAGTGCGAGGTGTCCACTCAGAATTAGTCGACCTCCGAGAAGGAGTGGTTAGCACATCGCGTTACGACGCCAGGGGTCGCGTGTACGAATCCCGGCTTGGGCACGGGTGTTTCTTGTGAGTGGTCGGTCACTTCAGCCATTTCATCACCTCATCATTTATCCTCATCGTCGCGATATAGCCAACAGTGGCAGAAACGCGACACTAAATAACGAAAATGAAATTGAATTATGAACGGTTACGACGAGACGGGACTATGCACAGCTTCGTCAGAAAGAGTCTACCTCGTTCTTAGTCTCATGTCAAGTTGACTCGTTTTGTCTCACCTAAGGTTGCGAAATATACACAAAACAAATTAAAGTGTACATTTTTGCGCATTAAACAACCATATAGACTGTGTCTAAGTGAATTAAACAGCTACACTTCTTAGGCTGAATTTATGTGGGCCACCTGTATATATGGAGACCTCTGGCTAAGAACAATGTGTGTCCCTTGTAACGGTTAGGCCAACTTATATCATATGGTTAGTTACATTTTTAAATATATATTTTTTTTTACCACATAATGATATTAAAATGAAAAGGGGCGAACCCCCGAAATAACCCAACTTACACCCTCATGCGGTCAGGAGTATGCGCTTGGTCTGGTGACTTTAAAAATAAACCAGGACGTTATATCCGCGGCATTTTACGTTTGCCCCCTTTTCTATTAATTTTTATTTCATAATTCAGTATAATACAATACAATGAATAAAATTAAAATAATGGAATGTGCATAAAGTGACATTCACGTTGCCGCACACGCGATCATGTACTGTATATGATGCATATACTAGATCCGATGTTCGGGTAACCACGGAGGCAGAAATAGGAGAGAGTGAATCTCACATATTCCTAGTGACGTGAAGTTTTAGTTTTATTTTCCCCTAAATTTCGATGTTATTTTGTACTGCAATTCGGTGTTATTTTTCGCAGTTTAGGGCTAAATTCGATGTTATTTTTACATGCATTTTACAGTTTCTCTTATGCTTAAGGTTTCCACATTGTGTTAGTTCTGGAAAATTGAGACAAATTTTAGTTTTAATGACAAAAAAATAATTATGGCTTACTTTTTTGAGAAATGACCAAATTTCTTCCATTTGGAAAACTATTTCATCTCATCAGCCACTAAATATGAAATATATGTTGAATGATAACACCCACATTTTTAACACAATCATACACATCACATTTCCCTAGCAATACCAAAACATTCCTCTTCGACCTCAAAATACAGTTTTTTTATTGATGTTGTTGTTTTGAAGTCCACTTTATGCACAGAAAGGCAAATCGAGGCTGGACCTACATTTTAAAGTGGGATCCGAACCACTGTGACATGTGCCTCGACCGGTTATCGAACCCGGGGACCCCTCGATTACAAGGCACTACGCCATCGGGAGGCACAAATACAGTTTTGTATTCACACACATACACGGCCTCCCTCTCGACTCCGAAACACAACAGGTGCTTCTCCCTGAATATTTTCCCGTTCCTACGAAATCTCCCTTCTGGGAAATCCCCCCCTTTCCCCTGAGCGAAGTATATTTCAGGGCGAGGTTAGACACTGTCAGTCGTGTCTGCCCAAAACTGCAATAAGTGAAGCGTGATAAGTTTCTTTTGAATCGAACTATCACCTGCTAGACTAGAAATTATAGATCTAATAGCGCTTCAGGTAGTTCTTTTTGAACAGAAGAAATATTATTCTCAGTTTATATTGCATATTTCGCGGCGTTTTTCGGTGTTAAAGTGTAAAATTCGGGGTTATTCTGAAAATAGTGACATAATTCGAGATATTTCGCGATTCCGAAACACCGAAAACATCCCTCGTTTACCTACCCAAATACATTTTAAACACTTTATTTTGCTTTCCTCAACTTTTCGGTGTTAACGTTAAAACGAAAACTTCGTCCCTACTTATTCCACATCTATTCTGGGTTCGATACCCGGTGCATTGCATTTTAAACTGAATGCCCAGTCCCAATTAGCATTAAATTGGACTTAAAAACAACCCAATTAGCATTAAAGTGGACTTAAAAACAACCCACGTAGAATTAGAGTTAAAAACAACCCACGTAGAATTAGAGTAGAGTTAAAAAATTAGCATTGAAGTGGACTTAAAAACAACCCACGTAGAATTAGAGTTAAAAACAACCCACGTAGAATTAGAGTAGAGTTAAAAAATTAGCATTGAAGTGGACTTAGAAACAACCCAATTAGCATGAAAGTGGACTTAAAAGCAACCCAATTAGCATGAAAGTGAACTTAAAAACAAACTCAAGGAAACAAACATTTCTCACCTCTGCTGTCTGTATCGATAACCACGGTTGTGTAGTCGGGTGTATGGCTGCCACGCGGGAGACCCGGGTTCAATTCCGCGGTGGGTGATCTAAAACAGCTCTGGGGCTCAACCGACCTCAAATCAAGGTGTCCCGGGGGGGGGGGGGGGGGTAAAGGCGGCACGAGCGTGGTGCTGATCACATCACCTCAAATGGCCCACATCCTCTAAAGGTGCCTTCATGGCACGGTGAACTTTACCTTTACCTGCCTGCTGCATCGGTATTAGCTCAGCGTAAAGCGCTCCGTAGAAAAGCGACGTAGAATAACTGAAATAGGAAGAAATAAATGTACCGAAGTTGCCATAGTTCATCCCGAGAACAGAGTGGAGGGAACAGCATAACACACTGGTTCCCAGCCTCACGGTGCTACACCTCTTCAGGTTAACAACATCGTCGCATTTGTTGGGCGGGTCGTAGGAAACAATGGCCGGGCGTTGAAGTGGCTGGAAGGAAATAGCACTCGGATATTGTTATCCGAACCCAGCCGATCTTCAAGGCCACGGGGCAGTCGGCGAAGGCGTTCTTTTTTTGTGTGTGTGTGTGAATGACGCAAAGCCGTGGACGAAAGTTGGGCACCCTGCTGCGTAATCTCATTTCCAGACACCTGCTTTTGCGTAGACTCGGTTTTTGTTTTATTTGTAATGTTGCAACAGGTAGCAACGGATAGTGACTTATAGGTTTATCGACAATACTGTCAATCCGCCATTCTGTGAATAGTTCATAAGTTGCTTACATAATTTTGTGATCTTTCTGTTTGTACAACAGCATAATTCGTCGCATGGGAACCATACGCAACTCCTCTGAAGATATCCATTTGAAGTAAGATTGACATATTTCCACCATCTCCTACTTTACTGACTTTTTTTTTAATCAAACATATTCCTAAGAATACATTATTTCCTCCCTCCTAAATCTAAATTTGATAAATGGGAGTTACGTCCGTCTGGTCCTCACACCACGAATTGATCTGTATTGTACTTGAAAGAATGCCTTTGAATGTCCAAATGATTTACCACGGTAGTTGAAAAATGTTCAGTATGTAGCAGTGGCGAATCCTGAAAAGTTTGAGGGGGATGCCCAACATATCTCACCGTATATATTACAGTGTTTTTTTTTTTTTTTTTAAATCACCGGAGCTTGAGATTATAAGGAGATATCTTGGACTCAGCATACGCCACTGATTTGAGACCTACTCAAGTCGGAAGGAAGGAATTCTTGACTGCCATGCGGGACAGGTGGAGTGATCGTTTGGAGGTGGGAATTTTTCCATTATTGACCGGCTCTGGGGTTCGCTCAGCCTCCAATAAATGGATATCGGGAGATAAAGGCGGCCGGAACGTGGTGCTGATCACATCACCTCCAAAATAGCCGAGATCGAGAATGTGGGCCCCTACCCCCACATCCCCTAAATGCGCCTTCATGGCACGGTGCTATATGCAAGGGGTAATTTACTTTTAGAAAAAGATAACGTGCTCCCCTGTGCAATGCACCTCACCATGAAGGCGTATAGGGTGTCTGGGGTTAGGGCCCCACACTTTTACATGTAAGAATTATTTCATGTATCTCAATGTGTTACAGCCTCAGTGGAGAATGCATATTATATACGTCATCCATTCTTCAAAGTTGAGACTGGAGGTTGAATATGCTGCGAGTTATTAAATTTTAAATTATTAAAATATCATAATGTTATTGATAAGGTATGGTTTGTAGGTTTATTTTTAATTGAAATTTATTTTAATTTCCAGAGTGCCTTTCCGGCGGGGAGCTGAGATGAACGGCCGGTGACCTCCGGAACCGTCAAGTGCCCCTCCCCGCCCTGTGATGCGGCCTCTCCCCCATGCCTGGCGCTGAGGGTCCCCCCGCGAGCCATGGCTCCCCATCGCCGCCCCCCAAGCGGACCATGAGCTACAGTGACAGTGTATTGACTCACAGTGATCCCAGTGGTGGTAGATGATCGACGGCCACGCGAGCAAGGTCGGTGGCCAACCCCTGGACGTCCCTGCAGACGTCGCACATATCATGAACGAGACTATGGACACGAACCCCCCTTCCGGCACTTGGGGAGGGGGGCCCACCGCCCACTATCAACATTCCCCGGCCCTGTGCCACAAGGGGGGCTTGAAGCTCCCCGCTACCCCCTCGCCTGTGATTGACCCCAAGGACGTTGTTGTTTCGGCGCCCACGTCTTCCCAGCCGCACGGATTGGTCAACCACGACAGGAAACCGACTGTCCCGCCGCCGCAGGCAGACGACGGTAAGTGGCAGCTAGTTAATTGTACGAGGGTTGATCGATAAATAAGGTACCTTTGACGTGTATGTGATCGTCTTGGAAATAATGTTTAAGGTGGTCTCGTTCTTGATGTAACGAGAACCATCTATACAGTGGAATCTTTTTATTCTATTTTTTTTAGATATTTAGAATTAAAGTTTATTCCCCTTGAAATCGTCTTTAATAATAATAATAATAATAATAATAATAATAATAATTCAAACTTTTTTCGTGTTTCCTTGGAGTTCGAATTAAAACAAGTCCACTGTGTATAAAGGTCCTTCCATACCTGAATGACCATATTACCTTATTTATTGATGAACCCTCGTATATATACCTTTAGTATTATTTTGTCGTATGAAGTTACACATCTGTATGCACAAACGCTGTTCTCACTGGCCTGGAAATTATATATGAGTGGAAATAATGGAAAAGTTGGGCAACTTTGAAATGCTTCCAAAACCGGAAAATTCCGGGGAAATGGAGCGTATTTTGCTCTCAGGATTTTGGAATGAAGTAAATTAAACTTTTTCTTGAAGCAGCTCCATGATGAGGGAAGTTACAGATACAACATATAATATTTGTTATTGCAAAATCTAGAGGTTTAGGTGAGAGGTCAGGCAGCATAAACTTTACGACTAAAATTTTCTCTCAACTTTTCTGTGTAAAGGCTAATAACAAAGTAGAATAATTATGCATTGAAGTATACTAACTGTAGGTTCTTCTTTAAAAAATGAAAAGCAGATATTCACTCATCTGCTGGTTCCAATTAAAAAAATCATCCCAAGGATATGGTGATAATAAATTTGTAATAGTTCGATCCCCGGCGGTTTTTTCCCACCTGTTCAAGCGGCTCAGGCGCCCACCCAGCGTCGTATAAAGTGGATAGATACCTGGAGGAAACTGGTGGGTAAAGGCGGCCATGATCAAGAAAGTGTGGAGCCCTAACTCCACACCCCCTTTGCGCCTTCATGGCGTGGTGCAAAGCACAGGGGAGCACTTTACTTTTTTTATAGTTTATAACACAGTCTGTATTATCGTATAATAATAACCCTAATCATTATTATTATGTCTGCTATTCAAGTGTTATTAATGGCCTGAACCCCTCCTCCTTTTTTTACTAAAATTTCTGGCTCCGCCCATGAATTTAACCTGCGACTTTGGGCTTGAAACGCGTTCCGCTAACCACTCAGCCACGAGGCCATATTTGTACGGCGGAGAGATAGGGTCGGTTACGAATAGTGTTCCGTCCACGGCGGCAGAGTGGTTAGCACAGCGGGGTTCCAGTGTTCGAATCTCGACATGGGCATAGGAGTTCTTTGTGAATGTCCCTGAATCAATTTCATCACATCGTCACTCATCCTCAAGGTCGCGGTTAGCCAAAAGTGGCATAAAAGCAACGCCAAATAACAAAAGAATAGTGTGTTTTTTCGTTCAGTATTTTCCAGGTTTTCGAGAAGTGTCCATTCATTTGCCAGTGGCATCAAAGAATCGTGACGAATTTTGAAGAAGTGGCTGTAATCAGTGGAAGGTCGCATTTATTCCTGTTCACCGGCGGCTACAAATACAAAGTGGCACTGTTGGGAGGTCCTTTTTTTACGATGCGGGGAAAAAAAGGGTTCACCTTGCCACGGAATACATAAAGAAGCAGCTTCATGTTTATTTAATCAGTTCTGAAGTTCGAAATAAGGTTCGAGCCTTTCGTGAAACCATATTTATAAACCCGCTCGAACTCGCTGAAGAGTGAAAGTTTGAATAGCTTGAATAGCAAAGTTTATTTTAATTCTTCAGTTCCTGAATTTAAAAATGGTGCGGCTTTTTTTCTTCTTCGACCTCTTTGCCTTTTTCTTCTCTTTTTGTGTGTGTGTGTGTGTGGGGGGGGGGGGTGGTCGTGCACAGGGTGATTCACCGTTGTGAACTTGAAAAGAAAGATTGCGATTTTAAATAGAATGGATCGAGTGCTTTTTCCCAAGCTGTTATATTGTCTGTAAAACTGTGTGCACATTATTTGGGTGAAATCACACGAGTTATAAGCGGCCTGTACGTCCATGGATCTTTTCATATGGAGGATGAATCATGTAGGGATGGTACCGAGAAGAGAATGGAACCATCAAAAAATATCCCCACCCAAAGGTTTTATTGAAAGCACATGAGAATGAAAACTAACTTAATTTAACCAATAATTTTGAAGTTTATTAATAGAGAACTAACTATACTGTGTCTTGGGAATCCGTGGAGCAAGACCATGCGGTAGTGAAGGGGAGAAAGCTAGTGGGCAGAGCAAGGCAGTGCGCGCTGATGCAAACTGATGGTAGTTGCAGCCACGTTTTCCCCTCCATGCCCTCGCTTCCACTCATGTGTTAATTAGTCGAGTCAGTACTTGTCCAGATGCATGTACACACGCAAGAAAATTACTCTGGGTGTTGAAATAAAATTGTTTAGCAGAAATAGAAAGAAGCACAACCATCTACAACATTGCCATCAAACATATACGTAATAAAATACAATTCAGTTCTTGTGTATGTATGATGTAATTCACGTCGATTATCTGTGTGAAAGGATGTCAATAATAGGCATTCTTATCTACAGTCACCAGTTAATTGATACTTTGTTTCTAAAATAAAGAATATTGGCGACACGAGGCGTCAAACGGAAAATCGTTAAGAAAGTTTGTGCGAGACATGCTGTATGTACTTGATATTTCCAGACTCGAGACGAGAATGATCTTCTACGGTAAGATCTCGCCTCCCAAGTGCCATTCCTGGATCCGCCACTGAATCGAACCCGGGTCTCCGCAAAATTACCTTCGCCGAGACTGAATTTCCGGAGGCAAGATCGTACGCCACTCGAAGTGCTGAAATGACAAAAGGTCGTAGAAATTATAATACAAATAAATATTACTTCATAGATAAGGAACCTCAGCAGCATTCATGGGCTGTGTCCGAAAGATACGAAGAGTAGACTTGAAGTATAGTCTTGACGGAAGCGACGTCACCTAGTGCAGCTCGAAAGCGCCAAGTACACGAGCAATCGAGACCACAGCGCGGGAACGCATGGTTTCAGGCTTGATCACGTGACTTCTGCACTCGCTGTTCATTGGTTTGAAATCACGGAGGTAGAAAACCAGCAACACAGAGTAAATATACGTTATAGACCAGCAAGTTGGTTGCAGTTATTCTAATGTGTGCAAATGTATGCATAATAACTAGAGCCCGGAAGTTTGGCAAAATGCCTCTTTTTATCTACTGCATATCTGTATATTGATAAAATTTTTCTGGATATACGTTTCTTATGTTTTTTCGAATGTTTTGGAAGCCTTTTCATTTTGCCTATTTTGGACCCCACTGCCTATTTTTAATTATAATGCCTTTGTTTGCCCCTTTTCAATGAAATATGACAATTTTTTTAAAAAAATTATTTTTCTCCCAAAAAACGTTGTTGGCATTTATTTTTCTTCCGTTTATTATGTGAATAATTTTCGCCTTATTTAAGTAATATTGAACTCACGCATGTTTCAACATTGCTGAAGGAGAAAAGTGTGAGAAAAAAGTATTTCATGCTGAGTTAAGATATTGCCTTTCGGTTAACATTTCTTGTGCATGATTGACTGCTGAAGTGGACAGGTAGATTTCGAACACAAAGAATATATTTCTGAAATCTCCCTCTCAAACCCGAAAATTTCAGGAAGTTGCGATTGAACTTAGTTTATTTCCACAACCAGTCTTGACGAGATGGGCAGTTATAAATTAAGCTAACAACCTTCAAAAAATCAGTGAGGTGATCGATGCTCTTCCAGAAGATGAAGCGGCTTCAATTCGTGAAAGATCATTTTCTATTATGAAAAACATTCTCTCTGACAGACGACTATCAATGAATGTTGAGAACTTAAAAAGCACCTTGTAGTTATGTGCAATCAAGACGGAAAAAATTGAAATGCTCTTCCCAATTTAGATTTTAACATTTTGCCAGAAATTATGGATAAAAGTAAGCGACTTCCAAATGTGCCTTTTTTCGGTTTATTTTGCCTTTTTTTCATTTTTACTGCCTATTTTTCACATTATAAATGCCTTTTTGCCTGCCTATTTTAACGAAAATAAATGCCTGAACTTCCGGGCTCTAATAATAACATTTGAAAATGCTATGTGATTCCTATGGTGAGAAACAAGTGTTTAAAACGCGGGGAAAACAACGTGTTGTCAGTTTTATCTACTGATTGTATTTGGCGCTGCAGTCGAAGTGCAATTCGAAAGCCAGTCCACAACTTCAAGACCGAACTGAGGATGTTGGCTTAAAGTACGGTCTTGCACCTTTCGGAGACAGCCATGGTTGCCAGTGTAATGGCCAAAAACCGTTTTCACACTAATCTACCTGCCCATTGAAAGTTTTATACGAATAAATTAATGGACCGGCCCTCCCTTCCCGAAAAGAAGCATTCCTACCTTCTGAAGTTTTCCCTTTGTGGGCCTTGTCACGAGATGTGATGGATGGCGGAGGGGACCTTGCGACGGATGAATCAGCGGAGCGAGTGGGCGAACTGGATGGCTTCGTGCGTGACCTTCCACAGCGGGGCACAGGTGCTGCTGGAATTCTTGTTCTGGTAGCGACCTCATACGTGAGGGACCACAGCGCTCGCATGGGAATGGTAGTAGATTGTTTGTTCTATTGCAACACACATGGCAGACTTTACTCGTTTTATGTAACCAGCATGGACGTCAGGAAAAGGGGGGGGGGGGACAAGGGAGGGCCATGGCCCCCTGGAAAATGAATGTCCACAAAAAAGTATATATTTCACACATAATTTCAGTTACAGTAATTCATGTTAATTTTTATAAGGTCGTTGAAGGAACATGATAATTTCAGACTCAAGCAGTGTTTTTTGATGGGGCATTATAGGGAAAAATATGCCTCCTTGCCCCCTCCCCGGGGAAAAAAAATACCTTGCTTGCCCCTCCCTGGGAAAAATCCTGCGGACCCCTAGCCTAACCTTTGTGCCCTGCCGACATTATTATTAACAGTTTTGTTATCATGGTACTTCACTGCCACTAATTGCATGCTCTGTATAACACTTGTAAACTTTAAAATATAGACACATCTGATTAGAAATATTCAGTAAACTTACTTTTAGTTCATAAGCACCACTTGCACTGGGGTGCGCCACACAACACTAATACCGTACACACACAAAAGGAAAAGAAACCGACACTACATTACGGTAGCCACACTGGCCGCTAGCCGAGAAACAAGGATGTTGATTTCAACCCGTCATTATCCCTCCACTTACTTTCAATTCTTGATATTCAAAATGTTTACATTCGTTTCTTCGAGGAACAATTGTTTATATTCGAGCACTGTTACGCGACCTCAGAAAATATGGTTATTATTATGTTAGAAGTAATTTAAACGTTAGAAACTCCTTCTTTCTGCCTTGTTTCATGAAATAAGCAAGTAAAAAGACTTGATATGTTTTATTTTGTTATTATCATAATGTTAAGGAATTTTAATAGTCGATGATCTTCGTCACTTCTGCCCTTTCGCCGTCTCATTTTTGTGCCCCTCCTTCCCCCTCCCCCCGGGACTTGCGGCCCCTATGGTATAGCCTAGTGGCAAACCTCTCCGTGTCTGTAACTCGTGCAGGTACATCATATCCACTGTTTTGCTCAATGTATCTGAAGTGAGCATATCGGTTGGTATGTTTTGCTGTTCAGCACTGAAGGTCGAAAAGTATTCGAAGTACCACTTTGACCGAATAATGTGTATTACTAGCTCTCCATCTGCAAAATAAAGCGTTATCTACGTTGTTTGATCCCCGAGATAAACGCATTTAGGGGTAACTCTTTCTATTGACATCCAAATGTCAACCTCCCATCCACGTTAATTTCAGTTTTTTAAGTCAACTTTATGCGCAGGTAGGGTAATCGGGACTTGGCCTACAGCTTATAGTGGGATCCGAACCACTATTTTCCTCCACCGGGTATCGAATCCGAGGTCCTGACTACGTTTCCACTACGCCCTTCCCCTTAAGCTCTGGACTGCATTTTGCATACTATAGTGGGACTCTGGTGTCTGCACTCGGAGCAAGTATAATCCTCTGTGGGACTAGTCTTTTGTACTGTCCATGTTTCACGTGTGTTTGTCCTGTCGTCAATTTCATCTTATTTCATCCTCATATTCGCGATTAGCCCTAAAATCATTTTAATGTAATCGACATTCATCCTTATTCTCTCGATTCGGTAAACGGAAGCGCGACCTAAAATTGGCAATAAATCCAGTTGGTGCCGAGTTTATGCAGCGTAATCGCGATATCCTTGAATTCATAGGCGTAAGTTGGCGAGCCAATGGGACACTTGATCCCCAAATTTTTTCAAGTTATAAAATTTACAAAAACAGTTATTTAGCAAAATAGTCTTGGATAGAAAACTTTTATACTCTAAAATTAGGTCCATTGTTACGCCCATTCTTGAATTTTCGTTGCCATGTTTGTCCAATAACTTCCTGTATTAAAACTTTGGGATCACCCTGTATTCGCTCTCTTCGAACAGCAGGCGACCTGCACGGCCAGGTTAAACAGTGCCAACAGCGAGCCCAGACTGAAAAAAAGAAACGTTCGATCGAAAACACGTGTTGCTCATGTGAGCGAGCCAAGAGAATGGGCGATAAAGTGTGAAGGTCGAGATTTTTTAAAAGCATGAGAACGTTGCAGTTAATTGAAATGTAGTTTTCCTCCGTTAGGTCGTGGGAGCTGTTGGGAGAAAAGTTCGTAGCCATTCTCACTGCTCTGGCTCTGTGGAAACATCTCGTGCTGGTTCGGTTCATCCGCGGGTGTTCATCCTTTGTAATGGTTCTTTAATTTCTCAGACCTTTTAGCTTCCGTCATGCAGTCTACCAAGATTCTTCCTTTTCCTACAAAGTTGCAACAGTTGCTTGCCGACTGAGTAAATTGTAGTCGCATGCAAACGAGGGACGCTCGGATCTAAATCTGTGATGATTCGAAATTCTGGTGGTTGATTCGAGATTTGGACAGGGAATCTGAGATTCTATATTCGGACGGGGGATCCGAGAATCTAGATTCGGACGGGGGATCCGAGAATCCAGATTCGGACGGGGGATCCGAGATTCCAGATTCGGACGGGGGATCCGAGATTCCAGATTCGGACGGGGGATTCGAGATTCCAGATTCGGACGGGGGATTCGAGATTCTATATTCGGACGGGGGGTGGGTCAGAGATTCTATATTCGGACGGGGGCGGGTCAGAAATTCAATATTTGGGGGTCCGAGATTCAAGATTCAAACGAGTGATCCAAGATTTTAAATTCGAGCGAGGTATCAATGATTCTAGATTCGGACGGGGGATCCGAGATTCCAGATTCGGACGGAGGTTCCGAGATTCCAGATTCGGACGGAGGTTCCGAGATTCCAGATTCGGACGGGGGATCCGGGATTCCAGATTCGGACGGGGGATTCGAGATTCTATATTCGGACGAGAGGGTCAGAGATTCTATATTCGGACAAGGGGGTCAGAGATTCTATATTCGGACGAGGGGGTCAGAGATTCTATATTCGGACGGGGGGGTCAGAGATTCTATATTCAAACGGGGGGTCAGAGATTCTATATTCGGACGGGGGGTGGGTCAGAGATTCTATATTCGGACGGGGGCGGGTCAGAAATTCAATATTTGGGGGTCCGAGATTCAAGATTCAAACGAGTGATCCAAGATTTTAAATTCGAGCGAGGTATCAATGATTCTGTAGAGCTGACAACTCTGCACTGTAAAAAGCCATGTCAAGAATCAGCAATATAAGGCCATGGATGTTCCCAAGGTAAAATATTCCGGAGGTAAAATAGTCCCCCGTTCGGATCTCCGGGTGGGGACTACTTTGGGAGGTCCCTGGACTAAGGATAAGATCTACATTAGGAATAAGGATATTAAATTAGGCACCTGGAATGTTCTGAGCCTTTACCGGCCTGGGGCATTTCAGTGTACAGTTAATGAGATAGTTAAGTATAAATTAGATGTAGTAGCTGTCCAGGAAGTTAGGTGGCCAGGAGAAGGGAATTGTAAAACTAAAAATTATACTTTTTTCTATGGTGGTACTGAAAATCATAATTTTGGAACAGGCTTTTTTATAAATAATAGAATTATCTCGGCTCTTAAAACAGTAGAATTTATTAATGATAGGATATCATATGCAGTTTTACAGGGTAGGTGGTGTAAAATTATTTTAATAAACATACATGCCCCAACGGAAGATAAAGATGATAATACTAAAGATGATTTTTATACAGAGTTAGAACAGGTCTTTGATAAATTTTCTCAGTATGATATGAAAATTCTGTTAGGTGACTGTAATGCACAGATTGGCAAAGAAGAGATATTTAAACCCACGATTGGTAAAGAAAGTCTTCATGAATTAAGTAATGATAATGGTATAAGATTGATTACTTTTGCAACCTCAAAGAATTTAATTGTGAAAAGTACCACTTTTAAACATAAAGATATCCATAAATATACCTGGTCTTCTCCAGATGGTAAAACTCATAATCAGATAGATCATATTCTCATTGATAAGAGAAGACATACTAGTATAATTGACGTTCGTACACATAGAGGAGCGGACTGTGCCAGTGACCATTATTTAGTAATTGCTAAATTAAGAGAAAGACTCTCAGTGTTAAATCATAAGCAACAAAATCTAAAAGTTATAAAATTTGATACAGGAAAGTTTACTGATGAAAGAATTAAGAAAGATTACCAAATTAAACTATCAAATAGATTTGATATTTTGCAGGATTTAAATGATGATGAAAATATAAATGAAGCAGACGTAAATAAGAATTGGGAGCACATACGTAATGCAATAGAATCAGCAGCTAAAGAAAGTATAGGATACCATAAACCGAGAAAAAGTAAGCCATGGTTTGATAATGAATGTAATAATCTAATAGAAATAAGAAATCAGGCTAGACTTAGGTGGTTAAATAACTCTGATGATACAAATCTAAACAATTATAATAGAATAAAGCGAGAAGTTAACCGCACGTTTAGAAGTAAAAAAAGAGATTACTTGAAAAGCAAAATTAACGAAATTGAAACAAACAGCAAAAATAAAAATATCAGAGATTTATATAAAGGTGTAAATGAGTTTAGAAAGGGGTGGCAACCTAAAGTAAACTTGATAAAAGATAAAGACGGTGATTTTCTAGCTGACCCAAGCGATATTCTAAATAGATGGAAGAACTACTTTAATGACCTTTTAAATGTTCATGTAGGAGATAAATCAGAAGTGAATGAAGTACACACAGCAGAACCTTTAGTTCCAGAACCTAACTTGACTGAAGTTAAAGATGCTATTAAAAGGCTAAAGAATAACAAAGCACCTTGCATTGATTTAATACCAGCTGAGTTAATTAAATATGGTGGAAATTCATTAATATGTCAAATTCATAAATTAATTTGTTTAATATGGAATAAAGAAGAAATCCCTCAACAGTGGAAAGAATCCATAATTGTTCCTGTGTTTAAAAAAGGTGATAAAATGAACTGCAATAATTACCGTGGAATTTCTCTACTCTCAACAACATATAAAATATTATCTAACATTATTTTAACAAGACTAACCCCATATGCTAATGAAATTATAGGTGATTATCAATGTGGATTTAAACGTAACAGATCAAATTTTTCACATCAGACAGACACTTGAAAAAAAGTGGGAATATAATCAAAATGTCCATCAGCTATTTATTGATTTCAAAAAAGCATATGATTCAGTCAAAAGAGATAAATTATATAATATATTAGTAGAGTTTGGAATACCTAAGAAACTTGTTAGTATGATAAAAATATGCACCAGTGAAACAGAAAGTAAAATTCGTGTGGGTATTAATATGTCTGACAAATTTACAATTCATGATGGGTTAAAACAAGGAGATGCATTATCTCCATTGCTCTTTAATTTTGCCTTAGAATATGCTGTTAGGAAGGTAAAAGAAACTAAAGAAGGACTAAAATTAAATGGTGTGACTCAATTGTTAGCATATGCAGATGATGTAGACTTACTGGGGGATGATGTGAATACAATTAAGAATAATGCTAAAATATTTTTCAAAACTGCTAAAGAGATAGGTTTGGAAGTTAACAAAGAGAAAACTAAATATATGCTTACAGGCCGAAACCAAGTGTTAGGTAATAATCAAAATCTAATTATTGATAACAACTCGTTTGAACCAGTTTCCAAATTCAAATACTTAGGAGTAATATTAACAAATGAAAATTATATTAAAGAGGAAATAAAAAGTAGACTTAATTCAGGAAATGCATGTTACTTCTCTCTTCATAAGCTTTTGTCTTCTCGTTTAATATCTAAGAAACTAAAAGTTAAAATATACAAAACAGTAATTTTGCCTGTAGTATTATATGGATGTGAAACTTGGTCCCTTACACTGAAAGAGGAACATAAATTGAGAGTATTTGAAAATAAGATCCTTAGGAAAATCTTTGGACCTAAAAGGGATGAGGAGACAGGTGAATGGAGAAGGTTACATAATTTAGAACTACATAATTTGTATTCATGTCCAGATATTATTAGAATAATTAAATCAAGAAGACTTAGGTGGGCAGGCCATGTGGCACGAATGGGAGAGGAAAGAGGAGTTTACAGGATTCTTGTTGGGAAACCTGATGGTAAGAGACCTGTAGGGAGGCCAAGACGAAGATGGAGGGACAACGTTGAGATGGACCTAAGGGAAATCGGTAGGGATGGAAAAGAGTATATAGATCTTGCTCAAGATAGGGAAAGATGGAAGGCCTGTGTTGCTGCAGCCATGAACCTTCGGGTTTAAGAAGGCTAGAGAGTTAGTTAGTTAGTTATCAATGATTCTAGATTCGGACGGGGATCCGAGATTCCAGATTCGGACGGGGGTTCCGAGATTCCAGATTCGGACGGGGGTTCCGAGATTCCAGATTCGGACGGGGGATCCGAGATTCCAGATTCGGACGGGGTATCCGGGATTCCAGATTCGGACGGGGTATCCGGGATTCCAGATTCGGACGGGGGATCCGAGATTCCAGATTCGGACGGGGGATCCGAGATTCCAGATTCGGACGGGGGATCCGAGATTCCAGATTCGGACGGGGGATTCGAGATTCTATATTCGGACGGGGGGGTCAGAGATTCAATATTCTAACGGGGGCGGGTCAGAAATTCAATATTTGGGGGTCCGAGATTCAAGATTCAAATGAGTGATCCAAGATTTTAAATTCGAGCGAGGTATCAGTGATTCTAGATTCGAGCCGGGGATCCGAGATTCTAGTTTCGGATGGGGATCCAGGATTCTAGATTCGGAAGGGGGATCCGGGAATCTATATTCGGACGGTAGATCCTGGATTTAGATATCTCTATTTTAATTGTGCATCGCTTTCCTATCCATGTATATCGTGATAATGAGGATGGGTGATTTCACGGAATACTTTACCTGGTACCAAATTGCACTAACCGCTGCAGAACTGATGCAGTAATCAAAACCTGATTGTGGATAATAGTTCATCTGGAAACGCGACATAGACACAAATCCAAATGAACCTCTGTATCTTTAGTTGCATCAATCGACGCCTGAAACAAGGTCTCATATTATGGCGCTGGCATCCCCGATAGCGTAGTGGTAACGTTGCCGCCTTGTAATCAACTGGTCTCGGGTTCGTTACCCGATGTAGGGTCATAGTAGTTCGGACCCCACTTTAAAATGTAGGTTGAGTCCCAATTAGGTTATCTGTGCATAAAAGCGGTAAAAAGCCAGACATACTATGGTGCCTTGAGAGCAGTTCCAACGTGTTTACACCCTTACGGAAAATTAAGATGGAAATAGACGTCCACTCATTTTACCCAAGGAACAGCGGGCACACCTTTGTATCCCCAGGCTGAATGCATCATAGCGAAGGGAGCGTACCTTATACATCATCACCCTTTTTAAGATGTTTATTTTTTTGGTTGTTGTTTATAAAGGAGATTTCCTTGTTATTAGCTGCGTGTCTGTGTCCTTGTCTCGACACAGATACAGACGTCGCTTCCTTGTTAATTGAACAGAGAGCGTTCCGTGCCACGTCTACGAGGAATTCTCTTTCGGCCGTCAGGTACCACACGGCAGCAATGGTAATCAGTAGCATTTCCCTCCCACAAACTAAGAATTTCCCTTTTCTTAGGAAAAATTCCCTCACTTAGCTACACATTTATTATTGATTATAATAATATTTAAGATGGATTGAAACGAAAAAGTGCAGATATAGTTAAAATAAGGCTACCTTGTCGGTTTTTATCCATAATGCACCTCTAAATGCAGATGGATGTACTGCATAAATGGAGGTTATCAGTTTTCGCTGAAATTTCCTTTTCTTAAAAAATCCCTCGCTTGAGTAGGCTTTTATTATTTATTATGCAGGCCTAATATTGAAATCAAAAAATTCATTTTCGGTTAAAATACATTGCCGGATTTTACCCATAATGCACCTCTAAATAAGAATTATTTTCACTGGAATACTACAGTTTCAGGAACTTGAATCAATTGTCGTAATCGGTTTTCGTAGAATTTCCCTCCCAAAGCAAAAAATATTTGCTTCTCACAGAAATTACTTAGTGTTATTAAGCAAATACTTTATTAATGATTTTTATAATACAATTTAATTATTAAAATGGGTTCAAAAAGTAAATATGTGTTATTCACATACCACTTAGTGATCGGGCCTCTCCGATGGCGTAGTTGGCAATGCTGCTGCCTTGTTCATAGTTCGATCTCCCGGACCCCAGAGTCCCAAACTTGAAGTTTTAAGTCCACTGTGTGTACAGATGGGCTAACCGGGACTGGATCTACAGTTTCAAGTGGGAACAGAACCACTATGTGCCTCCATCGGGCATCGAACCCGGTACCCCATGATTACAAGGCGACCACGTTACCACTACGCCATCGGGGAGGCCCTCTTATGGGATTACGCATTCTCTCAAAATTGATCTTTTGAACCAGAGTTCAATGAAATGAGATATTGGGGAGCAATCACCAATCGGAGACAATTATAAATTCTCTTCAGATTGTCTCTGCCCAACCTCCGTGGTTAGCACAGCGCGCTACGACGCCAGGGATCCCGGGTTCGAATCCCAGCCTGAATATGGGTGTTCTTTGTGAGTATCCCTTCATCATCACTCATCATCTTCGTGATTAGCGAAAAGTGGCAGAAAGGCAAAGTAAAATAAACCAAATCAACCAATCAATCTTCAGATTCTCACTTTAGGAGCAGTAAGTAGGGTATAGGGCTGGGGAGACAAACTGAAAGAAATAGCCTGTCAAAATGCTTACGTAATATTCCAGTCGCTTTTACCTACATTTGGCCAACCTTTAAGAAAATCTCCCTTTTCCCTTCGCAGAGGGAAATTTCCCACCAATTACCGTCACTGCCCCACGGCCACTGTGGCCTGTGAGAAAGAGAGGACGTGAAGGGGAAAGGCATTTGAAAGTCGAACCCATTCCGGGTTACGGAAAACCAAGCTGCCGGTCGGTGGAGACCTCTGGCGAGGTGCCCTTCATGTTCCTGCGGGCGACCCACCTGTTTTCTCGGCTCTGTTGGAACGCATCAGGTTCAGCATATGTGATGTGTACCATCAATACCTTCTTATATAACTAGGCCTGTGCAGACAGTTTGTTTACATGCAACGTCGTCATTGGCAGACCATGGATAGCCAAACGAAATCAGCATCGCTATATCATCACATTATAATACACTTTATCCACACGTACAGTGGGATGCATAAGTATTGCCAAGCAATTTGTCTACCACTATGTTTATTCTTTGTTTTACGCACATAACCGAAACAAAACGCGTACGTAAAAATCCATTCCTTAATGGCTTCTGCTGTACTGGAAATTGCAATAAATAAATAAATAAATAAATAAAAAACACATAGGATATGTACAAGAGAAAACCAATTAAAATAGTCACGGACAATTTGCGTAGCAATACTTGTGCATCTCATTGTACTAGTGGACCTGTAAGGGGCTGACCTGAGAAGGCACCCAAAGCCAATCTCTCTTCCAGTGGCGTGGTGGCCACTTTACAGTCTCAGATTTTTAACTAATCCTCTGAGACCGTATAGTTTCAGTTCTTATTAAGGAATCTGACTGTATTACTTTTAAAAATTGATTGAGGAAATTTTTAAAACTTATTTTATTTTCTTGTCAGAGCCCTGCCGTCAAGTTAAGGAAAGGTTATGTTTCCGTATTGTGTGACGGGCAAAAATAGCCTATGTGCTGATGCACCCATGCGCCACAAAAACAATGCAACGTGCCACCAAAATCGCAACTCCAGGGTATGGAGTCACGAATTGCCAACACACAGCTCCTTGCTCCGGCTAGTCAGTTGGAAGCACGAGTTCTCACCCAGGGATCGGGATTAAGGCGATCCCCAATCTACCAGGAAGGAAACCATCGAGCAGCACATCACGTCAAATAAAATCAAATGTTATAATAAAAATGTCCAAAAACTTTAATCAAGAATCGCACGCGTACATACTTATTTGCACAAGCCAAAAATATAATGTGTTGGGTCCTGCTCTCTTGTAGACAGTGATGAGTAACTTATTCATCACGACCGAATCCGTGCACCGCCCTGCCACCTCAGGTGCGAGGCACAGCTTAACAGATTCTTTCTTACAATGCTACAAACTCATACCATAAAAATAACACAAGAGAAACTTATAATTTATATGACATTTCAATGCTAATTAGCGATAGTAAGCTTTGGTTATGGTTGGCAACAATTAAGAATGCCAACGTGGAACTTTTGACGTCGCCATATACACGTAGCGTCATTCCCCACTCCTAAAATAAACAGCCAATACGAGAACGATATATTATTGAAAGCGAGAGAGAATTGCTATGCTTTTATGTTACAATATTAAACTTTGTAGAAATAAAGAAACTGATTTTATAAAATCATTCATATTTGCCCTTGCACATAAAGTGATTAAATAAAGATTTAGTTTATGTATATTTATAGCGATATAAAAATCAATCATCCACACGCACTAGCCATACTCTGCTTCAAATTGTCAGTTTTCCGCCCATTCAACATGCATTTTCGACTGTGATGCTGATATCGTATTGTGATTCGTGGCCTATCAATGGTGACGTTGCATCTAAGAGTCTGCACAGGCCAGTTATACGTATAACAAGGAGGTATTGGTGCTACCAGAATGTTTGAGTAACATCCGCACAATCCAGAAAATAACACCGCTAAAACTAAGTGTTTCTTTGTATAATTATGTTTGAGACCTAATACAATGAAGAGTTACCAAGTACTAACATGAAATATTCACAGTACTTTTTAGCATTTGTTGTGTAAAGGAGGGTTAATTATTTCCACTTACAAGAAGGCAACAATTAAATTGAGATCATACGGCTTTTAATTGACCGAACTTGTTAAAATGTATGCATACTCCTCCTACTTATAATATGCGTAAAGTATTAATGAGGAACTTCATTTTCCATCAACTGGACATAAAATTATTTTTGTTATTCAATAAATATTCAATTTTTATACATTGACATTAATCTCCTTGGCAGGAAAGTTGTTTTTGTACATATTTTAGCGATTCTAACTACACTTAAGCTACATAATGAATACATGTTGTTATAAATGTTCTTATACCACCTTTTTACATGTTCATATATTAGCAATAATAATATTGATTAATTCACCAATTTTCGCCTACGTCCGTGGCAGAGTGGTTAGCACTGAGCATTAGAAGAGTGCCTACCAGTTAAGAATGTCAAGAAATCAACAGGTAGGTCAAGAAGTAGTCAAGAAATTATGCTTTTGGTCAAGATTTATTCTATTTTTTACAGTATAGTGAACTTTCAATGTTATATACCTGTATTGAGATTTAATATAAAATTGAATATTTGGAAATCTAAAATTGTATTGATTTGTTCACTTTGTTTCTTAAGAATTACATTCTCATACGCGTGAAATTTTGTAAAAAATATTAAATAAAATAATGTGGCCATTCCCCAACTAGGATGAAGTCTGAAGAATTGATTTTTACATCGTCTAAATCTCATGTTAAAGTACAGCTTCAGTAGTAATCGTAATTGGCCTTGGTGTAAGGGTTTTTCATTGAATAAAAATATACATTTTCTTAGTTTTGCAACTGTACTTGAGTAGGGGTCGATGAGATAAATGTTAAAAGGTCAAGAAAAAGTGAAGAATTTTGGATTTGTTATTTTAGTAAGACACCCTAAACGACGCCAAGGGCCCTAAGCTCGAATCCCAACCTTGACATGGACGTTCTTTGTGAGTGTCCCTTCATCATATCGTCACTCCTCTTTTTCACGATTAGCCAAAAGTAGCATAAAGCAATCAGTTTAACCATTTTCGTAATAATACAATTATTAATCATATAAAAGTATTAAACATTTATATTATTATTATTATTTGTGAGACACGTTATTCGGACCTATCCCGAAATATATTTCTGGATACGTGCTGGAAGAGAACCCAGTCGGTTGATTACTCAGAAACTACCTAACAGCTCCCACGTCCTCGTTCGCCTGTAAAACAGCTTGTGGAATTTTACAAATCATGTGACAGTTGTTTCCTGCAGAGAAGTTTAATGCTCAACCACGTAGCCTGCAATAGATAAGAAATGGAGACATTTTTATTTTTGCTAACGTTGGAAGATTTTACTGTCATTCTGATAATGTCAGGTTTAGCTTATTCGCCTTCTTTGTAAGTTAACTGTTATCGACAGTATAGGAAGGTGTTACACGTTGTCCTACTACCGCTTAGAAAGGATGACTGACCTTGGTTTAAATCCAACTTCAGATCAATACAAGTAACATGGGTGATAACGGCTATTTCGCTGTTCCTGAGCCAAGTCCGTATTTCTCGATAGGATTAATCAGGGTTTCGGTACTGTCATGTCCGACTCCTGTAGCTCTCGCCACGAAAACAGTCTAGTCAAGGTTGGAGCTTCCCCTTGCCTCCTTCATATCCCTGGTCCTGCAGGGATGCGACACTTCTTCTAAGCTGCTCAGCAAACTCTTCGCGTGTGGTACAGTCAACAGCAAAGATAATAGTAGGCAAATTGTCCATCGCTATATTCATTACTTTTTCTTCTACGTACATCCTGTATTGTTTAAAGGAATGGAATTCTGTTGATTCTAAGCAGGTAGTGTCCTCTGCATATCAATGTTTTTTTTTTTTAAATTTCAATTCATTATCTTCACATTGTGTAAAACAGACCAAATGAAAATGGTCATGGACAATTCGCCTGCTGTTTCTTTTGCCGTTGGGTGTACGTATGCGGTTGATTTCGTCGGTTGAAATTGTTGCTTATTGGCAACACTGTAGGTGGGTGGCGTGACCTTGACTAGACGGACTGTTTTCGTGGCGAGAGCTTTAACTGGATCGATGCTTTGGCGAGTCCGGGGATAATTATGGGGATGCGTATGTGGATCAACATGAGGGCAGCACGCGGGGGGATGCTTCATAAAAATCTTATTTAATTAGGGGATAGAAGCCCCTTGCCCCTCCACTTCGAGCACTGATCATCTGAAAATATGCATTTCCATTTTAGCTGAGGAGAAAGTGAAAAATTAACGATAATTTGTGAAGCGGTTACCCAGTACGGCAGGAACATTTGTGATTTGGTTGGGGAAGGGGTGCAAAGTTCAACCTCAGCCGACTTCCGTAGTAGAGTGGTTAGCACAGCGCTCTATGACGCCAGGGGTCCTGGATTCGAATCCTGGCATGGGTGTTCATATCTCTCTCTCGTATAAGAAATGTTGTTTGACTATGGGTGTTTGTGTGTGAACCCATTTAATTTTAGAACAGGCCATTTGCATGACCACATACTGCCAATAGAAAAGGTATTCACAAAATATTTTTTAATGAGAAAATTATGTTCTATTATCAAGATAGTTTTAACAAGTGTTAAAAAAACGGTACAATTCAAGAACAGATAAGCTCTAGCCTTCGTCATCTTTTTGCACTCTTTTTTTTTAAACAGGTTTACACAAAGTTTTCCAAGAGTACAGATCAAGTGAGGTAGTTAACTATCAAATAAAAATTATGGATACTCGAGTTATGGACTCCAATTAAAAATTAACCAGAATACCTACATAAAAACTAATTACATAGCCATTTTCTTTAAGAATATGCCTTTTATTTTTTATCGTCGAGAGAACAAAAAAGTACCTCTTTTTCGAGTTCTGCAAACGACCGATCTCTTTGAAATTCTATAAATAAAAAACAGGTGGCCCGATCGTAATGAAAACAGTACAAGCAGAAAGGTTTTTAATAGAATTCTTAATTTTCATATTTTTAAAATTGGTAAAAAAAAAAACATTCTTATAAATTTTGTGAAATCTTTTCTTGGTATTGGGTAGTGCTACAAATAAAATATTGGTCTTGTTTTGCATCTGTTTTTAAAATCCATTATTATTCATTGTCAATTCCCATTGCGAAACGGACTTTATAGTGTTTTTATTAAACGGAGTAAAGATATATAAACTAGCGCCACTGCCTCCACGCCAGGGTTTCAAATGACCTGGTGGGCCCTTATATTGCGTCTGCCAAATTATTTGAAGGGTGTACAGTCACGGACACATCTGATTTGTAACAATTCTATTGAACGTCAATCAAATTGTTGCAACGCAGAAATATCCGTGACTGTACAGTCAACGGCAAAGATAATGGTAGGCAAATTGTTCACCGATATTTTCATTACTTTTTTATTCTACATCCTGTGTTATTTTAAGGAATGAAACTATGTTGGTTCGAAGCACGCATTGTTCTCTGCTTATTGACGTCATTATTTCAATTCATTGTCATCACATTGTGTAATTCAGACCGAATGAAAACGTTGGACAATTCTCCTACTGTTTCTTTGTACGCCTTGTACACCCAACGGCAAAAGAAACAGTGGGCGAATTGTCCCATCAACATTTTCATTCGGTCTCTATTACACAGTGTGATAATGAATTGAAATAATGACGCCAATAAGCAGAGAACAATGCGTGTTTCGAACCAACATAGTTTCATTCCTTGAAACAACACAGGATATAGAATAAAGAAGTAACGGCAATGTAGCGGTGGACAATTTGCCTACCATTATCTTTGCCGTTGACTGCACCTCACGTTCCTGTTCCGCTGCTGTTACCTGCAAAAGTGTTTCTGTCATTACTGGAATCCCTATACAAACTGTATGAAATGCACATTTGACCGAAGTTCGTTTAATTACCAAGCTGTGTTGTTCGTTGAGGTAAGAGTGAGGGGGCAGCTTTCCCCCATCCCCCTGGCTACTGACGCACACGCAAATTGCCAATCATAATGTCCATTATTACATCTTCGTGGGCGACTGTTCCACGCCTACATACCGTTTAATAAAGTTACAAGACAAATATGTCCCCTCTTGTTTGTGAAATCTCATTGAAATGCCAACGTGTCGTTGCATTGTCTCCTCCCACAATCTCGCTCTCTCGTTTGGGATAACCGTTAACACGGTGTACACGACTGTTATACGCTTCGCAGCCCTTACGCACCTTGTACGTGCGTCATTTACTCCCGCGCCTACGAGCAGTGGAACCCCCCTCGCGATCAGGGACGTAAGATTGATATCATGGTAATGAAGAGCCGCCTACGAGCAACGAATTCAATAGGAGTATTAATCAAGGCGACCCACCTATTATGCGACTGATGCAAACAATAGTTTAATCAGGTGCTAGTAGCGATGACCTTTGTGTGCGTCTGGCGTTCTATTTGTAAAATTTTGTTTCTTTCAGCACGGGAGCATATTGTGAGTTTGCCATGGGAATTGCTCTACTGAGACCAAATGCGGGTCAAGATAAATAAAATCACCCAGACGAGATAGATTTTTCACACTACCCTACTTTTCTCCCTGCCACCTCCCCACTCATCATCTTGCTCCAATAATAATAATAATAACATGACCATGTTATATGTTTACGGTTTTAATGTTTTTTAAACACTTTGTGTTTCTGTTAGGTAAAAAAATTTAAAATAAGGTAAAGTGCCCCCCTGTGCTATGCACCATGCCATGAAGGCGTATAGGGGGTTAGGGCCCCACACATTCTTGATAACGGCCGAAGGTGGGGGTGATGTGATCAGCAACACGCCCCTGACCGCCTTTACTCCCCGGAGTTTCCTCCATGTACCCACTTTATACGACACTGGGTGCGCGCCGGAGCCGCTTGAACAGACGCCCTAACGGCTGAGCTACCGCGGCATGTTACTGTTAGGTACTGTTTTAAATAATACATGCATAATTATATCAAAATAACGGTAATCTCTTAGCTTAATTTCTACATGATTTTGCAATCAATATACTTATGCAGCAACAGCAGCAACTTCAATTAATTAATTATTGTTTACACAAATTCAACTTTCGTTAAACTCAAACCATCCTTATGCGATCAAGAAAAAGATTTTGGCGCTACTGAAGGGGGCCCTGGGCAGTAGTCGCCTGGGTCACCCGGTCCTAAGCCGACCCTGACTGAGAGCACCATTGAAAAATCTTAGACAAGAATGTTACCAGGTCCTCTAACGTTATCCAGTACAGTTCGCGCCACTGAATGGTCTGTCGTATGCTGTTCGTTGTTGCCAAACTTATAATTCGTGCAAACATGGTGACTGGTTTTGATTTGTTGTTGATTTCCTTTTATTCCACTTCGCTTTTCTGCCACGTTTTGCTAACTGCGGCGATGAGGATAAAATTGATGGGACACTCGCAAAGAACACCCATTCCCAGGCCGGGATTCTAACTCGACTCCTGGCGTCTTAGCGGGCTGCACTAACCAACGCCACAGGCCGGCAAGAATCCTTCTGAACGAGCTGAAGTGCAAATTCTTTTTCTCTCGCCACTGTACTAGGTAGGAAAACTATCATGTAATTACCGCCACAATTCTTCATTTACCTTGCATAGTTTGGTTTTGCGATAACATAAATGCTCCCCTTTAAGGACGAGACATGTGGCACCAAGGCATTTTCCTTTCTCATTGAGTCCCGTACCAGTAGACGGGCATTCAACGTTGAAAATTCTAGCACATTAGATTGAAAGTCATATTTTTTCAACATTGAAAGCCATATTTTTTCAACTTTCCCCTCTTTCCATTGTTTACCATCTGCACCAATATCGGAGTTGCCCTGTGGTCTCGGACCTTCGGATCTGGTCTCGGTTTCGTCTGGAAGGATCTGGTCTCTTGTTTCGTCTGGAAGGATCTGGTCTCTGTTTCATCTGGCAGGATCTGGTCTGTGTTCCATCTGGAAGGATCTGGTTTCTTGTTTCGTCTGCAAGGATCTGGTCTCTGTTTCATCTGCAAGGATCTGGTCTCTGTTTCATCTGGAAGGAACTGGTCTCTGTTTCATCTGGAAGGATCTGGTCTCTGTTTCATCTGGAAGGATCTGGTCTCTTGTTTCGTCTGCAAGGATCTGGTCTCTGTTTCGTCTGGAAGGATCTGGTCTCTGTTTCGTCTGCAAGGATCTGGTCTCTGTTTCATCTGGAAGGATATGATCTCGATTTTTATAGGGTTACCAGACGTCCGGTTTTTCCCGCACATGTCCTACATTTTAGCCTTATGTCCGACGTCCGGGAGGAATTTGAAAAATATCATAAATGTGTACATTTTGAGGGTCACATAATATTAATTAGGAAAATACGTGTTTCAGTTGAACCAAGAGAAATCATGGAAGTTGCAAGTCTACGCTCCCAAACTCACTAGTGAAATTTATTTTGATTCAGTCATTGCCCAAAAGGAAAATAAAAAAAGTTTATTTTAGAAGAACAACGGAAGCAATTAATGAACAAAGTTTTGGAGCCACATTCTGATGACGTCACTGTTCAGTTCCTTAGTGGAATTTCTTGTCCTGGGGGTTTATACTGATGGAACAAAGTGTTTCCCATTCTTATTCAATATTTTGATTGTAAAGCAGGGAGTATAGAGAACAAAGTATTGAAATAAGAATTACCGGAGATGAAACTTCTGGAACCATTTCAAATTACAGTAATTGCTGAATATATGTTTGCCATTACATGTCATAATGCAAATGTTGAGAGAGTGCTTTCATTACCACCAGCATGAGATTCATACTTTTTTTTTTGTAAATTATGTAAAAAGTTTGATACTGGTTCCTATAATTTCAAAGAATTTGACTGTCCAGTCTCTCATAAATATATTTTGACTTAAACTGACATTTTGAGAAAAATTGGCTCATCTGATAAGTACCAGTAAAATTAGTAGTAAGAGGTGCATTGTTTAGTATGATTACAAGTTTGGAATTATTTTTTTCAACTGAATTCAATTTAAATTACTTTCTAATATATTCTACAAATATGTATTATTTATTGCGAATGTTTTGTGTCCTACATTTTCACTTGAAGTCCTGCATTTTGGGACATTATGTTCTACTTTTTCCTTGTAGCGATCTGGTAATCCTAGATTTTTACAATCTTGGCTCGGTCCCTGTACCATCCCTACTGACAATTCCGTTTACTTCGCTGCCTTTCTTGCTTGGATTGATATTGCAATTTCGAGCAGAGACACGTTATGTAACAATTACACAAAGAAACCTGGCCAAGCCTCGTCGAAGGGGAGGGGGGGGAGGGACTAATTGCCTTCCTTGATCTGACCAGACTTTGATAACTTTCTCTCTACACGGGAAGCGTAATCGTTCCGTGACCGTTGCGAATTTTACTTGCCCAATCGTTACACGGGTCAATGATACTCTCTGAGTCACGTATATAAAGTTTAAATTGAGATGTTTTCGTGATTTTGGTCCCGCTTGAAAGTGCTGATACGAAGCGATAACGTGCACCGACAAGCCGGATCGCCAGGGCCATTGCGGTCTGATTTATTCCCTTTTCACCAACACGAAATCAAACATCTAAACCAAAGCCAACCCTCACGCCAAGTTACGGGAATTGACGAGGATTTATTTCAGAACTTTTTTTCTTTCTTTCTTGAAGTGCTAAGTAATAATGTTGCATGATCGGAACGGTCGTGCAGCTTTAATGTTCATGTTCGTTTGAATTGCTGGAGTTTTGAGAGAGAAGTGTTTGTAAAAGTTCAATGTTAGACGTTTCCTTCTAGTCTACCTGTTACCGACCACAGCATTCATTGGTTTTGTTAATGTGATTTCGATCGGGAGGTCAGCGACCATCAAAAAACATATTTTATGGCTTTATCCACTATTGGTAGGGGCAAACAACACTTTCTCAGGGACGTCAATGCTTTATTTTACATTACTTGGAAAGGGAAGAACATTTATTTTATTTTCCTCGTAAAACGGTACAATGAACAGGATGAAAATTTGACCAGTTCTTTCCTTTTGATGGGTGTGTGTCCATTTTCTCCCCCCTAAATACATCTATGGTCTAGTAAGAAGTTATTTTTATTTCTTTGATCACCTTCTGGGTAGCACAAAATAATCCAGACACCTGTCCACCATTTTAAGGGAAACCGTAATTCCCGTTTTGCCTTTCGGTTATCGTTTTCAACTTGGTTAGAGTTTAAATTCATTTGTTTCTTCTAAAAGCACGCTTCAGTATTCATATTGACAAGAAGTTCTGGCTGGAAATTTAAACAATATGTACAATCTAAATTTAAAGTATAGCAAATTCCATGAGACAGTATCGAATTCGAGAAATACTAGCACTTTTGTACTTTGCAAATTTTATGTGATACACCAGTTCATGTTGGAAAGAGAGAACTCGACATCTGAAACATAAAATTGGTAATATAGTGACAAATGTTTTTTTTTTTTAAAATATATCTGTGTGTGTGAGAGACTAAACCGAGACCAGATCCTTCCAGATGTGGTTATTAGAGACAATTGATAATGGGAGGGAATAACTTTCATGCTCATCCATAACATTTTGTGCATGAAAATACTCATGGACGTCCGCAGGATTTTTTCCAGGGAGGGGCAAGGATGGTATTTTTTCCAGGGGGCAAACAAGGCAAATTTTTCTCAATAATAGTGTTGTTCCCTCAAAAAACATTGCTTAAATTTGAATTTATCATATTCATGCAATAATTAACCCATATTATTGTGGCTGGAATGAAATTATATGTGAAAAATATATAATTTTTGGTTGACTTTCATTTTCCAGGGAGCCGCCCCCGCCCCCCCCCCCTACCGGACGCCCGTGAAAGTACTGATATTTATTGTTCTTCTTCTTAAAATATTGTCTTTGTTATGGAATCATTTAAACATTTTCTTGGTAGGCAAGGCTTAGCATTAAGAGGCCATAGTGCGGGAAAAGTGGCAACCCCCCCCCCCCCCAAGACCTTCCTAATTGCTACCAGACAAGCCAGGTAGTGGTAAAAATCAAGAGAGACTACTCGATGCGAAGATATTTTTTCAGTATAGTTGTATGAATTTCAGTGTATTGTCACCAAGCCAGTAATGATGGCAATTTCTGTCTTTACCATACATAAGATAGCTGTACATGTTTTATGTCTTTTTACATTTTATTTATTTATATATGTTTTCTGTTCTTGTCCAAAGGGTCTAGTGGTGTAGAACAAGGAACTCACCCCTCAGCCAAATCGGACTTGCCACCAGGAGTGGCAGACAACATGCCAGTGGAGGAGGATGATCTGTCGGGCTCCGATGGAGAAGTCAGTAAGATAGATTTTACAGGTAAGGCGTTACTACTGTAAAAGAAAGAACCTAACTGTCCATGTGTGGACATACATTTAGAAAGTATTTTAGTATTCATGGATCCATGGAATTACAGTCAGTCTATGGGGTTTAATAGGGATATCTGACAGCATGCTATTGTGGCACAATACCAGTGTGAGTTAGATTGTTATCTTGCTTCTTGAAACTAACATTTACCGTAAGGTGTACATTTATTTCAATTCTTTCAAAATCTGTAAAAAGAAACAAGCAAGTCCTAGGTATGTACGAGGGATGATGAAATGAAAAGAATACAAAGCCTACAAATTCCAGTAGGTATTTATTAGAAGAATACAAACGGATTCACGTGAAAGGACACTTCATACACTACTTCTCATCATAGTCCCTCCCCGGTTCAGGCATTTATCCCAGCGCTACATATAGAACTCTGGGTCCTGCAGTCGGAGCCCCACCCTTGCTTCGTGCTGGACGTCGATCATCCAAGTGAAACCGGCATCCTCTGAGATGCTTCTTCAAAGGAGCGAAGAGATGGTAATTGCTCGGAGCCAGCTCTGGGAAGTATGCTGGATGATGGAGCACATGCCACCCAAAACCCACCAGGCCAGGATGTAAGGGTTGGACTCCGACAACAGGACAATGAGTTCTATCGGACAGGCATCATGAACCTCGTGTAGAGCTGTAATAAATGCCTGAACCATGAGGGACTATGTTGAGAAGTAGTTTATGAAGTGTCCTTTCATGTGAGTTTGCCTGTATTCGTATAATAAATACCTTTGTATTCTTCTTTTCCGGACATCCATAGTACTTTTCCTCATATTGTAGTTGTCAGTGAATCTACAGGAAAATTCGTGCTCTTCAACTTAAAGTTTCCTCTTATCTGAGTAATGTTCTTTCTGTTCATGCACTTTGTTATATAAATAACATGTTCCAAGAGTATTTAAAATAGTAATACTTCCATAATCATCCATTCAAAATTCCAGCCTCCGGGCTGCATAAATCTCCATTTTGGTACCTCATGCTTAGTGAAGAACTGTACTCCTCTTCCTGAACACAGCCTAATTCCAAAGTAATTGTTCTCAATATTCACAAGCTAGGGCAAAATCAATAAAGATATTGTAGTCTGATGACTGTAACAATTACTTTTCTCTGGTGCTCTGCTAACATCACTGTTTGAACTGTCATAATGATATTACTTTAAAAAAAATAAAAATAAAATAAAAACATTAATCAGATATTAGAAAATGTTGATCAGTGTATGTTAGTTCTAGACTAAATAATTTGTTATTGTAACTATAACTACACCATGGGAACACTGCCCTTCTGCCTGTTAGAGCATATTCATGACTGCTCTATATAACTGAATTTGTTGTGTTGCTTCTATTTAAAATTTGTACTATTATTGTGCCCTGTGGTTTACAACATAACTTTAATTCACATAGATGATATGGGAGATATGTTCTTGACCAGATCTTCATAATTGTATAGTACTGTTATTTTTCAATGAAAGTTTAAATATTTGAATTTTACTTTGGGTATTGATGAATCAATTATCATTTATATTTTTCTGTAAATTATTATGACAATTTTTGTACTGTGAAATTGTTCAGGCAATTAATTATTTGAAGGTTCTTCTGGACATTTGACTGTGGCCAGGAACTGTATCTTTGTATCTTTTCGAGGAACTGCTAGAATATACTGAATTCTGAAAAATTACGTCTGCTTAGAATTCCTTCTAAGAGCGTTCATATGAATCTCGGTTTGCTTTCACTGTTTCGTGGCTACATAAGCCTATATTCCATCACAAAGATCTACACAACAGCAAAGGCAAGCCTCAGGAAAATTCACTTGAATGCTCTAGACTAGAGGAATTCTAAGCAGATGTAATATATATACAGGGTTATTAAAAAAGAATGGTACAAAAGTAAAGTTAATTTATTTTTAAGTGAAAAGAGATACAAAAGCAATTCTGGTGGGAAAGAAGAAAGGAAGGATGTAAATTTATCTGGGCAATTACAAATGTTGGATATGAGAACCCTTGGTAACACAGCAGATGTCAAAACTATAATCCATTTCTTGCCAGACACGTTCCAACATATCCTCGGTTATCAGCTCCACTGCATGAGAGATGCACTGCTTTAAATTATCCAGGTCCTGTGGTAATGCAGGAACGTACACAGTGTCTTTTCACAAACCCCCCATAAAAAGAAGTCGCATGGACTAAGATCTAGGGATCGTGGAGGCCATGTCAGCATTGCCAAATCTTGATTCTCGGTACGGCCAATCCAATGACCTGGTCTGGTGGCATTGAGGTACGCACGAACAAGGTTTTGGAAGTGGGGAGGAGCACCATCCTGTTGAAAGATGGAATTCGGAATATCTTCCTCCAGTTGTGGCATGAGTCATTCCGGTAACATGTTCAGGTAGGTCTGGCCAGTAGCAGTGACTTCGGCAAAAAAAAAAGAAAGGTCCATACACTTTCCGTCTGCTTATTGCACAAAACACATTCACTTTTGGTGAGTCTCTTTCCTGCTGCACTATGGTATGAAGGTGTTCCGTACCCCAGATTCTAACGTATGGCGATTCACTTTCCCGCTAACATGAAATGTCGCTTCATGACTAAACACTAACCTGTCAGTGAATCCATCCTCTTCTTCAACATGAAATGCAGAAGGTCTGGCGTTTTGGCATATCTGCGTTTTTCAGCACCTGCATGAGTTGCAATTTGTATGGTTTAAAGCATAGACACTTTCTTAGAATACGCCATACAGTGAGTTGTGGCACATTAAGTTCTTTACTCTCTTGGTTTGTCGATTTTCCGGGACTCGTTTGAAAAGCAGCACAAATCCTATCCACTGTCTCCCTCGATGATCCTGGTCGACCGGGAATTTTTCTACTGCACAGACATCCAGTTGATTCAAACTTCTGCACCCAGCATATAATGCAGTGTCTATGTGGTGGTCGTTTCTTGAATTTCCATGAAAGTGTCTCTGAACTGTAACAACTGCCCCTGGTCGTGCAAATTCCATTACGCAATATGCTTGCTCTACCTTTGTTGTTACCATTTTAGCTATCAACAACTAGTAGCGGATTTTACGTCAACTACAACAACAGGCTATAAATTTACAACCTTCATTTCTTCTTTCCCACCAGAATTGCTTTTGTATCTCTTTTCACTTAAAAATAAATTAACCTTACTTTTGTACCATTCTTTTTGAATAACGCTGTATATACACCATATTCAGAATTTGGAATATTCTAGTTTTTTTTTCAAAACAGCGGAAATTTCGAAAATGACTTTCCTGGCTACAGCCAAAGGTCCTTCCAAGCCTTAAAATCATTCATTCTTCCAAAACGAGAAAGATTATTAAAGATTTTAAACATATTACAATATTGTATCCAAGCAGAACTGTTCTGCAATTAATTTATTTTCTGCCCTGTTCTTGCCAGGATTTGCAACTGAAAATAAATTTCATTCTTTTCTACATGTAAAATAAAATAATAATGCTACAAAATAATGAGGTTAGGCATTGACATGCACGGTTGTACATTTTGTCTGCGAGTGTATTGTTGACTGGTTATGTTAAGGTGGCAATGATTTCTGTAACTGCATGTGGAAATTGTATTTCAGGTGTGAATTTGCGGACCAAAAAGAAGCGAGTTACAGAAGGGGAGAGAGAGGACTCGCAAGACGGAATGGCTGACAGCGAACAGGATGGTGACCGAGAGCGCCCCATGTCGTGGGAAGGGGAGCTCTCTGATGCTGAGATGAGTCGGCTAGATGAAGCTATTAATAATACTAACGAGCTCAATAATAAGAAGGTAATCGTCTGATTGTTAGGGTTTACACACAGGCACACTATCACACTATGTATATAGGAAAGAAGTTTCTGTGCATTGAATTATTGTTCAAGGCTTTTTGTGTTTGAATGCATGATTTGATGTTAGTGTTTTAACTGCAATTTTCCAAGACTTACTGCAGATAGCAGCGAATTTTATATGTAAGCAGTCATTTTAATGGGAATTCCTCATTATGGGATGCGTCCATTGACTTTGGGAATATTTGGGGGATGCTTGTATGGATGAACATGGAAACGGTGCAGTAGCTGGCGGATGCTTTGTGAAAATTGTCTTAACTGGGAGATAGTAACCTTCCACGTTCCCCCTACTTCAAGATCTGCATACAGTAGTCTTTTTTTGTGTACATCCATATGAAGTTGAGATTATTATTCTAGCTTCTCTTTGAAAACCTAGTACTTCAGGGAATTTTGAAAATGCATCCAAAACTCTGGAAAAGTCAGAAAAAATGGTATATATATATTTTTGTCAGGATTTGCAAATGGAAATAAATTCCACTGTTTTCTTGAACCAGCTTCTTAACAGGAAATATTCTCTTTAAAATTGTTTTTGTAGCTAATTTTTCTAATTTGTTTTGAACAATATTGTGAATAGACTTTTAAAAAATCTTGAATAGTAAGTGTAGTTCAATATTTAAAACTTTGTTTTTAGCATGCTTAAATGTCAAATCATCCAAAATTTTGTGAAAATGTCACCCACCATCCCCAATTTTGATGAAATTCGGTATACTTATAGAACTTTTAATGCTGATTACAAAAATGACAATTTTTTTAGATTGGTCAAGGGGTTCAGAAGTTACACGCTTTTTAAAATCTCCGTGTACACCACTTGCGGCTTCACTTTTAATGAAATGCATTGCGTTATAAATGATGGTAGGTTCTATCATCCCTCAGGTCTGCCGTAGAAACTTCAAATTTCTTTTCTTTTGTTCAAAATAGTGTAAGCTTTCATTTATATAAGGTTTCAGATGAGTGTATCAATATCCATGTATTTTTATTTATAGTTTCATGTATTTTTTTAGAAGAAAAAGTGACTAACTTCAATCTTTCAATCTTTGTAATATTGCATCAAAAGTATATGGGGAAAAAAAGCAAATGCAGCAATTAAATTCTTGCATCTACTTGGTCAATCAACTTTCTACTACTGGCCACAAACTATTCTGTGTCCAATGAACATTAACAACACAAATGGAAGGACATATGTACTTAGTGATAAGTCAAATTCTTTAGTGTGATCAAAATGGTCAAAATATTCTTCTAAAATGTAAACGGCACAATTGTTAGTTCATGAAATTTTGGCAATGCATAGAGTACAATAGTGTAAGTATTATTAGTATTATCTTCATGGGTGTAACTTTGGAACTATATTTGGGTTGAAAGAATTACAAAGTTTTCAATCCCATAAAAATAATGTCCAAGATTATTTGCTAAATACATTTGAAAAATCACAATTATTACTCTTTATTTGTTTGTTCCTCAAGTGCCTGGACGTTCACAATATATATTTAACTGGCAAATATTAATTAATCTATGAATTTTTGAGGGGGCAAATGCTTCCCTTTGCCCCCGCCAGGTTAACCTGTGTTTACCTTCACACATAGTGAACAGAAATTTTGAATATTATACCTTAAAACATATTGTACTTCAGGCTTTGTGCTAAATACATAAGCATTTTTAATAAGATTAACTTTTAATGTCATTTGATGCAAATGATTTTTTTATCACCCTGTCTCTCAACCGCCTATCCCAATTTTTCCATCAGGCATTAGTGCACACTCTGAGCTACCTATATATAAAATTGGGAGGAAATTGAAGGGGGGCATTGCACGAAATTCGCTCTTGAAGTTGGTCATTTATTCTTCTAAAAAATACATGAAACTATACATAAAAATACCTGGATATTGATACATTCGTCTGAAACCTTACACTATTTTGAACAAAAGAAAAGAAACTTGAAGTTTCTACGGCAAACCTGAGTGACAATACCATCATTTATAACTCAATGCGTGTCATTAAAAGTGGAGCCGCAAATGACATAAATGGAGATTTTTAAAAAGTGCGTAACTTCTGAACCCCTTGACTAATTTTTTAAAAAAATGTCATTTTTGTAATCAGCATTAAAAATTCTATAAGTATATATCAAATTTCATCGAGATCGGGGATGGTGGGTGAAATGACCTGGATGAATTGACATGGAATGACCCTTAAGTGTCACAGAATGTCTGGAATATTTTAAATTGCCTGGAAAACCTGGAAATTGTTTGAAGTGAGTGTGGATACGGTTACTGCATGAGAAGATACAGGGTGACCACGAGGAGCATTGCCATTTTGAAAAAGCTAAACATAGTTAATTTTTCAAAAAACAATTTTATTGAACAAATGTAACATGGTTGTGGGGATATGCCATTTACCTTACGTACCAAAAATCACGTCAGAAAGGTGACGTTATCTTCCCTGATGCAGTTTTCAATCCTCGCCTCGAAGCTCCTCCACACTTGCTACAGTGTCTCCATCTCTATGAATCACTGCTTTCAAGTCATCCAAAGCACGGGGTTTGTCTCAATAAATATTGATCCTTCAACAAACCCCACAAAAAGAAGTCACACATGTTGAGGTCAGGGGATCTAGGAGGCCAGGGCACATACATCTCCGAACCTGGAAATCACGCAACCAGGAAACAAGTTCCGCAGCAGGTTCATGGCAGTGTGGGCGGTACCCAATACCAAGGTTAGACTGAAATAGCAATCCCTGGGAAGGTGAATGACCGCACATTCACCCCTCCATCACTCCCCTTCAGCGAGTACCACCAAATCAGAAATGACAATGGTCCTCGTGGTGACCTGGTACTTGTGTTAACCACGTAAAATGTCGTAACCTGTATCCACTTGGAAAAATCCTATAAGCAGTGCTCAAAGTGTGGGGGGAATGGTATACCCCAATGAAGCAAAATTTATGCTGGCATCCCCCTCTTCTCTTATTAACCCATAGGAGCATCCCCCCCCCCTCCCCGTGATTCCCAAGGCTCGAGCAAACTCCCCATCTAGCAATTTCCACTTAAGCAGTGCTTATGACATATGAGAGAGAATTTTCTGAAGCTAGTAATCAGCACATTTTATCAACAATGCACGCGTTTGCAGTAAGTAATGAAGAATCTCAACAAGACGCTGCACATAATTTCTGTTGTTTTCCTGGGATCTGTTTGATTTATTGTCCTCTTCAGCTGCAACCCTTATTCTTTTGTAATGGCATGGCAGTTGATTAACCGATAAAGAGTATTATTATGTATGTAAATCATTGTGTGAAAGAGATCAAATTTTTTCCAAGGCTGAAGAGATCGAGATTAGCATGCTTATTTGCAAACAATGGAACTTCCTTTGGTAGCAAACGCTTGGGGTTGGTTACTTATCATTTGAATGTACGTAGTTGTAATTCTGCATAAGTAGTAGGTAGGAACCTATAGTTGACTGCTGCAGCACCAGCACATGCAGTATAAGTATGAAATAAATGTAATTTTGGTGCCGACCTCCATGGTGGAGTGGTTAGCATTCTACAATGCCAGGTTCGTGGCCTGGACATGGGTGTTCTTTGTGAGTCTCTCCCCATCAATTTCATCATATATCATCACTCCTCCTCATTACCATGATTAGCCAAAAAGTGGCATAAAGTGACATAAAATAACCTAAGTCAGTCAGTTGTCATCTTGGTGATTATTTACAATAACCAGAAGGGAAGGGGGGGGGGGCTTAGTGGGCTTCATGCCCAGTCGTCCATCTGCAAAGGGGCCCCTACTAGTGGAAAATGCTTTTGAAAGATCCAAAAAATGAATGAAGAAAAGATAATTGACATGTAAATATGTATATTAGTAACCAACTGACATAACTTTACATAAAAGTTTTAACTGAAATTGTGTATTACAGGCCTCACAATGTTCTTAACCCTGGACTTCTACTTATATCAATCTGGGTCATTGCATTTTTACAATTCATCTCAGTTACATATTGACAAACTTTCATTCTATTTACATTCTATGCAATATTAAAATTCCAGAAAGAAGCATAAAATTTATTGAAATAATCCTGCCTTGAAGTTTGTGACTCCAATTTTGAAGAGTGTATTCCCTGTATACCTCTTATTGTTAGGGACACTCATTTTATAAAAAAGGCATGTGCGACTTACGTTGTTACAATACAATATAAGTACTTAAAAAAATACTATAAAAATGGTTACTTACGGTTGGTGAGTATATGTTTTATAAAAACCCAACGTTTCGAGATGCAACTGATCACTTCCTCAGGTGCACTTCTTGGCAATCGGAAGACAACGTTGCTTGAGGTGAGGTTTTAACGTGTAATGGGAGACATGTTTTTATGGTCGATCTTAGGTTTGATGTTGAGGCTTGGCAATGTGAGAAAAAAGAAAGAGTTTTTATGCACGCAAAGGGCAGTTTTAACAAATACCTTTTTTTAACCATGATCTTTTACTATCACCTTATTCCTTGTTCTTTTGTGTAAATTGACGTAGACATGAAGTAATTCCGATTGCCAAGAAGTGCACCTGAGGAAGAGACCAGTTGCGTCTCAAAACGTGTTTTCTATAAAACATATACTCACGAACCGTAAGTAATCATTTTTATAGTATTTTTATAAGTACTTATATTGTATTGTTAGGGACACATGGCGAAAGCCAGTCAGGTGAGGCCAGCCAGAAGTAGTAGTGGGCTTTAGTCTTGAAAGCCAAAAAACAGAGGCAATGGGACTCAAAGCACTGACTGTGTGTCTGTCATCCAATTAGAAAGCTGCTTTTCAGGACGTGGCTTGTAGAAAACTGGTGTGCCATGGAGTTAGTTTACTTCAATAGTGTTTCTATAATTTTGACTTAAGAATAGGCCAACTAAGATCTTTCATAGAATAATTTGTACTTCGTATGCTTTTTCTCCACAGTTGCTTAAATTTTATATTGTTACTTGCCTGGCCCATCCACACTTTACCTCCGCACTCAAGGTTTGGTGCACTCCGTACATGGCTCTGATTTGTGTAGGGGTACCTATCTTTGTACAACAATGCACAGGGGTTGCAACAAGTCAACATAATTATATAATTAACTACAAGAGACAACGGATAACCTTTGGGAAACCTTATTGCTATAGGGGATAAATTACCTTGTCCAGAATTGTGAAATTAAAAATCGAAATGTTTAGTATTTAATTAACGTAATTTTTAAATATATACAAGCCATATCTGAACGTTTCTTTCTCTAATTATTGGTCCAAAACCCTAATTTTGTGTTGTTGGATATCTCTAATGTTTGTAGCTGGATGCTTTACATTTCTTGAATTACATCAGAAGTATGCTTGTCACAAGGTAGACTCGCGTTACTCCAAGTAACATCTTAACAGGCACGAGGCTGCCCGACGTGTATATTTTACAATACTCCATGGTGACAAGGCACTAGGCTGCCCGGCACACCGTAATTACTTTCAAATAACATCCAGTACAAACTACCGTTTACCTGTAAATCGTACACCAAGGCACTATCTGCCCGTCAATCCAATTCCTTACAGCATCCGTTGCAGGAGATCTGTCCTCCAATCTGAGCTGACCGATGTGAAACAGCCTCTCCCTTCCAAGTCACAGTTCCAACAGCTGACCTCCCCCACTCTCATCCTGGAGTTTATATACGTTTGGTTGGCGTCTGTTGTGGTTGGCGTCTGTTGCCAACGGCCCTTCTTTCAAAATGTTTAATCTTTGACAACTAAAAACTCCCGCCTTTCCTTGAACGTTCGAGTCATGAAGAAAGAACAGAGTGCTACATGGTCTCTATACATGGAATATACGAACCTAAAATGTTGTATAATAAAAAGTTACACTAAACACACACACACATATTTTTATACACGTAATTACTTAATTGATAACATATTAATAAAATATTTCAATAAGAAAAAAGGAACACTGTTGCCTTTACACAGGGGCAGGATAACAATATCAAGTTTATCATCAAGGAACTGAAAGCTATTCCAGAGAGAATGTCAACTTCGATGGTCAATATTGTATATCTGTGAAGATCAATGTACTGTACATTGTTTTAATGGAGAACATCTTTAGATTGTGAATATACGATACGTGTGTTTCTAAACTCTAAAATTTGTCTGTAAAGAATTACTTAATCAAGCACTATTCCACTAACTTTGATTCAGAACATCCAGATTCATAGGTTGCCAATTGTGCCAGTCTGTACCTTCAAATTTATTTTATATAGTGCTGGCAGATAACAATTGAAGAAATTTTGCTATGCAAGAAGAAAGACTACTACTTGTAAATTTCCTGGGTTTTACTTTTCGTTGTTTCATGAATCATATGCGGAGAAATATAATATAAATGAAACTGCTTGAAACTATCTTGACAAAGGGTCATTAATACAGTGTAAAATGTTTGATGTTTAACACTTGTTGGTAAATGTTTTGTTCGACAATTTGTCGCTAGGTAGACAAATTTTAATGAGAAATATTGAAAGTTGACATTCATTTTTGTGATGTAATGCATTCTTTACTTTGATTATTCTGTTGAAATACTAATTAATTGCAATTTCATTTCACAGGATCATGAAGAGACTTCAATGGAAGGTGTACAGATATGTGGTATGAATAACTCTGCAGTGCAGAATTGTAAAGAAGGAAACAATAAAGTTCCAGTGAAATTTGGAGACATATTGGTATGTATATCGAATAGATAATTGTTTTGTTTTAATATAAATATTTCAGTATTCGGTGTGATCATTGTATAGTAGTTTTCAAAGAATGTCCCACGTTTTAAGTTTATTTCTCTACTTAATGTTCTGTAGTTTTTGAATTGGACGTTTTTCTATCGGCGTCTGGACCCTTTTCGATTAAATGTGTGGATCTTTCTTCCATAAGCTTTATTTGAAGGTGGGGTTAAAGACAAACTCTTTCTTGGTAAATTTTTCAGGTTGTTGATGGGAAAGATTTTAGTTTCAATTTTAAAAGAAATTACGTGGGTCAGTCAAAAAGTTAGGTGCACAGCATGAGAAAACAAACCAGGAGCGAACTTTCACAAAACTTTTATTTGCACATAAAAGTTCCACACAGAAGCTACTTTTCGACGTAATCACCTCCTTTATTTAAACATTTGTCTATGCCTGCTGCGATAACCACTGATGGGTTGCATCTTGTACCTCATCATCCGAGTGATATCATCACTTTGCAAGTCCTTGTTTCATGGGTCTGAAAGCATGGAAATCACGTGGTGCAAGATCTGGGCTATAAGGGAGGTGATCCCACACTTCCCACTGAAACTTGCACGGAAGATCCGACATTAGTCTTGCCGCATGCGGTCTCGCATTTTCATGCAGGAGCACAATGCCTTTCGATATTTTAACTGGCCGTCAATCTTTAAGTGCTTTTCGCAGTCGTTTTAAAGTTTCACAATAAGACGATGCATTAATCGTGGCACCCTTCAGCATGAATTCGGTATACAACACACCTTCTCTGTCGAAAAACAGCATCAGCATTACCTTCCCCGCAGATGGAACTGTTCGGCACTTTGTTTGAGTCTGGAACGTGGGATGTTTCCACTCGAGGGAGCTGCGTTTCATTTCAGGTGAGAAATGATGAACCCATGACTCATCTCCAGTCACAATTTTGTCCAAGAACTCCTGTCCTTCATGTTGATAACGTTTCAAAAGTGCATAAGCACTGTCAAAAATGCTTCCCTTTGTGTTTGTCCGTCAATAGCCAAGACACCCATTGTGCACAAACTTTACGGAATTCGAGATGCTCGGCAATGATCGTAGGCACACTTCCATGTGAAATACGGAGTTCATTTGCGATTTCGTCTATTGTTACGCGTCTGTTTGCACGGTAAGCATCGTCAATATCTGTACGTCTGTTCTCACGTGTACCTGCCGATAGATTTCTGTGCAGTTACACCCTCTTGCTCACAAAAACCGAATCACTGCACGAACTTCCTCTTTGGACGCCACCTGCAGCTGCCGAAACATGTTCACTACTGGTTAGCAAGCAACCTCCAACTGCCACGTCAATGCTGCTACGTCACGTGCCACAGATACATGTCTGCAGTGTTTCCAACTCATTACAAGAAAATATTCCTGTACCAAAATTTTTGATGGGGGTGTGCAACTAATCTTTGGGTGTGCAACTAATTTTTTGACTGGCGTATTGTAAATAAAAAAATGTCATGTTTCAAGATGCAGTAAGCTCCACATGTAACATATACTTACTTTTTCCATTGCCAATTATTCAGCATTCTTGTAATCATTGTTTGTCAGACTTTTACTTGTAACTACTACTCCCTGAGCCCATAAGAAGTAACTTACAGTGATGCTTGCATCATGGTAAAAAAAAAAACCTTTTCTTTCATGGGCCCTAGAAACCCACCCCTTTGGGAGTGTTAGTGTTGTTACATTTTCTTGTTATTTTTGTATGTTTGGGATAATATAATTAAAACATTTTATCAAGTAAACATTAAAAATATCTCTTGTAGAATAATTTAAATATTGTTCAGTGAGGTCTGCTCTTCCTTTCATAGGAAAGTGCATTGTGTATTTAGACATTTTCTTTACAAAGCTAGGACATTTACCTTCATATTCATGAAAATAACAACAAAATAGGAGAATTTTGCATTATGTTACATGCTACATTCAGATGAGTAAAATTTTCAGCTATTTTGCTGTTCAATCAGTATGCCAATAGAGGTGTGAATAATGTACAGGTAAGTGTCCCATCCTAATGAATATTTTTCTGTTCTTTAACAGTTATATCCATTTGTATTAATTGTGTATAGCTTTAATTTGTATGCTGCTGTTAATGGAAATCTTTTTTCTTTTTTCTTTCAGTCCGAAAAAGGCCACAATATGGAATGTCCAAGTAATATTCGGTCACAGCCAATTTTGGCACCACACACTGAGCTTCCAGTCGATATTCCAATCCTAACGGACAAAATCATAAACTACACTCCATCCCAAAGCCCCCTGCAGCAGCGACACCTAAAACCCCAAGCCCCAACCCCGAGTCCGGACTCGGCCATCCACTCAGCATACTACTCGCCCACTCAAAGTCCTGTACAGTCACGACACTTGAGTGGATTCAGCTCTCCATACTCTCATCACACCACGCCGTCGTTGTCGCGAAATAATTCGGATGCATCCCAGTACGGAGGGTCGCAACATAGTTACTCATCCACGACAAGCCCCATTTCTCCCACGCAGTTTTCGCCATCACACTCACCCATCCAGTCGAGGCACCACGTGCCTGCGGGATACCCTTCGCCCGTTCTCACGAGGGCGGGCGATTTTCCGAACTTCTCACGTGGTGACATCTCGTCTTCGCCGCTGCCCTCCCATCATCTGATGACAGGGGGCGTGGGTGTAATATATACCGGTGTGACGCCTCTTCCCCGCTTAGGAGACGAGGAGTCAAAATCCATTTCTGCATCCCAAAACATGTTTTCTTCTGATGGTGCCACAGGTGACAACGGTAAGCATACGTTACTCTTTTCAGTGAGGGAAAATGCGCAAAATGTTATTTTTAAAAAAGTTACTTTTTTGTGTGTTTGCAAATTATAATTGTTCATTATATTCATTTGTTCTATGACCAGAAAGAAAGAGAGAAAAGGGTTTTTTGCATAAATTATTTACAAATGTCCAGATTACTGTTATTGTTAAGCTTTGTATACTACATAAGCCAAGCCTTTCCTCCCTGTAAGCCTCTACGGATGGGACCTTCTGATCCATGTGCTATTCAAATGTGTTGTGATGTAGAAAATAAATCGTACTAGGGGAACTATTTGTTGTAGATAGGTGAGATTGCTTAAATAATAAAAATGTACTTTGCATAATTCACCTATGAAAGTTCTGAAAAATCTCTTATAGCACTGTCCTATGGACAATTATGTCTTGATATTTGCAGGCAAGCACTTCAAAAGATCACAGTGTGCTCCCTTCCCCAACTCTTTTGGATAAAATGAAAAAAAAGGGGGGTGGATAAGCAGTTTGAAAAATATGATGGACCACATAAAAATCATTATTATATATGCAAGTAAAAAATATAATCATATTTTATGTTTTAATAATCTCAGATTTTTCTTGGAGAAATCTACTTTAAAAAAATGCTTGTTAAGAATGTATCAATGAACATTTTATTTTGCAATTAGAGAATGTCACACACTGATATGTACATAAAATATCAAATAAATGTAGAACTGAAATATCATCTTCGGTTTTGGAGAAATGATGTGTTAATTGCATTTTTGCAGTCTGGCCACTTAATACACAGGGGGCACATTGTGTTGCTGTCTCATTGGCTGTCAGGCATCTAAAGGTTAAATTGGCACCAAACTAGAAATGTTTCTGTTGTACTTTTCTTTCAACTGGGCAACTGTTATTTCATTTTTATTTTGGACCTAGGATGCAGATTGCTATTTATCCACAGTTTGTTGAAGCTGTTGCATAAGTATTTTGAAAATTTAGTATTGAAAACCTGAAGTGAATTAAAATGTTCATAATATTAAGCAGAAAATATTTGTTATTACATAATTTGTGTTTAATTGTAGATGACAGCCCGCGAGAAGGGAGTAGCAGTATTCCAGATGACAGAGTGTCTTCACTTCCTGCTGACTTAGTCCAGCACTCGGCACTGGCAGCACCTCCAGGCATTTCAAGGCAGCAACTTATCAATAGGTATACCAAAACTTTTACAATGGTTATATGTGGTTCAAAAAACACCTCTGTCTGTACAGAAACTTTGCAACAGCCTTTTTATATTCAGAATATATTGTAAATTGAACCATTACATAGATTACAGTTGCTCATAAGTCTTTTTTTTTTGGGGGGGGGGGAATAACTAACAATTACACATCTCTATCAATTCTTTTAATTTTATTGCATTATTATTACCATTAATAATACTCAAATAATAATGATAATTTTTATATGGAGAGGTAATAGAATGCTAAAAATAAGGTATTCATCATTTAGCTATTACTAATAAAGATAGAATTTGTATTAGAAAACCTGTTCTATGAAGAAAAATTGTCAAAATAAATTTTAAAGGAGATTGTTTCCAGCATATAAAAAATAAAGTCTGTAACAATTATTATTTTCTGCATGTTATTGTTTTTATGAATTTTCATAAATAATAGTTACTACCAGCCTAATTCATCCTAATAGTTTTACATGAAGTAGAATAGAAATAAAGTTCGTTATACTGCAAACAATCATTTTAAGTTAAGTGGTGAAACACCCATGTTAATTCTATTAAACAACAACAAGAAAAATGCTCTTTGTTCGAGTTATTGGCAAATCTTTGATTTGAGAGGACTGGACTCGCAGGATCCCCTCCTAAATGTCCTTTCTTGTGTTACGTTGCTTGCCAACTTGGGTGGATGTTGAAATTATCTTATAATGAAGTGTATCCATATTTGTCACATATGTTGTTTCCCCTTTTTCCAGTCCATGTCCCATTTGTGGGGATAAAATATCCGGTTTCCACTACGGCATATTTTCCTGCGAGAGCTGTAAAGGCTTCTTCAAGAGGACGGTTCAAAACAGGAAGAACTATGTTTGCCTTCGTGGATCGTCCTGTCCTGTCACAATAGCTACTAGGAAAAAGTGCCCAGCGTGTAGATTTGAAAAGTGCCTAAAAATGGGAATGAAGCTAGAAGGTAAGGAATGTGGAGATATATAAATATTTCAATGTCCTATAACACCATGCACTGTCAAATAATAAAACATGTGTAATCTTGATACACACAACACAAAAACTGAGACATTTCCACATACTTCTCATGTACACCATCAGCAACAAAAAAGAATTTACATCCAGCAATCCTTGACTGTGCAAAGAAGGTTGTGGAACATTGGAAACACTGTGTTTTTGTGTTTTTGTATGTCAAAACAAAGTATATTAAACATGAATAGAGGAATGGGAATGATTATAATTGTAAGCTAAGTGGCTATGTATAAGGCTAAATAAATATATAGAGATGACCTATACCCACCACAGATTCCATATTCTGGTGTCCCTTATGAGTTCAGCCTATACACAGTTTGTATAAAGTTGTCCGTACCCGATACAATTATCATTGAAACAGAGCAGTCATGACCTAACAAAATTGACAACTGAAAGTTGAACAACATTCTTATTGGAAAGCTTGAAATGTCTGAAATTGCATCCGTACACAATCAAAGATAAAATTGACAATTTCACATTTCACGAAAAGGTGGCAGCAAGAAAAGAAATTAATAGATTACTGATTAGCTCTGGTAAAATAATAATTTTCTCTTCAAAGAAAGATGTATGGTATATCAGAAACTCGAAAGAAGTATGACGTATTTTCTCGATATTATAGTCTGTGTAATCCGAGACATCAGGCAAACTATGTGTACATAATGACATAACATAATTTCATAAAATATCATTTCCACAGATATATTGGTAGTTGTTTCTTATTTTCTGTATCTAAACTATAATTTAAGATAAATGCAAAATATATTTTACAATTGGTTGTCGAATATATTTTATTAACACATCACTCACTGCTGTATAATTTTGATGAAATAAATATAAGATGTTGCACCTCTGCTCCTTTACTTTCTCATAAGTCATAAACATGTGTTTACAGTTTCTGCGTTGCTTTCTCTTCACCCCACAATAGAAATAAATAGCATTCTCTACCTCAATGCTTCTTGTTGATAAATCGATTTCAATAGCATGTGTTCTGATGGGTCGACAGTCGGCCATGAAAGGCCTTAGTTAGAACCATTCCTATATATAAATACTTGGATGGTAAGCACGAATGCAAGAAGAAACCTGACATCACTTTCTTTAAGCATGGCATTCAAGGTGGTGTTCATGATTCGTTTGATTGTGTACGGATAGCTTAATTGAGATCCAGATGATTATGTAATAATTGTTTGCAAATTATTTAGCATAAATTGTAATTTCATTTCAGCTATTAGAGAGGACAGGACGAGAGGAGGACGAAGCACATACCAGTGTTCATACACCCTTCCAGCGAGTCTTGTGCCACCTGGTGGAGAGGCGAGCAAGGCACTTCACTCCATGAACCCCTCTGGTGACCCCCAGGTGAAGCTGGAGGCTCCAGATTTGGGGGCAGTAGCTGGAAGCAGCGGCATAGCAGGCAATGGTGTAGACAAGCTTACAGTTCCACAATTATTACAGGTATGTATGTCATGTCAAATGTGTCATATCACTTGAGTAATTATTAGGGAACGTACTATAAACACTTTTTTTTTTTTTTGCTACATCCTAGATTTTGAGAGATTGATTTGGTGTTTTTGAGTCCACTTGACCTAAAGTTTAAACTGGGATCCAAATCACTATGTGCTTCCACCTAGTATCAAACCCGGGACCTCTTGATTACTAGGCGACAATGCTACAGCTGCACCATCGGGGAGGCGACCCTACATCCTAGACATATGCTATTTATAGATCTTTGCGTTTCATGTACACAGCACCCACTCTACTGTAATTCTATAGGACCTAAAATGCCTAAATGAAATACAAATTCCTATAAATACCTAAAAACCCCATTTCTACCTGAAAAACACTTTTTAAATATTTCGTGTAAGTTCAAAAATAACTTTTATTAAGAAGGACCCTTAATCTTCACCACAAAGTTTTGAGATGCTTGAACCTTGAGACCTTAAACAATCCGAGCAGCAAAAGAAGCAATGCAACATCATTGAGTGTCGGCATCTCTGCAAATTTGTGCCATCTTTTAGGCTGCATCATGAAATTGAAAAAATGTGGATTGACACTGACTGGATGAGGCATTCTTCTTTGTTGAACGCTGTACTTCCTATGCAATTAAAGGGACCATAGGGTAGCAAACCAAAGGAAGATGAAGGCTTTTTGGGATGGAATGCTAGCTGCTAGCTATTAAATCATTCAGTTGTTAAAGCAGGGCAGGCTTTATTCCTTTACTCAAAACAGTGTAAGAGCGCGGGAATATTCCAAGAATACCCTAATTTTGATTGGCTGTTTGGAGTGCCTGCTATGACGAGTAGGAAAGGCAATCTTGGAAGTGGCCTTCCCGAGGGAGCAGTGGTAGCGTCATCACCTTGTAACCAAGGGGTCTCGGGTTCGATTCCCGGTGCAGGCACATAGTGGCTCGGATCCCACTTTAAACTAGATCCAGTCCCGATTAGCCTTACTGTGCATAAAGGTGGCTTAAAATACCAACTTAATCAATCTTGCAAGTGACCAATCATGTCACCCATTTCTTCCATTAACACAACAAGTCTAGGTGAAAAGGAAGGGTTTGCACTGGAAATTATACAACTGCCCCAGTACAGAGGCTCTTCATGAAGGAGAGAAGACCACTGCGGAAACCTGCCTGAAGTTGGAGCTTTGAATTTATTCAGCATACTTAATGCACAGAAAGGCTAATCGGGACTGGACATATAGTTTAAAGTTGTTTCTGGGATCCACCGGTTATCGAACCCATGACCTATTCAGTACAAGGTGAGGACGTTACCACTATACCTCGAGAAGGCTCAAACCTGCCTTGGGAAGCAGCAGGAGTTGCCTTCAGTGCATGCAGGCACCTGCCAGAGGTGTGGCGTGCATGTAACCACTGTTACCGCAGGTAACAACAAAATATAAAGAATTGAAGAACCTGTTTTAAAATATTATTACATACATAATCTGGTAATATTGTCGTAAAGTAAATATTGCAGACTGACATTCTTTCTGACACCGGCAAAAGCGAAGAGGAGGACTGTTTCGGTACCCTCCTGAGGCAACATGAGGAAAGTGTCCTGAGTCCACACAAGGAAGACTTCGCATCGTGGCAAAGACTGTTACGGCAGGAGGAGGAGGTGGATTATTGCCATGCGTGTTTAGCCGCCACAGTTGCCGGTGATCCTTACCGGATACAGATCAGTGTTGCCATATTCAATTGACAGAAAAGAGCTAAATCGCCTAATTGGGTCTATCTTACTGTGAAGGTGTCCACTCACACTGGGGAGAAGCAAACTACCAAGTGATATTTTGTATTTACACTAAATATCAGCGATTACGAAAGTCCTCTTTGTCATTCTTCAACATCATGGGCGAGAAGGAGAGGATGGGGATGGCCAAGGGGTCTGCTGTCCTTCCAAAAATGTCAACCTAAAATTCTATATTTCACACATATATTATTATTTCGGTTACAGGAATTTGTGATAATTGTTGAAAGGGCCGATTGAGATTGACATACGTTGTCGCAGGAATGTGATAATTTCAGATTGAAGCAATGTTTTTGAGGTAGCAGCACTGTTTTTGGGTGAAAACATTACTTAGAAGCATAATTTCCTGATTGTTATCTTAGCATGCTCTGAAGTGCCAGGTGTCGCAGGTTCGAATCCTCAACAAGAAATGGTTATTTCAATGTTTGTTGTTATTATTTTACTTACATAATTATAAAAATTAATAATTACATACACAAAATAATAATAATTTTATTTCAATAATTCACTATGCATCCTCATAGTCACAATTACGATTATCCTATAAAGCGAAAGCCTTAAAGGTAGCAAGGAACGTAAAATATACGAAATAATAGTGGTGTCAGAAATGAGATTTCTGTGGATTTAGCGAAACATGGGAGGGGGAGTAGTTAGGAAACAGACAGCGGCGTGCATTCGGGATACGCAAGGTACGCTCTGCGTACCCACAACGAAATAAGAAAAAATGAACATTTTTTCGTCTTCCCCGAACATGAAAATTCAACAGTAATCGCTCCGAAAGCAGTTCCACTGCAAGAAATTCCGATTTCCGCACGAACACGCTGCTGCCTTCCTAAAGGCAGTCCCGAATGATCCCGATTGTGACTTCGGCACCCACCCGATCCGCGCTGCCGATTTCCGCAGAAAGACGCTGTTTCTTCTGCTTGGTACCCTAGAAATTCGGAAGGTAGCCCCATTGGCTCATATCAGCCCTGACCACGTGTTTGGATCTGCCCGCGCTTTCCCTCTCTCCCACTTTTTTCCCGGTTCTAAACGGCGAGGGTACCCAAGATTTTGACAGCGTATGCAGTGTTGACAGTAGTCAACATATATTTTTTTTTCTGGAATGCTTAGCATACTAGCATTTAGCAGCCACGCGTAGATAGATCACTGTGTTGGGTTGCAATAAAAATACATTATAAAAAGTGATACAGGAATCAGAGAGGAGGGCAAGAATATGTAGTGGTGGAAGATCATATTTAATATACGCGTAAACTATCACATATAAAATATTTATGTGAGGTTAAAGTTACACTAGCAAGTTTTCTTTTTACGTATAGGGAGGTGAGGACCAGAATGAACTGTCACTGTGTCGAGGGGAAAATATGTGAACAATTTTCAAGTTTCGCACAATTCTCAGTGTATGAAAGTATCTGTTTATCTCCTTTCGGGATCAACATTTCCTTTGATTGATTGATTGATTGATTTAGTTTATTTTACTTCGCGTTTTGTGCCTCTTGGCTAATTTGCGAAGATGGGGATGAGTGATGAAATGATGAAATTGATGAATGGACATTCACAAACAACCAAGCCCGACCGGGATTCGAAACCGGGACCCTTGGCGTCGCAGCGCGATGTGCTAACCACTCGGCCACAGGGTCGGGCAACATTTCCTATGAGTTCCATAGCATGGGTGTTGATTGGTGACCCGACGATATGAATGAATGATAAAAGAAAAACATAATAAAACACAACACTTACAATGGGATTTGAATGAGCCCCCCCTCCCGCCAGACATTGCAAAGTGATGTACGGTAGTTTAGCTTTTGAAGTGTTCTGGGATCTATGCTGACGTATTTTCTACTTGTCCTTAATTATCTCCCTTCTACAAAATACTTTGTCGACTGGCAACTCCGATTCATTCGTCCACAAGAACGCGTGGTTTTCGGGCATAGCGGTACCGGACACAACATACCGTGGGAGGTTGACTTTTGCTTTCTTCTGTCGTGTGAAATTTGCAGCGAGTGTTTCGTTCATATTATTTACATTACAGGATCTCTATTGTTTGTCGGTGCTGTGAAGTGATAAAATAGGGGGACCGGGAGTTATTGATGACGTTCTGGAGAAGGGATTTTCGGAATTTACAAAAAAAGTGTAAACAATCGGAAATGGAATGTCTGTTCCTGAGTTGGAAGAATTGTTTCAGGCAGGAGTTGTGAAGGATGGTAAGTAGTATATTAGGCATTTTGATTTTTGAGAAGAAGAAAAAAAATATCTCTACAGAGTGATTGACAGTAGAAAAACAGTGAAACTTTATTGTTGGCCTTATTCGTTGGTTTCCTCTGCGAAAGGTGTGAAATAGTAGAAGATACTGAAATTTATCAAATTTATTACATGAAATTTGAAAGGACGGAAAATGATTGTGCCATTTCTTTCCGTTCAATGTTCATCGCACTGCATGAAGGAAATAATCGAAGTTGAATTGTTGGACTCTACGTAGCTACTATCAGAATATATTTGCGAATATAAAATATCATACATATATTTTACCTCGTTACATTTGGATATTGATACAAGGACGAGAAATTTTCCATTATAAAATTGTAGAAAGAAGTTATTTTCTGAATAACATGATGGCCAGGGAGGGGGGGGGGGGTTCTGGTCCCCATAATCCATTTCGGATGGCCCATGTTGCGTAGCCTAGTTTAAATGTCACCGCACGCCACTGGAAACAGATCAAGACTAAATCTACTCTGCATACGTCTTATTTGAAATGAAAAGTTTCACGATTTGGGCAAATCTGGTTTCAAAAGAACTAAGAAGGCAACAGTAGTAGAACTGGACTTCTTGCAGTGTAAGGTTCCGAAGGAAATTTTGGCTATTGGGGAAGTGCCGATGCTGAGAGGGGAGGGGGCAAGGAGGGTGCTTCACATGTTACATGTTACAAAAGTAAACAATGGTTGGTGGGAGGGACTGTGCAGTGCGAGTTTTGTGAGTGGTGTTAATTACTTCGATGTTTCTGTAAGTATCAAATTACGTATTTCTTTATTAGGCTAATGTTTATTATGTGAACAACCAATGTTTGCGATTTCACTTCAGTGCTTATGCCAACATTTTTTTCCTGATTAATAACTTTACCAAAATCTAGTATTGAATTCCAGTCGTACCAGAATAATATTACACGAACTACTTGGAAGACATGTGGTGGGGGGGGGGGGGGCATGAGGTGGGGAGGCACCCAAGTCTTACAGCTCCTTCCTTAAATGTCCTACTGATAACCGGTAACACTTTTAAAAATCCCACGCCACGCCACTGCTTCCTGCTGACTGGAGAGAAGGTTCTCCATGTACAAGTGCCTACCCACAGATGCCTGGGTCTCTCCAATGACGTAGTGGTAACATCATCACCTTGTAATCAAGGGGTTCTGAATTCGGCACACTGTGGAGATACATGGCACAGTGGTTCGGATCCCACTTTACTCTGTAGGTTCCGTCCTGATTAGTCTATCTGTGCATAAAGTGGACTTAAAACAACATTTTGTATTGGACAAATTGTGTCTTTTTTATAATCGAAGAATAGAATTCATTGCACTGAAAATAGTGCCATTTTTCTACACAAATTGTATCTTAAGCTGTTATTTCATAAAATTATGATTAATTAATAATTTCAGCAATTACAAAAAAGAGAGATTTAGGACTTTATGATCTTCATTTTAGGACTTCATAAAATTCCTAAATCTCTCTTTTTTAGAACGTAAAAATCCATTCCCTAGTAATTATTATGTAAGTAGAGTATTAGAGTATAATTGTGAGCATCAGACATAATTTTTATTAATCCAATGTCTATGGTAACAATAAAAATTGCTTTAATATCATAATCATTCACAATAAATAATAGCCAAAATATTACGTGGATTTTTTTTTTGCAAATAAGTGAAATTTTTAAGCCTAGTAGTCATTTGTGTTTGTACTCTCAATTTCTAGATTCATCATGTATTTTCTTAGCAGGCCATTGTTGTGTTGGTTGTTGTTAATTTTCATAATCCCATTGTTGGTTCTTTCTTTGTAGGAAATAATGGACGTGGAACATCTGTGGCACTACAATGACCAAGAAATTCAGAAAATGTCTGCACAGTGTGACAATGAAACAGTTCCTGATGGGAATTCCGGTGATTTTCTGTCCAACTTGTGCAACATAGCAGATCATCGACTCTACAAAATTGTGAAGTGGTGCAAAAGTTTGCCATTATTTAAAAATATTTCTGTAAGTACTACAGTGGTACATTATTCTATTTTTGAATTATTAGGTAAAATTTCATATTACAAAAGAATTATTTTTTTTTACACACAGTGTTACATTCATGATAAAAATTGTTTCAAAGATACAATAATGTTGAGATTTCACACTGAAGTAACAAGCGTTGCATGTCACTTGGAAATGAATCTACCAGTGGCGACTCGTGGCTTCTTCAGAGTGTAGGAAGAATGGTAATCCGAGGAAGGTTTGAAAAATGGGTTCAATTACATTCGCATGTCTTGCTTGTACTACCCATTGCGTTTAGAATGTTAGCTGCAGGCCATGCTCAACGTGTGCCAAGGGGCCCTTGCTCCTCACTTTGAACTACGAAATATTTAAATGTGAACCTATAAAAATCAACAAAAATAACATTGACGATGTTTCAGATTTTGCAAGAATTTATATTTTCTTCCCACTTCCTGTCCTGTGGATTGACGATAATAAAAAGTGTTGCTTAAACTTCGAAATTATGCTGAATGCCTCTAAATTGTGGTAGGATTTATTATTAATTATTTATTTATTTTGGATAATTGTAATTCTACATCTGCTTTTCTAGAGTTTTGAACTTGTGTTACTTATTATTTTTAACAGTTATGTAATAGTGTAAATTTCCCCTCCAAATTGTTAAAAATGGTGAAACAAACTACATGGGTTCAACATCGAATTAAAAAAGGTGTGAGAAAATTGTTTACCCCCAACTTTCTACCGATTTCCTGGCGAACTAAATCGGGCAGGATGAAGAACAGTCAGAGGATGAATCATAGCATGGTTGTAAAAAAGCTTTCTTCTGGATCGGCATACTCCCTTTCATTTGAAACATGTCCTCTGGTGAAGTAGAAATAAGATTTGGACATAATTTTATTTTTATTTTCTGAAAACATATTCCTTTGAATTCGATTTTCCTCTCTCAGGGATTGGCGTTTGCAGATTATGCTAGAAACGGTGCTAAGTGCCAACAAAGATCAAATTGTGCTTGGTTTAGTAACATTTTGTTGGGGTTGGCATCGCTGATTGAGGAAAGTCTTGCTGGTTCCTCATTCCTCGCCGATCTTCGTAACCTTTCCCCACGTCCTTGCACTGCCCCTTCCACCCCCCACCCATCTGTCTGTAGGATGACCGCCGAGCTTCCTCAACGAGTGGCAGAAAAGCCCGTGTCCATCGTCTTCGGACTGCTACTGGAGCGAGCAAGAGCAGTCAACTCTTGACAGTAGCTAACCTAGGCAATTGTACGTACGGATTGCGCTCATAATTTTATAACACGCATTCAACTCTAAAAAGTAGAGAACTGGAAATAAGTGTGGCTGCGTTGGCTCAGTCGGTAACGCGTCTGACTACCATGCTCAAGGTCCCGGGTTCGATCCCTGGCCGGTTCAAATCCGGGAACTTTTCTAACGGTGGAAGCGGCCCCGGTGCCTACCCAGCGTCGAATAACATGGGTACCTGGGGGAAACCCTGGGGGGTAAAGGCAGTCAGGGGCGTGATGCTGATCACATCACCCCCACTCACGACCGGATCAAGAAAGTGTGGGGCGTTACCCCCACACCCCCTATACGCCTTCATGGCGTGGTGCTATGCACAGGGGAACATTTTACCTTTTTTTTTTTTTTTAGTGGAAATAAGTAAGAATGAACTGTAGGAAGTTCCTCACTTCCTACGTGGAACCTACAACAGCAAAATTTCATACCATACTGGTATGATACACTTCACAAGCCTGCATTCAATTGGTAAGATCCTCAGGTGACATGGAACACGTGTCTTCTCACTTTAGTGTGAAATCTCCTTAGATGAACAATTGTTATTAATTCTCTTGTATTTTACAGTTGTTACAAGCATTTAAACACAATTTTTGATGTAATGTTTTGAGAGAACACTATCTCTTTCCATCAGACATTTATTTTTAGTTTGAATAATGCTACAGTTATAACAATGGAATAAATTTAACAAAACAAAAAGAAACTGTCATACAATAAATCTTGTCAATGATGTTACATTGTTGTAACATAACAACTTCACTATGAAACACAGTTGAAACATTATTGACAAGATTCATATGATGTTTCTTTTTGTTTTTGTTCAATTTATTCCATTGTTATAACTGTAGCATTAATTAAACTAAGAATAAAGGTGTAATAAAGGAAGGTGGTGTCTCCCGAAATGTTACATCACTTGTAATATCCATGAACTACAAGAGAATAATTCTACAATGCAAGCAATATGTACATACAAGAAAAATTTAATAATTCTTTTTTGAAGTTTTTATTTCTACAACATTTTAGTATAGTTGTCAATAATAATGAGCATTGTGGTTATCATGATGTAATCCTTGAAATAATTGTTATAGAGTGGCTGCAAACAAAAGAACCTTCTCACATGTTCCCCTCCATTCTTCAGCTTGGCCCCTCCACATTTGAGTACAAGACACATATTTCTGCGCATGTTCTTTTGCATGTGGCCCCACTATAGTTAAATATAATGGAGTGTGTGTAGTCTGTAGTAATTGCAAAGTATGTTTTTTATTGTATATTGTTTTGAATAATGTTAAAATTTTCCAGTTGCATGCCCAGGAGATAGGTTGGTGGAGGGAGGATTGTACTCGTTTCCTTTGGCTCCGTTTTCCTTTAAAAAAAGATTGTTGAATGCAAAAAAATATGGCATTACTATTCCTTCACAAACATCTTTCCTGTAGGATTAGCACACCACAGAAATGGTTACGCATCATCTCATTCTTTCAATAAGACCTCTTTGATAGCAGTGTAGTGTAATCAAGGGGTCCCAGGTTCAACACCCGGTGGAGGCCCATAATGGTCCCACTTTAATTGTAGGTCCAGTCCCAATCAGCCTATCTGTGACATAAAAGAGACTTAAGTATTTCAATAGTCTAGTAAGTCTTCATTGCAGAAGGTTAGTTGATTCTCCTGGAAATTTGCATTGTTTATTTCAAATTAGGGGAAAATGTATTATTTTTATACATAGTCAATAACAGTTAGGTAATTAGTATTTTAACAGGATAATAAAAGTGAAAAGTGCAGTCGGTCGAAAAATAACTCTAGAATACAGGATCCAGGCCATTCTACCACTTAATCCATGGAATAAATATTTCCACAATGTGATTTTATGTGAGAGTTCACACAGTGTAAACCTCATGGCTTAAATTTCCAAAAGATTTCACTAGTTTTTATGAATGAGTGTTATTAAAGTCAATAACCTCGTAAAATATGGGTATACATGAACTGTGTGGAATGTAAAAAATTAAAGAAAAGCAGTTGTGCTGAATGAACACTCTTCTGATTGGTTGAGAAGGGTTTTCTCATTCAATTTTGGGTCAGCAGCCGGCGGACTGCAAATATTTCTGGCAGCACCCGTGGGAAGAGGTGTTTTTAAAAAGTGTTTCCAATTTGCTTGTAGTAGCTTGAAATTGAAGCTCCATCCACTTAAATATTCTTCCCCATCCTTAGTGTCTTTGCTCGCTTAGTGATGAAGACCTTGTATTAAAGACAAGGAACCCTTTATCCAAATGAACATACAGTGGAGCCCCGATTTTATGCTTTTAAGGGGACCAAGATGAAAAATTTAAAATCTGGAAATGTATATTATTTTACCACTGTTTGCAAACAGAGTTGGTCACGTTATTAAAAAACGTAACAAATTATTTTGTATTCCAGAACTAATGTTTTTCTTGGTCATACAGTATGCCTGAATCATATTTGCATGCACACCTTTAACGCACATACATACAGGGTTATTCATAAGTCAATGTCACATTTCGGAGTTTTATTGTGAAATAGGTACATGACATATCAGCATGAATGATATAAAAAAATAAAGACAATCTCAAAAAGTTTGTTTGTCATACCTTACAAGTGCTCAATGTGTGCACCTTTGGTTACACGGGAGACATCCAGGCGATAGTCCAATTCTGCCCACACCTGCACCAGCATGTCACGGTCTATCGTTGCTATCGCTGCTGTAATGCGAACTCTGAGGTCGTTCAAATCAACTGGAAGCGGTGGAATGAACACCCTGTCCTTCACATATCCCCAGAGAAAGAGATCACAAGGTGTGAAGTCTGGGGATCTTGGCGGCCACCGAAACAATGTATCACGCAAAATGCTCTCTCGTTACCTGAGAACTCCATATTGTACACTGCTGCCGCCTAACGGCCAACCGCGTCACCACAACATGCACTGTTCACGTCACACAAACTTATAGAGTTTCTGATTTCCATACTTACATGATTCGGACTCACACATCTCATACATCACTCACATGATGTTCCCCAAATGTGACACTGACATATGAATAACGCTGTATATGTGTGCACATTCATGGTTACAATGCTAGTGGTTTCTGTGAATAGTCAGAGTTCCCATTTACCTGAAAAAACCTGGAAAGATCAAGAAAATCAACTTAGGAGTGAAGAGATCATTGAAAAGTCATGAAATTATGTAGAAACATTAAAGAAATGAAATGCTGTTTTTGTTTGCCAGGATTCCAACCTGAAATTACAATTCACTTTTTTCTCTCCCAACAGCTTCCTTTTTCTTTGGGAATATTTCGTATTTCGTTACTTTAATTTTCATAATTTATTTTCAATGATGTTGAACAAACTTGATTCATTTGATTGTTATGCTAAATTCAATATATAACTCTTATTTGTTAGTATGTTAATCATTATAGCATAGACTAGAAGGTTATTTAAAAGTTCCTGGAAAAGTCAGAGGAACCCTGATAATAAAACTGTCATTCTTTCATTTGTTAGAGATCATGGTTTATTCACGTGAATATAACAGACAATTGCGAATTTTGAAAGGTGATGCAAGTAGCATGAAATAATGATTGTTATGAAAATTTAATGCATTACCATTACAATTACGTATATCAGTAATGTGATACTAATGCAATAGATTAATTTTCAATTCTGTGATTTACTTTGTATGTTTCATGAGATTAGACTGATTTTCATACTTTCCTTTTTAATTTTTCAGATTGATGATCAAATATCCTTGTTGATCAATGCATGGTGTGAGTTGCTGCTTTTTTCATGTTGTTTCCGTTCCATGGGTACGCCGGGAGAAATCCGTGTTAGTTTGGGGAAATCCATTTCTTTGGACCAAGCGAAAAGCCTGGGATTGGGAGCATGTATAGAACGAATGCTCAATTTTACAGAACACCTTCGACGGCTTAAGGTGGACAAATACGAATATGTGGCCATGAAAGTTATAGTATTATTAACCTCTGGTGAGTAAATCTTCATGTAGAAAAATATACTTTGTGATTTATTCATTAAAATCTCTTCTTCCAGCACATGCTGGATAGAATTTGTTCAATTAGTGGCTGAAGATTTAAGATATTCCCTTGTTTTTCTGTAAATTTTGAAGGCCTCCCCGATGGCACAGTGGTAGAATCGTCGCCTTGTACCCGGTGGAGGCATGTAGTGGTTCGGATCCCACTTTAAACTGTAGGTCCATTCCCAATTAGCCATTAGCCTTACTGTGCATAATGTGGACGTAAAATACCAACTCCATCTTTAAATTTTGAAGGTAGGACTGAGCCCATATTGATGCCTATGCATACCAGTGGTATCGGTATCGATTTTATTGATTGATACCAGCAGTTACTTCTGCAAAAATGCTGTGCCACTTTCACAGTGTAATTATCCTACAAATCTAGCAAAATTTGAGTTTCCATTGATTTTGTACGAAGATTATGCGAAACACTATTTTGTGATTGTATTTTTAAGTTCTGATGTAATTTTTGAATATTTTAAAACAAAAAACTGGTAAATTGATGCTTATAATTGGAGTAGTAATATTAATCAATGTTCCACGTTGGCCATGCGGTCTAAGGCACCATTCTTTGGGCTCCGGCTACGGGATGTGCACAGGTTTGAGTCTGGAGGAAGTGTAACAACTTTTCTCCTGAGATTATGGCCCGTATATGGGACCGGTGACCACCTACCATCGTGAGGAAATTGGGGAGCTACGAATGAGTAGCATAACCAGTCACAGAAACCTAGGACGATGACTGGGGGGTTCGTTCTGACCAAATATCACCCCATAACTGGTTGGATAATCTTGCAACTCTGCAGGCGGGAATGAGGCTGGCAGTCAGTAGGTAGGCCTTGGCCCTCACAGACTGTGTCGCCACGTGTTATTATTAATATTAACAACTTTTAATTGCTACATCAAGCATCGGCCTGAATGAGAATTGGATAGAGTATGATTATCAGTGGCATCAGCTGAGCCCTATTTTAAAGGGCAAACACTTTATAGAGTTTGCATCATTCCTGTACTTTTGCTTTCTGCCCAAATTTTAACTGTTTATCTTGCTGGAAGTATAATTCTTACCTTTCCGTATCATAATGCAATATCAATATAATGTGCCTTGCTATGACATTCAGCATCATCCAGAAGTAATGATTTCGGGTATGTTAATATCTCACTGTGTTTTTCCATTCCTTGACATACAGTTTTTTTATTGTTCGATATTGATTGTATCTTCCCTATCATATTTTGAAAGTGACTGTTTTGTTCCAGATGCAAGTGATCTGCGAGAGCCAGAAAGGGTGAGAGCTTCCCAGGAGAAAGCCCTGCAGGCCCTTCAGCATTACACGCTGGCTCACTACCCTGACATTCCTTCAAAGTTTGGAGAGCTCTTGCTGAGGATCCCTGAACTCCAAAGGACATGTCAGGTAACACTCCTGCTTTTAACTTTTGAAATCACTCGCGTAGTTCCTGTCATCTACCAATCTGGAAAATACTTTTTATGTGGAAGGAGCAATATTTTTGTAGTAGTACACTAGAAGTAGGTTTTTGAACAAAGCAAAAGGACAAGTAACATTTTTTTTAACGTTTTGATGAGACCGATGCAACAATGACCTACAGGTGACAGACCATTTCTTGGCGTTGTACCAGTACAAACCTTCTGGTCTATATCACAGGTTATGGCTTGTAGCACAGAGATGCATCACTGCGGGAAATCAGAACGGTAGCCACCTGGGAGTAAACAGAGCAGTGACATGCTACATCCTAGATGCTGTAACCTGCGTTAGTGATCCTTTGAAATTAATTGGACAATAAATAGAAACTGGAACAGGCAGTGGCGCAACCAAAAGGGGCAGGCATTGCCCCCCCCCCCCCCCCCAACCCCCCAACCTTGGATGGAAATGAGTTCAAGGGGGCAAATATTGATGGCCAAGTGTACCTGCAGGGGGCAATTACTGCCCACAACTTCAAATGTAATGCAAATAAAAACATCATTCGTAAAATTTTCTTGCTCGCTTCGCTCGCAATACCTGCTTTTCTTGGTCTTATCAAGTTCAGGACCGTAGTAAGGGGGCGGGGGAGTTGACTCTGGGTGCTGAACGATCTAAATGAAAATAACTTGTAAAATTGATTGATTGATTTGTGGTTTTAAGTCCACTTTACGCACAGAAGGACTAATCGGGACTGGACCTGCAGTTTAAGTGGGATCCTAACCACTGTGCCTTGTGCCTCAATCGGGTATTGAACCTGCAGCCCCTTGATTACAAGGTGACAATGCTACCACTACACCATCGGGGAGGCACAAAAGTTGAAAAAGAGAGAATGCATTGGCACCCCGTAAAATCATTTGTGCCCTATTAAAACAATATTGATTTCAGCCTGGAAAAGAATTGGATCCAAAAATTTTCTTGTTCGCTTCGCTCGCAATATCTCATTGCTCTGTGTAAAGCATTTTGAATTCCCAGACAGAGAAATAAGAATTGTCTTAATTGATTTCGTCGTAAATGCATGAACAATTGTTTTGAGGAAAGGCAATTTATGTAATTTTTGCTGTTTGTTTTTTGTGAGATGGATGAATTGGTTGTGTAATGTATTTAAATAATATATGTTGTATATAATATGTATTAAAGAAACTTTGAATGCACACACAATTTAGTGACCATGTCGCTCCATATTACATATGTGGAAACATATATTGTGCATGCAAGTTGTACACGTTAATGTAAAAAATAATTATATTTGGAATGCATTTATCAAGCATTTTCTGTCTTTCAAAAATAGTTTGTGTGCTTGTTTTCCATTATTAATGTCAAATTGAACATGTTGAAAAAATAATTCAAATAGTTTGTTCGAACACAAATGCTTTAGCACTAACTTCTACCCCCTTTTTGCATAATTTACGAGGGTAAAAACGTCTTTGATCATACTACTACTACTAATAATAATAATAATTATAATAATGTTGGTTCCGGGTTCGAATCCCAGCTTGGGCATGGATGTTTGTGAGTGTCCATTCTCATCAATTTCATCATATCATCACTCTCTAAAAGTGGCACAAAAGCAAAGTAAAATAAAACAAATCAATAACAATAATAATAATGTTATAATAATAATAACATTGTCATTATTAACATTATTATTATTTAAATTATTATTATTATTATTATTATTGGTACGTTTATTCTGGTACTTCCCCCCCCCCCAGACAAAATTTTGTGGTTGGGCCTCTGGGTACATGATAATATGAAACTTTACCTACTGAATCTTACTGTCACTTTACTCAAGAACTAATGCTACTCTACTTGGAAGTAAGGAGTTACTTACAGTCCAGCCAAGGAAGACAAATCTAGCTGGAAAGGTCTATTCCAAACGCTAGAGGAGAAACAGGTAGAAGCACCAGCCAAACTACGCAGTGATATTTCATTTATATAGATTATCTTCATTCTGAACCTTTCCATAATTTGAAACACATCTGTACTTACTTCATTGCACGGCAAACTATTTTCACATAACCCTTACCTTCCCAAAATGTCATTGCTGCCACAGACCTCCAGGAAATGTGAGCCTTCTATATGGGTCAAAAATTTTGTAGAGAGGGAGATACTCTCATGGCAGCAAACATACCTTCATATTTGTACTTGTAACAACTATTTTGAAGATTGTGAGTCATTGCACCATGCAAGATTGCAATTTTTTAGTTTACTAAGAAGTATATAACTCTACGTATTACACTCTACAGGTGAGGACAAATTCTTCACAAAAATAAAAACTTAACAAGCTCTAATGTGCATCTCCACCATGTTTCTAGCCCCAGGACTATGCACGGCTTCAAACAAAAGCTCATTGTTTTCAGTCTTAATTAGAGGTATGTGATTTCTGCCGTCACCCCTATTTTGACACTGAACAAGTCCAGTTGGCACATGTGCACTTCTGTCCATGGTTTCAGCTAAGGCTGCCGAACTGTAGTCATACCAGAATGTTATTTACATTGGTGCCAGCAAAGATATTCGAGGAGGAATTTTAGAACAGTTGCTTACTTAAGTTCATTAATTTATTTGCTCCGCCCCCCCCCCCCCCCCTCACTTCTATTTTTCTGTATTTCCTCCTTCATGTCTTAAAATCTATTTATTCTTTCTCACTCTTTCTCTCTTAGAAAAATTATCTAATTTAAGATAACTTATAAACATGTCATGGTTTTTGATCAGCTGGCTTCGTTGTTGAATTTTGATCTCGCAACCCAAGTTCCAGGGTTCAAGTCCCAGTCTGGACATGGATATGATTTGTCCTTGTCCTTTCATCTCAACATCATGATCAGTCACACACACACGAAAAAAAAGTGATACTAAATAACAAGTATAAACACAATATGACTTTTTGATCACACGTTGTTAATTTTGATTCCCTTGAAAAATTTTCATGACCTACGGTGGTTTAGTTGGTAGGGTGTCTGACTGCCATGCAGGAGACCCGGGTTTGATTTCCAGTGTAGATGTATAAGGTAGGAATTTTTCTGGCCTTGTACCCTCATAAAAAAACTGCTCTGGCACTCATCCAGCCTCAAATCAATGGGTAGGGGGGGGGGGGGGCAACCCTGGAGGGTAAAGGTGGCCAGAGTATGGTGCTGATCACATAACCTCCAAAATGCCCGAGGTCGAGAATGTGTGGGGTCCTACCCTCACATCCTCTAAATGTGCCTTCTTGAAACGATGCCAAGTGCACGGGGAACTTTAAAAATTTTCAATGAGTGCCCATGAACATTTAACTGTTTATACAAGAATGACATCTGTAGTGTGTGCTTTTACAGTGTAACTATTAGGCAATGGCATATTCTACATGTTACCATGTTTACCGCTGGTAAACTGAGTTTTACATATATTGTATACATTTAGCTTTAATATATTGATAATTGCAGATTATATATTATGCAAACTATTAAAACAAGCTTCTAAACTAGAATGTAATTAAATTATTATAAGATCTTAAAACTGGGTTATGTATGCCACTGATTGTTGTTCTCCATCACACCGGGTGTCCTCCACTATTGTATGCAGGGAATGTGAGGGATCTGAAGAAAAAGTAGGTGGGTGTCTATATAAAAACACCCTGCCTGCCACTGCTAGAAACTGTGTTGTTGGGAGAAAACTGCCAGTTCCTTTCTGTTTCTGTGCCACACTTGGCAGAGGAAGTGTTGCTATATGAAGGAAATTTTAATGAAAGAGATATTTTATGAAAAACATAGAAATTGGTGGAAAATTTTAAGTTGTCTGACTGCTGTTTTGTTTTACTGGCATGCCTGCATTGTTTACTAATTAATCTAGATAGGGTGTATAATAAATATGAATTGTTGCAGTAAGCTCAAATTTTGAAAATACGTCACTGCTATTAGTCTAGGCACATAATTTGGGTAAATAAAAAAGCAAAATCTTGGTACAAAAACGGAGTCAATTTCGGGTTCAAAAGCTGTAAATAAAATAAAATTTCAGTGTTATAGCGGTGAAAAATTAGATGAAAAGTGGTATATAAAAATACATTTTGGTTTTAAAATTGTGAATATAATCCTAAATTTGATTTCAAAACTATACTTATTACACAAAATTAACATTTCACTTCTAATAGCACATTTATGTAGTTATCAAAGTATTGTTTATTTCTCTGTAAAGGAGTCCATTTTTGCTTCTCCAATATTAACAACAGATTTAATCAATTTCCCGTGAATTGCATAACTCTCAGTATAATTCAGACCTCAGAAGGTGTTGAGTCAGTAAATAAACCCTAAATTTCGTATTTAACCTTTTAAGTCACGATCGGTCATGTGCTGGCTGATGGCATTTTTGGCCACAGTCCCGGTTGGTCATACTTTGACTGATGGAACAAAACCTTTTTTCATCGCCTTGCAACCTTGTTCATTTTCTATGCTCATGACTCGAAGTGTGTGGAACTTAAAACCAAGAGTCGATATGCATCAACAGCGACGCAGCTGCTCTTCAACTTCCTAATCACATCAGCAGTTATGCGTGTTGCCAACCCTTGCCGAAAATAACTCTTGCACTTCATTTTTTTCTTTCTTTTGTTTTTTTCCCCCATTTTTTCCTTCGGATGGCAAAAGGCATTAGGAACAAAATAAATATTGAATTATAATGTAGACATGTGGTTGCAAATAGGACATAGAATTTGTTCCTGTCCCATGTCTCAACACAACAGGGAGGGGGAGGGGCAAAATTTTGTCTTCTCTTTTCCTGTTTTCAATTTTCATATTTGAAACCACGAATAATAACAGATACATACAAATAGCAACACTTTGTCTTTTCTATGTGAAAGTACATTTTATTGTTAGTAAAATGTTTCTTGTTTCACTAAATTATCTGCCATAGGAAGGAAGCTATAACGATTTTTGCTAAACCTTACAATACTCGTTTAAATGGCATGGGACAGAGGTAAAAACTGCATAAGCACCACGGGACTTAAATGGTTGAGAGTTTATTTCGTATTTTGCAGTTTATTTCACATTATTTCGTGACAAAACATGGTAGCAAAATGCATCACACACCTTTCAAAAACATGAAAAATTAACACTACAATGTGTGTTTTGACATTTCGTTTTTTGGTCAAAAACTAAATATGCATGCCCCTAGCTATTAGGGATGGTGTAATATGGATATTTTTCCGATACAGATAAAAACAAAGATAAAATTTACTGATACCTATAACTAATATTATACAATCCCAATACAAAAATCTGTTGATACTGACCGTTTGCATTGGCATTCACATACGTAATTTTACGAAATTAAAAATCATTCCTTTTCGTATAATCACATTGAATCCTGGTGTCATTGTAGGTTGGCAAGGAGATGCTCTCCATCAAGAACAAAGAGGGAGAGGGTCCAAGCTTCAACTTGCTCATGGAACTGTTGAGAGGGGACCATTGATATGTGCCACAAGTAAGTGCTATGTACTTTTTGACAATGTTTTCACAAGTAGTTAATATAGAAGAAAGAAGAACCTAGATATTAAGAAAAGTTAAAAATTGCAGGTAGACAAAATTATTCATAAGATGCTGTAAACTTGTAAATAGTTTTAAGCCGATGCCGATGTATTGAGTGTCGGAAAGTATGTTGAAATTATTTACCCACACCTGCCGATACTTTTCTGGGATTTTCATCTTTTGTGAGGGTGTGCGAAAATGCAGACTGACATTTTTGTCGAGTCTAGTTATTCTGGAAATTATGCAGAATTTAAAGTTTTCATTCATTTTGAACCAACATTGTGGGAAAAATGAATTTTGTGTTTACGTACCAGTTATTTGGATGTAATTCTCGAATATTTTGTAAAAAGTTGATGCTTATATTTTTAGTGGAATACTTGCATATTAATCAATATTTTGAAGAACTTTTTTATTTTTACAATTTTCAAGCATCGCTATCTGTGGGAATTGTTAAGAATATGGGCATCAGTTCAAAGTGGTATTGGCCAACCCTATTTGTATAAAATTTAAGATTACCATGGGATGTGAAGAATTAAGCACTAAAATAAGAAGTGGCGAATATAAACAATAAAATGAAAGGAAGTGGGTACTTTAATTTTATTGCAAAATTGAAAATTCTGGTATGAAGTGTAAATCACCAACCCTGAGACCTTCTGTAAACAAACGGTCTCACCGATTCGATGTATCACTCCGCGTCAGCTGATTGATGACCACAATCATCTGCTGTTACACTCATAGTTCGCCGCACCTATTCATTTTATATGAGAGCCTCTGAATGTGAGAACCCACTCTGAAAACATCAGACGAATATGCAGCCACATACATTGTTACTTTCCCGGTCATTCTCTTGTTCATAACCCTTAAAACTGCAGACACTGACACACCACTGCACTGGGATACCAACTTAACCACTTCATTTACTGGTTTCTCAGGATACCACTGACAGAACGTTACATAAATATTTAGTAGAATCTGTTTCTCACCCCTTTTCAAAGGCTGTCCTTGCTGCTGTTTTGAAAACAAGCTCGGAGAACACTGAGACCTTCCCGCACGCATAGAACTCGGCATGTTAATTTTCTAAGGATAACTCAGGCAATATTACTAAGTAGCACTACTTCCTTGCTGTTCACATGATTATTTTTAGAAAATAACCAATGTTATAAAATATCATTATGTACACAAATCTCTAAGCTCATTGAAAGTTACAATGCATATTACTACAAAATGTTCACACTTATCTTGCCTTGCCATGTCACCAAGTTATTTTACGAAGTGCACTATATTTGGCGGAACAAAAATCGTTATTAGGATGCTTGTCAAAGTTTCCAACCGCAATAAATTTACGAACTTTCTTTGTCTTGTTTTGATCATCATCATCAATATATTTATTGGACTTACAGCAATGTATATGGCTGTTTATGCCCTTTATATATTTTATTTACATAAGATACAATTTACATAAAATCTACAAACAAATTTCAAATACACTCCTATCTATATCATCCTTAGAAATATACATTACCATGTTATATCATTTTGTCTAAAAAGTGCAAGTAAAATATATTCAATTCACATGCAAGAAAGAAGCCAAATTTATGGGAAATGATTACTGGTGCAAAGAGTTAACCATAAAGGTGAAGCAATAAGTAAAAAAAGAAAGAGCATTGGGTTTAAAGTGAGACGTCATTTGCGGCAGCGTATCCCATACTACAAATTGGCCATTGTTTTACCTTACGTAATGAATCCTGTAACAATGCTGGATTTTTGTGTGGATTATTTTACTTCGATGAGTTTGCAATGCTTTCTGCATGCAGGTGGTTTTGTTTACAGAAGGTCTCAGGGTTTGTGATTTGAACTTTAGAAATCCAGTCACCACATGTAGTGGCATATCTAGAATTTTTGTAAGGGGTGGGATCAGTTCCAAAACCAGGTGGGCAAGCTGCCAAAACTGGGGGCAAGGACAGTTTATTTCCCTTTGTAGGTAAGTTTTAGCCCCCTCACCCCTAATCGCCACTGGGTGGGATGTTATGTTATTTTTAGTAATATTGATATTTCGTCAGTTATGCCAGTAATTATAACCCTTTGACAAGTATCCACCCTTTCATTTGATTTTCAACATTCAGTGTCAATTTTACATACTCCCATTGTACAGTATGTCCGAGAAGTCCCTGTATTCCTATTTGCATGTATCCTGTTGCAACCATGTTGAGAATTGGCCAGTATTCAGTTCATAGGACTCAGATGTGCTGGCCACGTGTCACCCAATGAAAAAGCTGTTCTGGCAGATCCTGGCTCTTTGAGGGACGTTGCACCAGGAATTTTTATATATTTACTTATTATAAGTTATGTATCTATTTATTTACATTATAACGTACTTCCAAACTTTACATTATGTTACAGTACCTAATTTGACCCGTGTGTTGTCATATTCATGCACCCACACACGTCACTAAACTGTTCCTCAGCACTCCTCTCACATCAGCCATGATGCAACAATTGACACACAAATTCAGGTGAGCACTCCATGTGACCTTCAGAGCAGGGATGCCAACCACAAAAATGAAATCATTCCCAAGCACTGCTTTTTTTTGGCTTGCTACTTCTTTTCAAGCCAATCTGATTTAAATCATGATTGAAGGCGAGGAGGGACAATTATGCACTAGTTGTGCATTTATTTCAATATCGTCAGATTGAGCACTGCTATTTAAAAAAGGGTTTAGTATGCAAGAGAGTATGAATATCTCTCCATGTTGCAAGTGGAAACTGTTTTTCAAGTTGATTAGTAACCTAGACACGATGTTTGAAAAATATGGATAATAAGTATTTACAGAATCCCATGTATTCCTTATGGGAAATCAACTTCAGTTACGGCTAATCAAATGGAAGTTTTGACTTTTCCTTCTAGTATGACATAGTTCAATGTGTCCTTTTCCGTCCATGTACTTTTCTATGACATTGGATGTTTGATATTCCCGAGAGAACGAATAAAATAATGTTCCCATAAACCTAATGCATTTCTCCTTGCCTCATATGGCTATCCTGGCAGTGTTGCCAAACCTGATGTGCATAAAAGAGCTACATTTCACCATTTCAAGGAGCTAGATTAACGAAGGCTGCATAAAGTGCCTCCTAGGGTAATTCTAGGTGTCGGAGGAAGGGGGGCACTGCTATTACCGTTAGATTTAAAGTGATGGCAATGTATTCTTAGTCACCACCTAGCTTTGGCGGCATTACCCATCTCAATAATCCAATGATGTTCATATGAAATCGAAAATAAAGGATTCCCGGATAATAATATTGTCATCTTCACCTTAGCCACGGCACGATATATAAAATAGCTGGGATGGTAAGAGGGGATGGGTGATGCAGCCTATATATGAATATCGTGTCACATGCAAAATGTTGGTCTTTATGGGCTGGAGCCAATGGTGGCATCATGGTGGGGCAGAGGGCAGGTGCCACAGCTCACAGCCAACGAGTGCATGAAAGAGCCAGATCTGGCTCCAAAAGAGCGAAGTTGGCAACAGTGATCGGCAGCAGCCACAGCGAGAAAGACCTAGGGGAAATTGTCCCTCTCCCCCTTAAATAAATGGATTTTGTAGATATCAGAATCACTTTTAGTGAAAGTACATTAATCTCACAATCATTTAATGGTGTTTATTAGGTTCTAAGAAAGTAAATGAAAGGAGAGAAAAATACAAGTTCATTGGAAAAGATATGCAATCTGTAAACTGTAAACACACTTAAATTTCTCTTGATTTAAAATGTAATGATTTCTTTGTGTAGAAAAATATACTAAATACTAATAATGTTATACCGTAAATAGTGTCATTATCATTAAACTCTAAATAATCATTTAAACATATTTTTCAAACTATCAAAATTCAGCTACGAACATGGACATCCAGAAAGGAGGGGGGATGTAAGTCAACCAAAAATTATATATTTCACACATAATTTCATTTCAGCCACAATTATATGTGTTAATTATTGCATGAACATGAAGAATTCATATTGAAGCAATGTTTTTTGAGAACACTATTATGGGGGGGGGATGTACCTTGCTTGCCCCTCCCTGGAAAAAAAATCCGGCAGACTCCCATGGCTACAAACTCTATAAAAAATATTTTAAGTTACAATTATATAGTACATTCAGAATGTTTCATTTTTACTGGAAGAAAAATTAGTAAAATTATTCGTTTCATTAGCACACTCAACAAACATTTCCAGAAAGGTTCATATGTACACTATTAGAAACAGAAAAATGTTCATTTACATATAATATTTTATTTACTTTAATGATACTGTTAAAATATTTTACAGGGCCATATACTAAGGAAACATATATCTATATTTATGGTGCTAAAAACCATACAAGCAATTTTAAATGTTTTTTTTTAAAAAAAATGATTAAAAAAAATTGATTTAAGTCCAAAGAATTATCAAAAATGATTTTTTAATATAAAATTCATGATTTTTATCCAACCTGTTTCAAGTAGCTCCCCAGTTGTTCTCACGAGGCTGGATCAACGCTGAAATATTTTGGGGCTCCCACCAGACATCGTACTGGGGACTGCTTGCACGAAACGCAATAACGCTAATCATTTGGCTTCGCAGGAGCCTTATGTTATGTATGTATCTAGGGGTAATATGTCCTATGTAATATAATCTAGGGGTTGGTGACTTCTTGGACACCCTGTATTACATTGCAAATGTATTAAATATGTGCTCTTCTGTTCTGCAGGTCCTTATGTGCCTTCTTGTGTACATGTAGCATATGTGGATATAGTGCAGATGCTGGGTAGGAAGCAAGAGTAGTTGTGGTGGTGGTTTACGTGGGTCGTCATCTGGGTCGCCTCAGTGATCCGCATCTACTTAGCAAACACAATCTTTTGTGTTGTTGCAGAAAAAAAAAACGGGGTGAGAAAGAGATGGTCAAGTGGAACATTTATAATTTGTACATAGTGTCTTGTGATTTTTTGTGTAATGGAAAAAAATATTTTGTATTGTTTTCCACTTTTTTGTAAGTATGTGACAAGTTTAATTTTTTTTCCATAACAGAACCTGGTGTAATGTGTGTGCTATTGTGGCTGCTTTGAAAGCAGCTGAATTTATATTACTAGCTTTTTTTTAAAAAGCTTAAATTGACTTGAAAGAAAGATTAAAAAGAGGCTATTATGGACAAATCCAGATCGTCAGTTGAAAACTGTGCTGCTTAATTCAAGAAACAAATGAAGTGCGAGTGTCCATTTTGTGCAAGATATTATTTTTTTGCATTTGTCAGTTGCCTTGCTGTAACAGTGTTTCCAAATCATGGGCTTAATGTTATTTATTTTATACATGAGATCAAATGTTTTAATGCAGATTGAAGAATTTATATCCATTCATGAAAACAGTCAGTACTCCATTTTTACATACAGTGTAATGTGCTTGTATAATCTTATGATGTGTCTTTCATGGTAAACCCACCTTTTTGATGTTACTGTAATATTTGCCTTCATATTTAATAGTCATTTTATAACCAGTATTTGGAGTTACGTTGTCTACTTGCAAAGTAGAGGAAGCCATTTTGTTGTCTCCTACAGTGGTAATCCAGTAACATGATCCTTTTTTTTTTTCCTTTTTTGTAAATAATTTGAAAGTCATATCATTCTTCATGCTCCAAAATGATAAATATATTCAGAGAAAAAAAAGACAGTATCATGTCCTTCATTTGGAAAAATCAACTACTTTATGAACAAAGAATAAAATGTTTTCAACATTGCTTTGTGTTTTTACTACGGATAATCTCTTGTGATCTGTTATGCTAGTAGAAATGATATATGCAGATTTGATTGTGGTACTCTCTGCAGCTTTCTCATGTTCATATGGAGCTTTTGCCCTGAAGTGACATACTGTACATTACAAGCTTCTCTCCTGGGATGTATAGCTGTCACCCACTTGATGCATTGATGCATAGTCATAGGTATTGGGCGCATGGTAACAATGATTTACTATGTTGAGTGATGATTTATTGTTGGTTTATGATGGTTTGGGAAGTTGATTGTTTAATTTTAATTGCAAGATCAGATCCTTAATTGTTTAATTTTAATGGCAAGATCAGATCCTCAATCTGCTCTGACAAAATGCATATAAGCTATGGTTTGTTGCATTCAGCATGCCACTTCAATGCAAAAGCTCCATTTTTATTTTCACAGTGTGCTCTGAAATGAACACCAGGTAGGATATTCTTTACTAGTGAAGCAATATTTGGCCAGCTGGGTGAAGATTCTAAAAGGAAAATCAGGATTGTTAAAGATCCAGGAAACTATAAATTCTAATGGATTCTACTGGGTTCTGTTACAAGACTGGAATGTTTTTTCTCTCGCAGAATTTAAATTCTGTCCAAGTTGCGTATTGTTTTATTTCAATATCAAACTTGGACACTATTTAAATTGTTCCGGAAAAATAGTTCCAGAACCAAATAGAAATACTTGGTAAGAAGGTTCTGATTTACTCTCCTGGACCGGAATCGAATTAATTTACAATTGCTCGACCTGTAGTAACCCTGCATTAAATTCTGAAGAGTATCACTTCTTTCATCTTCAGATAAATTTTCTACTTTATTTTTAGTGGGAATCGAACCTTGTGTCCTACTGTATTAACCATTACTGTATTGTGTTCTCCAGAATATATGCTCTTTGCTAAAGTGAAGAAATTGACTGCATTCTAATAAAGAACCAGAACATTCACAATTCACATAAGTAACAGATATAAAGATGAAGAGCTGGAGTGATCTGGCTGACGCAATATTCAGCAGAAGTACACATAAAATCATATATATAATTCCCAAATTACTGTTGCATAAGAATCCAGTGTTCATAAAACTATATGAAATAACATTAACCTTTTCAGTCCCAAGCGTCTCGATCGAGATACCCAAAAGTAAGCCTCACGGTCCCAAGCATCCCATTTTTTTAAAAAAAAAGTATTTTCAGGGGATTTTCCCCTCCATATATATGCCGAATGTGCATAAATTATATATCGTCTGAATCTGTGATTCATTCTGCGTACAACGGTATATCGTTTCTTTCTCCAGGGCAAATAGTCTCTGAGCTAAAGTCATTTCAAGGTACCGCTGCATTTTGAAGCTTGAATCAGTTGCGTGCCGACCATTCCTTTTGGGGTACAACTCAAGTTACATTGGTCATATGATAATAATGCGAATATTTTTGTGTTCCTTACATGTCAGCGATCATTTCCATGTGCATGTCGACACTGTCATGTACTTTTTTCTTGGGGGGAGGGTGGGGGAACCAAATTTTTTTTTACGAAATTTTGGAATTTTGAGAGTTAGCTCCCCTCCCCCTGCCACATATACGCCGAATTTGCATAAATTTCATATAGTCTGAATCTCTGGTTCATTCCACGTACAACGGTATATCACTCTAGGGCAATTAGTCTCCGATCTACACTCATTTAATTGAAACTCTGCATTTTGCTCAAAATCTGCTCGGGACAGAGAGGCTTACTTGAAAATGGCCTTGGGACTGAAAAGGTTAAACATGTATCAAATTTCATTCAAATTATATAACATATATTTCAACTAATAAAACAGAAAAACTGTTGCATAAATGCTGCATTCCAGTAATTTTAAATTAAAAACTCTCGCTCATTATGCCAGTATGCAGATGGTGGTAAAGAAAAGCAATTTAAACTTAAAGAAAAAAAAAAGAGTATTCTAAAACCCTAGTTTACTCATTCCACTACAGATGGCAGCACTTTCCTCAGCACAGATGCCATCTAGTGGTAATAAAAATAACAATTCTGCAAACACTAAAAGTAGCTAGCTCATTTTGAGGGTAAAATTTGCCTTTTTGGTATCTGGAGAACTAAAGACATAGTTCGCTTACTACACTATAGATGGCAGTACTACTACAAGTACACAAGCCATCTGGTGGTAAAAAAAAGTCAATTAAAATTATAGAAGCTGTAAAGGTAGTGAATTTTTAGGGTTTTTTTTTTTTTTTTTGAATCAGAACACTGCTTAAGTGTGTTCTACAAACATAGTTCGCTCATTACATTACAGATGGCAGCACTCCTCAGAGGAGTATTCTTTGCAAGTGCTGCCATCTGTAGTGTAAAAAGAAAACTATGTGTTTAGAATACTCTCTCGTTCTATGTTCTGATACCAAAAAAAAAGCCAATTTTCACCCACAAAATTCACTTTTTGCAGTTTGTGGAATTTTAATTCACTTTTTTAGGACCAGGTGGCATCTGAGATCTGAGCTCTGAGGAGTGCTGCCATCTGTAGTGTAATGAGTGAACTATGTTTGCAGAACACTCCTGTCCTCTTGTTCTCCTGATACCAAAAAAGCCATTTTTTACCATAAAAATTAGCTACTTTCAGTTTGTAGAATTTTCATTCACCTTTTTACCATGAGATGAAATCTGTGCTCTGAAAAGTGCTGCCATCTATAGTGTAATAAGCAAACTATATTTAGAGAACACTCTTTAGTCCTCATGTTCTCCTGATACTTAGGTTCACCATAAAATGACTGAATACAGAAATTTCTGCAATTTGTTATTAGTTCACTTGATAACTGCCAGATGGTAAAAAAGGTAAAGTGTTCCCCTGTGCATAGCACCACGCCATGAAGGCGTATAGGGGGTGTGAGGGTAACGCCCCACACTTTCTTGACCCGGTCGTGAGTGGGGGTGATGTGATCAGCATCACACCCCTGACCGCCTTTACCCCCCAGGGTTTCCCCCAGGTACCCATGTTACTCGACGCTGGGTAGGCACCGGGGCCGCTTCCACCGTTAGAAAAGTTCCCGGATTTGAACCAGCCGGGGATCGAACCCGGGACCTTGAGCATGGTAGTCAGACGCGTTACCGACTGAGCCACCGCGGCCGCCAGATGGAAAATCTGCTATTTACTTTGTTTAATAAGCAGCTGAATAGGTAGAGTACTTATTCATCCTTGATGCCTTTTTTGTGTACATTCAGTGCTAGATTGAATTTGAACTCTATGGCAAATAGTAATAAAGAACACATCATTTTTGTAGAACATTATTTATTAAAAGATTTTTGAATGTATATACAAGAAACATGAAACAAGTTGTAACAGGTCAACAGGTAAGAAAGTATTATGCATGACAAAGTGCAGATAATTTCATTGTAAATATAGAATTGATGGTTGAGATGACTAATTTTCAGCCTTTTCTCTTTCTTACTTTATTGAATAGTCAAATTACTCAATGATAGGAAAATAGGGAATTTAGTTTATATATACCTTTAGGTACACAATTTACTGGTTAAAGATAACAGTTCAGGAAAACTGACATTATATATTAACTAAAAGTCAGTTTGAATATTTTCTTAATTTCTTTGTCATTGGCATTATATAATACACTATATGTCCCATGCAATAGGAACAATATTATTTAAAAATATTATACATAATTTTAAACAAGAATAAAACAATTATCAACAATATAAAACATACAATCTGAACACCAATATTTGTATATATATATAATATATATGTATACTCTCTTTAGTAACATGAAGTGACAAATTTCAATAGAAAGAATAATTATTACCACCATTATGTTGTGTATTTATTGGTGTGTGAAAGTGATTCTATTTTCTTTTAACATAATTTTTTCCATGATTGGGACATGTTTTTATTTATTTTTGTTGTTGCATGTTAGTATTAACAGGGTTTAGTTTCAAATTGTAACGTCTCGAACCCATAAACTAGATCGTCGCAGAACCAGTGGAACGAACATAACTCCAAAAATACGGTTTTCGGTTTTGTTTTAACAGCTTACTTCTAATCCTTAGTAGTAAGGTTGGGTCACATATTCCAATTTACTGACATTTCCTAAGTGTCTCACATATTTCTCTAAGAATACATTATTTTCTTTCTCCTGTAAATGTGATAAATTGGAGTTCCATCCCTCTGGTTCTGACACAACGATATATGCAACAAGTAAATTTTTCAAAGGCGGAAAATGTATTTCAAGAATGAATACATGGAGAAATAGTTCACACAACAATGCTACGTATCTTATCACACACATACAAACACACACATGTTGCGATGAGTCGGAAGGACGTGTAAGCTAGCTGTAAAATCACAACAGTAACACAGTTGATTGAACCAGTCAATCTTTTGTTACACACTGGTAAATATACATGACATATAACATTACAAATGGAATGATATTTGTTTCTCAAATTTATGACAGCATATTTTTTGCACAGCAAATTAGATTCACAGAAGTGATAGTGTACGTGTTTTAATATTAATTAATCTAACAACTCTACACTGTATTTTAATATTTTTATCCCGTTTTTTATCAACATATATTGGGATGGATATCCCAGATTGTCATTGCTATTTTGGCAACTGAAAAGATAATTATTGTGTATGTAGATACATAATTATGGCATCATTTCTTTAAAAAATGGAGTTTGCATACGAGGAGGATAGTAAATGACATATTACCATTACAAACCAGAGATATTGCACCAATACATTTTGAGAGAGAGAGTTATCATACTGAAAATTTGCAAGTTACAACCACTTATACCATAATCTGCAGTACTTTCTGAATGTCTTCTGAAGTTGTTACATATTTATGTTTACCACATCATTTTTATAATTGTGTGTTTTATCCCAATTTAAGTTTACAGATTTTAAAATTAAGGCATATTCTTAAAGTTATCCTGTAAATAAATGAATTAGGATTTGTTTTCTGGTAACACAGTTGATTTTCTGTCAACTTCACCACTCTTCATGTCAAGCAGTATGTATATGCATATACACTTCTTAGTTTGTGTACAGTCAACAGCAAAGATTGATAGTAGGCACATTGTACATTACCATGTTCACTCATTCTGCTTTCAGCGCATGGGTTTCAAGAATGGAAACAAAATGAACAAAAAAGTGAAGGAAAACCTCTTTAGCACAAGTATAATTCCATTCCCTAACACCAGAGGTGGCCTCTCATAAGGACGAAACGGATGCTGCACTGCTGTGTGTATCCACAAGTGAACATAACATTTAGTATATGTAGTTTTCACATTGCGTGAATTCCAAATATTTCATTACTTACAGATCATTTCTTAGTCGGTTTTGTATTTCTTCTTCCACGACAGTTATGAAGTACGGCGCACCACCAGACTTTGTTGCTGTAAAAGCCAAGTTTTGTATTCTCGCACAGTGGCCTGCAAACTTCATAATTACCTTGGAACAAAAGAATGCAAAACCTATATGTATATAGATGTTGAATGTCAAGTTTATTCACTTGTGGTTACACACGGCAGTGTGGAGTCCGTACAGAAAAAGAAAAAAAGAATGGGCAATTTGATTACCATTACATTGACATTCCTTTCTAGAGTTAATGAGATACATAAGAAAGAGAAGAAACAGCTACGGCTTATGCAAGGTTCATGCCTTCTTAGTGATTTATACTAACCTTTAGACCATGAAAAGCACTAGCCAATAGATGTCAAAAGAAATTGTAAGTAAGATACAGTAAAATCAACAAGAATGGGAAAACTTGATACTGACTGAAAACAATGATAAACAAAAAGGATATATCTACAGCAATATTTATCAAGTATGCTTTGCTGTACAGCTTCATAAGACATAATGTAACATGAATTTATCAAGCCATAACCAGTTCAATTTTGTGAAACCTTTTTAAATTCTAATAAAATTGCAGTATTAAAAATAAGCCTGGATTCAGTTACCTACATACCCTTATTACTTTGTTTAGAAGCATACTTCATACTAATACACTAAAAGAAGTACTAATTCACTACGAAACTGGTTGCTTATGCATTAATTTCAGTGACCACTGCTAGCATTGTCTTGGGAACTTGACACTGGCCACCAAAATTAACAGAACCCCAAAAAATCAGTTTTGTGGATGAGTACTTCCTTTAAGTGTATTAATTTGCTACTGCATCTTTCCCAGAAAGATGAAATAGTATAATTTGAATTTTGTTAGAAGTGTACTTTGGTGCACAGATGGAACTGGGCTCACAAGGCAACAGCATTGGCTTCAGAGCATATTTGACCATTTTTATTATTTTTCTTAAAGATGTGTTTGTAGCCGGTTGTATCCAGTGCTTGTGGTGAAGGGAGTGGGGATAATTTACATAAATCTTATCCTAGTTCATTGTCACTATCTTGAACTATGCAATCATGACACCCTTTCCCCCAAAATTCTCCACATGGATGTTCACAGGATTTTTTTCCAGTAGGGGGGCAAACGAGACACATTTTCCCCCATAATGGTGTGGTTTTTTGAGGGGCAACACTTTCAGTTTGAAGATTTTATGTTTCCGCAACACCCTTCTAATCATTAACAAACTGCTGCATGAAATATATAATTTCAGGTTGACATTTATTTTGCATTTCCCCACATCTAGGAATTTCCAAATTTTCACTTTAGGCACTGGTCAACATTACAAACTCAATATTTATCAAGTATGCTTATGTTTACTAGAAATATGCTGTCATGTGTGATGAACTGTAGCATTTCTTTTTTACTCTGAATATGTCATATATTACAATATCTTCTCAATTCATCTTACTTGAATGTGACTGTCACTCGCTACACACATCTCAAAATTTACAATGAAGTGGAGCCTGGTAAAACGGACAGTATCCAGGTTATTTTGCAGTATTTTCAAATATTAAATTACTCGCAAAATATATGCAATTTAATAGTAACAACCCCCTTACACAAACATCGCTCTTTCATGTATGGTGGTACCAACAGCAATACTAGTTTTGTCTTTCAGTTATTTCATAACTCTGGTGGAAAATTATGAACTGCAAGCTTTTTTAAGTTTAAAATCTTAAATGTCAGGTCAGGCTGCAAATTTGAAAAGCACAGCGTCACTTTCATGTGCCTGGTTGACCAAAAATGTTTACGATATTAGAATATTTTGTGGTAAATTTGCCACCCCAATATGGAGCATATATATATATATATATCATTATTGAAACATACATAGCTTTTATATATATATTCTGCAATATATATTCGGAACTTCCATACAACGATTAAACAATTTTTATCTAGGAACTTCCTATTTTTTTTAATAAGTACTATGTTTTTGGCATTATTATCTTTGGTCAATACAGTACAATTCAGGACAAAAAAGCTATTTTATATGACGTTTTTATTTGCATATCAACCATTTCAACGTTTTCAAGAATATATATGTATGCACAGTAATGGAAGATACGCAAAGAAATCAGTTACGAAAGAAAAAAAAAACAGGAGAAAGTAATAGACCAGCGAGAATCTGTTCACATGTTTGTACAGTAACATCACTGGAGCAGTCCATGCTTCAGGAATTATCACAGCTAAGACCCTTTCCATTTTTCTTTAGCTTTTCGTAGGAAAGAAAGCTTTCTGCGTGGGAAAATTAACGAGGACCACAGTCTTATTTGCGGACCTTTGAGAGGTGCAACAAGACACAACGGGGGCTCAGTTCCGTTGTGTTCTTCTTTGATGCCTTTTTCTTCTTGTTTTTATCACTTGGTTGGCCGCTCCGGGCACACGGTTAGGAATGGTCCCGGAGGTGTCGGAGACGAAGAGCAACTTCGACTCAATCCACGAGGCACCTCCACGGTTAACAAACCATCCTGCTGTGGACTTGATGATTGCGAAGCTTCCGCAGAACTCCCTATAGCAGCATCTGCAGTTGGGACAGATGGAGTGGGGCACCGCCTGTCGCAGGATGCGCCGATTCCACTTAGTGTGTTGAGAGGTATGCGATACAGACGGAATGGACGAGCATCTGGAGAGGCTAAAAGATTAAATAAAAAAAAAAAAAAAAAAAAAAAAAAAAAAATTGAAGCATGGCAAAGCAGACATATCAGACGGAAGATTTCCAAAATTCATTAACGCTGCTTCTTTATTTTACAATATATAAATTCCATTTCATTTTCAATCTCGTATACCAAGTAAATATTTGTATTTTTATTTATTAATATTTTTTCTGACTATCTCAGCCAACTCCAACAGTGAGGATTAAAGCTGAATAGATAGATGTAACTGATGAAGGGACAATTTCAAAGAACACCTACCGATTCCAGGTTGGCACTCAAAACCTGGAAAGTTTGGTGACAAAATCGAAAGTCTATCTCCAAACGAAACTATTATAAAAGGTGGCACAAAAGTCATCACCTGATTTTCTTAGCCTGTAGCTTGGGTTTTAAATTAAACAAAGTAGGTTTTTTTGTGTTAAACTTTTATTGATACTTGTAAGTTTTATGTCCTCAATTTTTAAAAATAACATCCCTTAAATGACCCCATTCAAATTGATGCAAATTTGGGCTCTTTTTATCACGTTTTCCATGGTGTTTGAAATCTATGGGGAAATGTTTTCAATTTCATGCTGAATATTGTCCTTTAGTTGCTGTAACGTCTCTGGCTTATTCACATAAACCAATGACTTCAAATATCCCCAAAGGAAAATTCTGGAGCAGTCAAATCGGGGGACCTGGCCGGCCATGGCAAATCACCAAAACGGGATATATATGTCACGCAAAATTGTCACAATTTTTCCACGTTCTTGTGGGGTATACTTATTCATTTTCGCACACAATAAATTTTGTGAGTATCTTCTATTTAACTGACAAAACACTACTGATATAAACAACAAGATGTCAAAATAAAGGTCAATTCAAATAGGATGATGACTTTTGTGCCACCCTTTATATGCCTACATGAAGCCCTGGGTCAGCTATGGCTATTAGGGTGCATTGAAGGGAGGGGGCTGATGGTGGTGCAAGTCCCTTCCCCAAAATGCATCGACCTTATTTTAATGCAGTTTAAAACTAAAATAATTAGAATAAAATTTTTGTTCAATAAAAAAATAATAATCCAACATACACATTGCAGTAAGAAATGTACTGTTTATTAATCGTTATATTTTCAGAATGTGTGACTCGATTCGGTGCTTTCATTTAGTCCCACATTATGTTGCTAGAACATTGATTTAGTCAGCAAGAGGGTTGTGGATTGGAGTTCTAGCGTGGACAGGTGCTCCTTTGTGAATGTTTTTCATTAGTTTTACCTACAGTAATTTTGAATTTGAATTTAAAAATTTGGGTGCATTAGCACTTAGGCTATTTTGCACCCATCTCATTATATGGGGTCCAGCCCCTTACCATTACAAATAACAACTCTAACGTTTCATAACTAAAATCTTCAAATATTCTGACCTAGGTTAAAAGCTGAGGCTGTAAACGGGCACTCAGCACACATAGGGGCAAAACACAGGACAACACAGAGATTTATACTGGCCATAGGGCCAGTTGCCAGAGCCTCCTAGTTTGTCTGCAAAATGCAATGTAGGGTATACTGCATGGAAGTGAGGTTGACAATTGGTTGTACTACATGGAAGGTCACCCCTTATACCCCACCTACAGTACCAGGTGTGCCAGTTAATAATTCTTAATTGATCCGAAAGAAAACAAGTGTATCTGGGGAGAAAGGTAACAAATGCTTTATTCAAAGTATGTGCCATCGCTAGCTATACATTGTGCCCATCTGTCCGTCAAATTGTGGATTCCCTCCCAGAAAAATCGTTCACATTTTGAGGTGATCCAGTCAGCAAGCCATTGTTTGACATCTTCGTAATTATTGAAGTGTTGCTGGGAAAGTGAGTGAGACATCGATGAAAACAAGTGGTAGTCCGAAGGGGCTAAGTCTGGTGAGTATGGCAGGTGGGGCAAGAATTCCCAGCCAAGTGCAGAAATGGTGTGTCTGATGCCTTTCGCTGTGTGTGATGAGGCGTTGCCGTGCTGCAAAATCACTTTTCCGTGTCTTGTTGCCCAATCTGGGCACTTTTCGATCAATGCATGGTTCAAATTGATGAATTGTTGACAGTAGCGAAAGGCATTCACCGTTTCACCTGGTTTCAGAAGCTCATGGTACACCACACCCTTCTGATCCCACCAAATGAACAGCACTGTCTTCCTTCCGAAACGATTCGGTTTTGCGGTCGATGTTGAAGGTTGTCCTGGGTCAACCCATGACTTTTTGCATTTTGGGTTCTCGAAGTAGATCCATTTCTCATCCCCAGTCACTATCCAATGCAAGAAAGACTTTCTTTCATGCCGAGAAAGCAACACATCACACACAGTTTTTCGCTTTTCCATTTGTCTGCCGTTCAGATGATGTGGAACCTATTTTCCTGTCGTCTGGATCTTTCCCATGGCATGAAGACGATCAGATATGGTTTGGCGACCAACATTTAACTTCTCTGCCAGTTGTTGTTGCGTTTGCGTATCGTCTTCGTCCAACAGTGCTTGCAATTCGGAATCTTGGAATTTTTTCGGCTGGTCTGGGCGATCTTTGTCTTCCAAGTCGAAATCACCACTTTTGAATCGTCAAAAGCAACGCACACGTGCGTCTTGTGTTAGGACATTGTCACCGTACGTTTCCACAAGGATACGATGGCTTTCACTCGCATTTTTCTTTTGAATTAATGCTCCTTATTTGGTTTGAAGGTCAACATGTTTCCCATAAGAGTTGAGACTGTGCACCAACCCTTGCTTTCAGTGCCACCCAGCGACAAAATTAAGAATTATTAACCGGCACACCTGGTAATCACTAATCATTATTGTTTATTGTCACTGCAGTTAGCCAGAAGTAGAAAGAACGTGAAACAGAAATTTAGTCCTGAATTGTCACAATTCTGTCGTTGCGCCATTGCTTTGTAATCAAGGGGCCCCAGGTTCGATGGTGGATGCCTCAAATGGTGAAGGCACATAGTGGTTCAGCTCTCACTTTAAACTGTAGCTCCAGTTCCTATTAGCCTTTCTGTGCATAAAGTGGACTTAAAAACCAAACTTAAGTAAACAAATCACAATTCTGTCAGGTTATCTTATACTTGAATTGGAGAATTTTCCAGATACCACCTCATAGGCATCAACTGTGAATTTAGTTTTAAACACACTTACATAGGCAGGGACCAGGGGGGACTCAGCCCCCCTGGAACTACCGTCAGCCCCCCTGGCACTGAGGTCAGCCCCCTCCCTTAACATTAGGTAAAACTATTTTGTGTAATTTGTTTGCAGTGAAAAGTGAAAATGGAGACAGCAGAAATTATTTTGCTCACAACTTTGGTGAAAGATAAATTCAGAGTGCATGAACAGCAGCTACACATTCGTCTTATTTATAAGAAGTCTTAAGTAGCGGCAAGTATTTAGGAGATTCTCCTCTCTAGACTTCAGAAAGTTTCTATCTGTACCTTCGTTGCCCCTGTTGCGATCTCCCATTTATACAGAAATCTGCAACTTTCATGTCATTATGCAAATTCCCTCTGCATCTGCATCAAAGGTTAACAGATCCCAAGTTTTGGGAACGAAGGGGAGTTTTATTGTTTCGGTCGGGGAGTGGAATGTATGCTAGGCACTATGATTGAATATTGTCCATCTTTTCTTGTGTAATATAAATATCTGTATCATGAAACGTAGTATGGAGTGTGTAGTAAGGGATGATTTCAGTAGCAGCCAATTAACACTTCAAGTGATATTTTAATAGATATAGAAAAATGTAGTATTTGTGTGACATTTCTAAACTTTATGTAACTAAATGACCCCCTCCCCACCACACACAAAATTTACCTTCATTTAACACTGTTAAACTTTTGAAAAATTGACTTGATTTACAAAGTCCCCCTGATAACCCGTGAGCCACCCCTGGAGATCAATTCTGGCTACGGGCCTGGGGATCCGAACCACTATGTGCCTCTACCGGGAATCAAACCCAGGACCTCTTGATTACAAGGCAGCGACACTACCACTGCACCATCAGGGAGGCCCATTTTATGTTTGATTCTAATTTTTTACGTACTTTACATTTTATACATATTTTACATGTCATGTAGAAAACATTTTTTTATGCAAAATTACACAACCCTGATCATCACTCATCCTCATCTTTGCAATTACCCAAAATGCAAAGTAAAATAAAAATGTGGTCCTTTCCCTCGTATATTTAAAATAAAATTCCTGCTTGCACTACTGGCATATCAAACTGAAGTATAGTTGTCCAAAACAAATTTTAAATTTGACTTCTTTCTTTGTAGAAAATTTAATCTCATTCATGTTAGGGGGAATAAAAAATGTGGTTGATAATAAGAAGACGTAAGTGGGTTACTAAATTATTTGCGTCAAACTTACTTGTAAACGTTTGATTAATTTCGGTGGCAGAGGCCACATTTACAAGTAAGTTTCGTGGAACTCACGTCTTCTTAATCTCATTGTTATACAAATAAAAATTAAAATGACCAAACCAATTGGAAATTAAGAATAATAATTCTGAAGTAATAGAAATCCAGTTAAAAATAATTAAAAATAATTGCAGAGTTCATATTTAGTACAAGCCATGGTATGACAGTCAAACAGCGCCTGTTGTGGACAGAGATCTTTGTTATTGCCATTGCGGAATTGAATAATTTTAGGTACAGAAGTCTTTAACTGCTTTGAAATTTTGTTACAGCTCGTGTATTATGAGGTACAGTTATATTTTAATTTGTGCCATATATTTAGGAAAATACCTCACAGGGCCTCAAGATGAAGGTTCACAGTCACTCGGCCTTTAGATTTGATTGTTTGATTTGTGGTTTTAAGTCCACTTTATGCACATATAGGCTAATCAGGACTGGACCTATAGTTTAAAGTGAGATCCGAATGTACCTCCACCAGGTATCAAACCAGGGACCTCTTGATTACAAGACAACGACTCAGCCTTTAGAGGCCAGACACTTTTCAAGATTGCACTTCTTAGAATATTCACGGTCAAGACCCTAGCCTTGCCAGCACTAAGTCACAAAATTTCCTGTTCTCAACCTTGGCCTTTGTAGCCAGAGGAAGGTAAGAACTCTTATTTGATACACACATGGTGAGTGTCAAGACAAGTGCATGTGTACTCTCTATGGCAATAGCATATTCTGAAAATTTGACTTGTTTTAAGGCAACAATTCTTAGCAACAATTCTTATTTATTGTATATATTTATTATACCTAGTCATATCATAAATTTTGTTATAAAGTTTAGACAGGGATGGCAACACTGGTTGGTAAGGTAACCCCGCAATGTTCGATCAAACAACAACCAGTATCATTGTGTGTTTGGCTGTGGTAGCGGAAAGGTGAATTTCACTGTGAGTCGAATAGAGTGGGGTGTATACAGGAACAGTGTGGCAGTAATCGCACTGCACAAAGTTAGCAAATATCAGCAGGATGTTCGTGCATCAGACCATCAACGGATACTGTGACACAGGGACAATTGAGGACCGCCCCAGGAAAGGTAGACCTCGCAGTGTGAGGAGCTAGAAGCTCGTGATAGCAGTAGTGGCGCAGATTCGACGAAATCCTGTCAGGAAACAAGCAGTCCTGGCTCGAGAGCTGAACATTTTGAAAATATCGATGTCGTGTGTGCTCCGAAGTGATCTAGGACTCCGCGCTTATCGGCGAAGTACTGGTCACTTCCTCACTCCACAGTTTAAGGTACAGAGGGAGCAGAAAACAAAAATACTCCTTCAGCATTACGCAAATGGTGGCCACAGGAGGATCCTTTTCACGGATGAAAAAATCTTCACGATTGAAGTGTCTTACAATCGTCAAATGACCGTGTTTATGCCTCGACATCCCGGGAAGCTTGTGAAAACATGCCATGGATCCCACCTCAGTGATGGTTTGGTGGGGGGGTTTCGTACGATGGCACAACTGACCTCCACTTCTGTGAACATGGTGTGAAATCATCTGCAAAAGTATATGAAGCGACAGTGTTGGAGCCACTTGTGAAATCGTTCACCCACACCATGTTCAACAATGAGCCGTGGAGCTTCCAGCAGGACTCTGCACCGGCCCACAAGGCAAAGACCACAGGAGTGGCTTCAGAGGAATGTGCCCAATTTCCATTTCTGGCTGATTGGTCCTCCAGCAGCCCCGACCTCAGCCCATTGGACTACAGGTTGTGGTCCGTTTTGGAGGGCATGGTCTGTAAGAAGAGGCATCGAAACCTTGCGAGTCTCAAGCATTCTCTTGTGAAGGCAGTGGCGGTCTTTCCCCTCGAGACCGTGCGTGCTGCGATCGATGACTGGCCTCTGAGACTTCGGGCCTGTGTGAAGGCCAGAGGTGGCCATCAAGACCTGTACCTTTGTAACATCCAAATATTAATACATTAGCTTCCTCACTGTGCCTGTATTTCATTATTAACTTTGTAACAGAAATTATGATATGACTAGGTATATTAATTAGATATAATATAAATAAAATACGAATAGAGGTATACAAGTATAACAAAAACAGAAGTCTGACAACTTCAAATTTCTCGGCAATTTCTATAAGCATGAAAAAAAATTGAATTACTGGCAGTAAACCAGATAACGTGGGAGAATACTCTACTGCTCTATGCTTAATCTCTCTTCCTTCAACCTTCTATACTTCCTTTCAGAGCCAACGTCATGTTATGTGACTGCAGAAATGTGCACGTTGCATTCATGTGGAGTCTAGAAACCACAAGCTCCAGATGAAAGAAATTTAACTTCTTTCAGATATTTCTCATTGGATGAGTGACACACAAGCATTCTATATTGTAAGAGTTCTCATACTACAAACATGTTTCCATAAAAAGCAGTGCTTGAAGTGATGGGGTATCCAGGAGAATGTTATCCCCCAAAGCTAGCAGAATTTTTACAAAGCATCCCTCCAGCTGTCTCATTGTCACCATGTTACAGCATAGCAGGTGTAACACCACTCAAAGTGGGGGAGGGGGGATTGACCCCTAAATTTTTGAGTTAATTCAAATTACAAGTACTTTTGTTCATCACCTTGAACCTGAGAAACGAAGTAATAAAGTGTAATATTTGTGATTTCGCAAATAATCCTCGACATTATTTTTATGAGATGAAAACTTTTTGATTCTGCCTTCCTGAAAGTTAGGCCCTATGCCTAAGGCTTAAGCAAACATTGCCCCAGCTAACATTTTCCACTTCAAGTGATGATAAAAAGTAAATTTCCCAGACTGGTAGACATCCTATTATTCTGTCGGAAAACTAATTGACTGAACTTCATTTCTGTTGTGGACTGTATTAATAATATTTGTACTCTTCTAATTTGAAATGAATGTTGCCAATTTCAAGAGGATGGGGAGGGGGGGTCAACTGACTGGTCAATGCTCATGATACACAAATATTAATATATAAAACTTACTGTGTGGGGAAGAAGGTGGTGATACACTACTATCTTTTTCTATCTTGTCTACGTGGAGACGTTCCTGTTTGGTTTGGAAGAACTCAGGTGCAGTAGTGGCAAAGAAGATGTCATTCTGTAAGAAACATGCTTTTATGCATCACACAAGCCTGCACAGTACTTGAAATTATAACCAAAATAAAAATAGTACAATACTTTTTTGAAAAATGAATTTTTAAATTTCTTCAGCATAAAAAAGAGAGGCTTTTCAACAAAAAGACCTTAATTTACAATACTTTAAAATATATTACCTATTGGAATAGCAGACGCATACGCAGCACAAAGGGTGTCACAACCTTGCACCCACAATATTTATCTCAACAGTAATAATAATAAACAATGTTAAGTGAATATATGTAAATTAAATATCTATTGCAAAAAGCAATCTGCTGCTCTAGTTTTGGTGGCAGTGGTAGTAGTGGCAGCCGACATATTTGAAGTGTCATGTAACATTAATTTTTCACTACCATTCAAAAATATTTTTTATAAATCAGTCATGTGTGTATAAGTGTAATCTTACCGAAAATACAAAATAACAAGCTGAACTAAATACATTAATCCAAGCATGTTGTTATTTTTCAATAATAAAATCATCACACCAGTCAGAGTAAGCTGCGCACATCCTGTCAGTGACTATCTCAGAGAGCAAAGAAAAATTAAGTAAGCCTGTTCAATGTACGAATTCATATTACAGTATATTTACCTTAGAAGTAATGAGCTTAAGTTTTGGCATAACCATTGTTTGGACCAAGTTCCCATTTATGATAAGCCGGATTTCCATTGAGTCTGGTGTGAAGGCAAGAATGTATGGGAAGGCACACACTGCAAATCAAGAAAAAAATATTAAATTAAAAATATTTCTCCAATGATACAAAATCTAATTATCTATATATTATCTATACAAAATCTAATTATCTAAATATATCTACCTTTATGTTTAAGCAAGAGAATGAAAGAACAACTGTCATCACATGTATTACACTGCACATAATCATCACTATTCTTTTGGCTTATGAACTTTGGACGCAAGTAGTGGCACTTGAATATGATTTAATTAGTTATTTTTTTTCGCTTTTCTGCCATTTTTGGATAATACCCATGCTCAGGCTGGGATTCAAACCCCAGACCCCTGGCATCATTGCTACCCACTCCACCACAGAGGTTGGCTTACTGGAATTTGATATTGTTACATTTAAAAGAATATAAATACATAACCAATGCAGTCAAAAATATATTACCAAAATGTTAATTTATCTTACAGAAATTGTAGAATTGTGGGCAAAGCGACCAAGAAACATTTCAGCCATACAAACTGCAAACTTACAATGATATTAATTTAATATGGTAACAACACTTTCATAGGGTGCCAAAATGTTCAGTACCGTTTTCTCATTTTGGTTCTTTGGCACTTTTCATAGAAACTTGGGGAGACCACTCTTCTGTAGCTATGTATCTCCATATTAGCTGAAGTTCAAAGTGGGAAACAGTTGTGCATAAAAATTAATACAGCATGTACATAGTATGTAACTTATAATTGAGTTTTTTTACCACTTTAATCAAAACCTGCTACTTGATTGTACCAGGCCTGTGTGTGTATTTTTTGGTAATAAATCCAATGAGCATAGTTTAAATAAAATGAGGAACTGTTATTAAGTATAAGAGGCTGTTAAATGCAAATTGATGAGCCACCAAAAAGCTTCATTGAAAATGTATATCCTCAAAAGTAATCTCCATAATACATTTACCCTACTGCGAGACAGACAAGACAGCCAATTCCATTCTTGTAGAAGCTTGTTGGCCTCTGATGGGCCCACAACTTTACCCAGTCACATCTCAGTGAAGATCGCACAGGGACATATCTGGGGTGTAGGGAGGATATTGAAGTGTTTCCAGGCCAAATCCCTGAAGCGCATCTCTAACCAGAATGGAAGTGTGGGGGTGGGCGTTACCTTGAAAGGAATCATCTTGCAGTGACATGCATCCATCTCAGAATTTCTTATGCCACTCCAGTACATGCGAACATGACTTACAGTGTTCACTGTACACAACATACATGAGACTATGAATTTCTCATCCTCCAGCAGTCAAAAAACGAAAATCACCTGTCTGCTTTTCATTCTGATGTTGGACAATGAATACACGTATCACTAATCCCACTTCCTGCACAATAAACAAACAGAGAGTGTGTACGTGCAAGATATCAACGATCTTCCCTCCTTCCCCACAGATTGTAGTATCATTCATAAACAACAGTATTACCAACTTTTACGGATCTCTGAGTTCTATGGTGACCAGTTTTCATTTCACTGACCCTTATGGTTAAAAAAAGTTAAGAAATAGATAGGAGGAAGAAAAAAAATCAATTGTATTCAATACATTGGACCCTTTTCTTAGGATTCTTGGCCCCTCTCTTTCCTTTAGGAATGAATAAAATTGCAGCCTAGAAGTAAACAGATACACAGGTAGTTTTAGAGATAATCAAGTAAGATGTTTCGAATCAAGTTTCAATGTGTGAATCCTATTAAAACATGTGCTGTGCTGATTTTCATGCAGAACTATATCCAACTTTGAGCTTTCACCTAGTACAAAGAATCATTGAAGGAAATTATTTCTTAAAAATGGATATTACATATACATAAAAATGAAATATGTATTTGCTATATCTCTCTATTCTAACTCAGCTGTAGAACAGCTCAGAAAGAAAAAAATTCCCACCTAACACATGCATAAATTTGTAATAAAAGGCCAAGAGGAAGAAAATGCTCAAAAGAAAAAAAGAGTTGTTGTGTAGTGGATATAAATGTACAATACATCTGAAATTCAGGCCTTAAACAAATCATGCATTACCATTGTAAATGGAACATATTGTTCAAATAATAATGAAATATGTATACATAATTTTTTTCAAGTTTACCAATTACATGAGCTACTTTCCTCAATCCAAAGATTCTGCTTCCTATACAGAAATCAGTTAGAGGAATTGACATTATTTTTCAATCTAAAACCTTACAATATAAAATTAGTGTATAAAAAGCATCTACTAGGTTGTATCAAAAAGTAGTAAAAGTAAGGTGAATTTGTCTGTAAAACCCAGAGTTTTTTGTGTAGCTAATGAATTTTTTTGTATGTGTGAGATACCAAGGTGATGCAAGTCTGACGGCAATTACAGTCTTCTACATCAACCCGTCTGGTACCTAGAGCAATTCAAAGATGGTGCAACGACTTGAACATTACTCCAAGGAGGAGGTGCACAGTGTTATTGGTTTTTTATGGGTCAAGGGAAAGAAACCATCTGAAATTCATAGAGAATAATTGGAGGTCTATGGAGAGAGTGTTATGTCGCAGAAACAAGTGTATGTGTGGTTTATCTCATTTGCAAGTGGTAGGAGTAGTGTGACAGAAGTGGCAGACCAGCAATGTCCGTTACTGACAGCAATGTGTGAGACGTGGATGCTATGATTCATGAAGACAGAAGAGTCAGGTTGCATGACATTGTTGATGCATTGAACATCTCATATGGTTCAGTGAGGAGTATCGTCCATGACAAACTTGGCTTCAGGAAAGTGTGTGCATGCTGAGTGCCCAAAATTTTAGTGAGGATCAAAAACACCACCGAATGGGCATTTCCCTGACCCAAATCACACTATATGCCCACGAAGGCAGTGGTTCCTATGTCGAATTTTTGTGTGATACCATGTGTCAAACATACTACAGTTTCATATTTTATTCTATGCACGTTTTTCAATAAATCGAAAATTCAAGTCGTTGCGCCATCTTTGAATTGCTTTAGGTACCAGACGGGTTGACGTCGAAGACTGTAATTGCCATCAGACTTGCATCACCTTGGTATCTGACAGATACCAAAAATTTTATTAGCTACACAGAAACTCTGGGTTTTACAGACAAATTCACCTTACTTTTTGATACAACCTAGTACTTAAACTGGTTTCTGAAAATTACAAATCCATGGATTTCATGCAATGATCACTATTAATATCAGTATTTCTTAATTATTGCACACCAATAAAAAAATCAATGAAAAAGGTGACATTTGAACTACTATGGTTTAATATTGGGTTGATGCATAAGTTCGTAGCATTTTTTCACTGTGGCAAAAGGTTTATATTTGATACTCATCCGAGATGAAAAAAGACAGAAATTAATCAGTAACATACGAGGTGTGGCGAGAAAAAACCGGACTGTTGCTACAAAATCTTTTATTGGTTATTTTGTACAATACAAACATTATCCTCTTCAAAGTACTTCCCTGAACTATCGATACAATGCTCCATACGAATCTTCCATTGCTGGAAAACATTTTCTGAAACCATGTTCATGACTTCCATCGCTTTGGTTTTCACAGATTCTACGGTCATAAAGCGGGTTCCTTTTAGTGCTGATTTGACCTTTGGGAATAAAAAAAAAAGTCACATGGTGCAAGATCCGGTGAATAGGGTGGATGTTCTAACACTGGCATCCCATGCTTGGCCAAAAAAGCTTTGACTGACAATGTCGTGTGGACAGGAGCATTGTCCTGATGAAGGCTCCATGACTTGATTTTCCACAAATCAGGCCGTCGTCTTCTTAGTCGCTCACGAAGGGTCGTCGGCACCGTAATGTAATAATATTGGTTGTTTTGCAATAGCTCGAATACTCAAGCGACGATCTTTTCGAATCAATTCACCAACATTTGCAATGTTTGATTCCGTTTCTGATGTGCAAGGCCGTCCAGGACGCAAGTCGTCCACGATCACTTCCCGTCCCTCTTTAAACCTTTGAAACCACTCAAACACTTGCGTGTGTGATAAACATTCATCTCCGTATACTTCCTTCAACAAACCATAAGTTTCTGTGGTGGATTTTTCGAGTTTCATAAGATACATCAAATTAATATGCACTTAACATTTTTCCGACAGAACACAGATGTGCGGTTCACTTCATCTACAAGCTACAGCGGAACTGATTGCCGCACACTCTGGGAAATCACACAGTCTATAGGCAGTATATCACGTTATAGTCTCATGCACCCCCTGACCTTGAGGCACTTGCTGTTTGTCGACAGCAACATCAATCCAGTTTTTTTCTAGCCACACCTCGTATTTTCTTTCATTGTCTATGACTGTCAATCAACGGTTGGTCAGTTTCTCAGTTCCATGCCTGCCTGAGGAACTCAGCTGATTTGGGGTTAAAGACGTCAAGGTTGAAGATCATTTTCGTTCCCACAGAAGTTTCCTTCAAGATTGGTGGATTGAGAGCTGAAAATGTGGAAATCCGAGGGTGCAAGATCAGGACAGTAAGGAGGATGTGGAATAACCTCCCAACCAAGCTCCTGGATAGAAGCTATTGTCATGTTAGCAGAGCGTGAGTGTGTACCATCGTGTTGCAGCAGAACTTTATGCAGTCTTCCTAGCCTAATTAATGATTTGTGTTGTTTTCACGTAAAGATTGTGGTATCCTGAAGCTTACCCATGGAATCCAATGGTTGAATGGTCACAGTTCATCACATTTGCAAATTCTTTGGTCAACTGATGTGGATTAAAGCGTTTAAACAGTCTTCTATAAAGCCCGGTGGTCTCCCTGAATGTGGAGAATCACTCAAGTCAAAATTGCCCTCCTTGAAATGGCAAAACCATTTTCTTGCCCTGCTTTATCCATTGGCATTCATTCAGCCCCTACACAGCACAATGTTCTGAGCTGCCTCCGCTCCTATGTTAATATGAGACAGAAGAATATGTTGGAAGTGTTCATTTTTTACCCACTTGACACTTCTTGTTCTTCAAACCCAGAAATAACAGTCTTCCTTCACATCTGCAAAATTCAATGTATATTCCCAAGCACAACAATGCCGCTCCAATTGATGAACGTTAAATGATAAACAAACTCCTAACACTACAGTGTTGCCATATCAACATATAACAAATGCTTCGAACTTATGCACCAACCCAATAGTTTAAGAAAATGAATAAATAATATCTTACCAATAGCCGAGGGCACTGAGTTCCAATGAAAGTCAAAATCATTGCTGGGACTTTCTTCAGTCAGTTTTTGAAAATGGCACGTATCTGAAAAACATTTGAAAATTCTAACTCAGCTAAAATTTATGACATTTTCCTGTTGTACTATAAAATTTCAGAGAAATAAACTATTTTGTGTCCATGTGAAGAGATTTGTATCTTAAGTTTTTGGATAATCTATTGGAAACTCAGATATGAATGATTTTTATAGTTATGGATAACTATGAAATTCAATATGGATGTTGTTGCACAACAAACACTTCTCTTAGTAAAAATAATTCCTATGTAAGGAACCTAACCATGTTTTAAATACAGTTGTTATGTACCACACTATCAGAGAAATTGCAAAAGCACTGATGGTGGTTTAGCATGCACCAAAATTATTAAGTGTTTTGTGTGGGTATGCATTCAGTTTCTCAATCACAAATTTTAAGAGTATCACCGTTTTTTTTGTGTGTGTATCAATAAATACCTTATATGAGTTAAGTCATCAAAGTTTTGAAACCTGAACTACAAAATAATTGTAAGATTGGTGATATTTGAAGGTTTTTTGCATCCACTTTGCTCTGGTTGCTAATTTTTTACTCTGGAGAAAACTATATGTATAAATATACCACGGTATTAGTGTTAATATAGAATGGACTACAGTATTTGCCTATTTCAATAATCAACTTTTTTCCTCGATGTTTTACCGAAATATCGGTATTGATAAAAATCACCCTTAACTAAGATTTCTTAGGTTATATTGTTAACGGAAAATGTAACAACAATGTAAATGTAATACTACAAATTCTAATTAAGTGCCAGTATTACTGGCATGTTCATCACTGAGCCTTAAATTGGAATCAATTTCTTTCTCAAAATCTTAAGCAACGTTTAAGGTTCAACGGTATCTTGAATTTGAAGAAATACAATTAATATCGTGATGATTCAAGAGTAGTTAGTGAAATTTCTCAATTGTAAGTAATTGAGAAATTAACTCACGGTTGTAGCAGAGGAGAAGTTCTGGCTCTTCGTCTTCATACAGATCAACTGCAGCCACGAGGTGTGCCCGGCTCCCCTCCACTGCATGTAGCCTGCTAACTTCTCCCGTCCTCTCGTTGACCAAGTCAAATTGATGGCGATAGCCAACGCAGATGTGGTTGTCCGCAATGCCTCCAGCCGAAGCTGCTAAGGAGGAGTCCACAAGGGTGATGAGTGCAGGTGGTTCGGCAACTTGGATTTCCTAAAAAGATTTCACGAATGTAACAATTAGTGGGCTTATACTTGATGCCTTATATAAACATGCCTACCCTACATAACACTTTTATTTCAATGTTTCAGAAATGTTTAAAAGCAACATTCAATGCAACCTACATGGTGTTTGGTCCAATTTTGTTCTTCGCATCAGTGGTGTATTCTGAAAATTTGACCTGGTTTACAGCAACAATTCTTATTTGCTGTATATACACCCAATCTAGTTTAATTACACGCAATAGAAATAAACACCAATGAAGGCATACAAGTCCCACAACTACAAATTTTCTGGTAGTTTATTTATTTTTTATAAAATCTCACATTTACCTGAAATTGAACCTAGATTTTCCTGCACCAAGGAAAATTTCCTTTCATGTACCAACACTGCCTCTGCCAAGTGTGGCACAGAAAACAGGAAGCAATAAGTAGTTTTCTACTGCCAACTCTGCAGTGGTTCAAGCCTCCGTGTGGTTTTAAATAGCGACTATTTGGTTCTTTCACCCTCCCCATGTAGAATCTGGGAAGAAACCCAGTCATCAGAAGGATGCAATGGAGAATGATCATTGGTGTACATAAACCAGTCATTAAGTCTTCATAAATCAAGTCTAAACAATTTACTTAAACTCTGGTTTGGAAGCTTGTTTTAATAGTTTGCATAATGTATACTGAGCAATTACCATATATTAGACAAATGTATAAAAATACAGTGTGTCCGAAAATAGTGTTTATACTCTTTGAATGTTAATAACAGAGAAACTATTAAAGATAACTTGACTGGACTTCTTGTATTTGAAGCTGCAATATCTACATTGAGTGTGTGAAGGCATTTGTGTACCCAACAGTGGTGTAGTGTTATAGTACGCCCATACGCCCGGCGTTCTCTGATTTAAAATTTCAAAAATACGTAAATGCTGTAAATATAAAGTAAATTTTGACTCATTTCATATATGTTTGACCTTCATGGCAATATAATAGCTATTTTTCGCGATCTGCTTCAACGCTCCACTAACAACTCTCTCATTCTAGCATCTTTTTCAATGCCTTTCCTGGCCGTACGCTGGCGTAAAGAACTCTATATTCCTTGCTGTCTTTTTGGAGGGAAAGCTTGGACAGGCATGGATCTCTACAGCACGCGTGCAAATGCTCTCTCGTACACCAGCGTATGGAGCAGAGGGCTACGTGATTGGTTCATGTGACCCTTCCTGCCTTCTGACGACAGCGGTAGAATTCCTACCGGGTTCTTCGCGCTTGTGCCACTCGTACTATGTGATGCTACAATACGCAAAATTGACTGACATAACTTTACCAAACTCAAATATACCATTTCTTAATGAGCATTGCATTGTATAATTTATCGCACGAACAGCGATGTGTATTAAAAACTAAAAGATCAACACAGTTTTTGTCAAATAAGTTGGTGAAGTCCTCGTGGTAGAAGTTCAGCCTGTGCCTGCTCTACCACTTAACCTGCAAAACTATTCTTTTATTATGATTATTATTATTTTCGTTAGTATCTAACTGCTTAATATTGTGTCAATGGAAATGTTTAGCATTAATTTGAAAACTCTTAACATCGAATGGTCTGTGGACACAATTATTTTAAAATGTTTATCACCATTCCAAGATGCAATAAACAGTGGTCTGAATTACTAATTGGCTCTGTTATGTCAGTAGAGTGTACGATAGTTGGATCATCCACCCACCTCCGTGTCAGTGTGTTTTGCACAGCGTGCCAAGATGACAGAGGTCCCTGGTTCGAATATCGGCATTAGCACGGGTGTTCTTTATGAGTGTCCCTTCATCAACTTCATAAATATCATCACTCATATTCATATTCGCGATTAACCAGAAGTGGTAGAAAAGTGAAGTAAAATGAACCAAACCAATCAGTAGTTGGATCGCCCACAACAATGACGTCTACTGTTGTTCAGAGGTGCTTGTGATTCAGGTAGGTTTTCTAATGACTTGCATCATACCAAAAAGGTATAAAACACCAGAGTTCAAAACATTTGCGGCATAGTGAGGCATCTCATTTTCTAGCTAAAACATGCATAGATGATGTTTTATTGAAAACCCAGCTGACTTCAGGCAAATAAACAATACCTGTGGCGACTAATTCCATAAGTAAATTATTAAGCAAAAAAAGGGCCGACCCTTCCTTCGGACTTGGCGTTCCTACCTGAAATGCCCATGCTACGCCACTAGTATCCAAAGTGGCAGAGGAAAGCAATTTTTCTTTTTAGCAAGTGTCAAATAACCACCCAGATCTCCCAATTTAACACCCTTAGATTTCTACCTCTGGGAAACTGAAGAACCCCACAAAAGCCATGGTCACTGGATGACATGAAACATGCAATTGACACTACCTGTGGAAACCATATCTGCCATTTGTTGATTTGTCGATCTGTTCTGTAACATTGTAGATTTGTTGTTGATTTGGTGTTATAAGTCCACTTTATGCACAATAAGGCTAATCGGGACTGGACCTACAGTTTAAAGTGGGATCCGAACCACTATGAGCCTACAGGTATCGACCCCTGGACCCTTTGATTACAAGGCTGTAAGATTGTAGACAAAGTATTGCTGCCAATGAAAATCTATAATTTAAGGTATGTGACACGCAAACAAGTTCATATTTGTTGTAATTTGTGTTCCCATGATTAACGTTCAAAGAGTGTAAACACTATCTTGGGACACACTGTATATGAAAAAAGTTGGTTTACCAGCAGTAAACGAGGTAACATGGAGAATATGACACTGCTTCGCAACATTGGGTGAACACTCACTTGCATGCTGTTGCTGTTGTAATGGCATGGTTGCCTGACAAACGATATTCATGTAACAATTTGGCTAACTATATTTATTATGCAAAACTTAATGCTTGTATACATTCAGCAATACAAACAATGTATTTACTATTTGATTATGGGATTATAGTAATAAATAAATATAATAATAAAATGTTTCAATTTGCTATTTACATTTAAAACACAAAATTCATATACACTGATTGCACTGGCATATGCAAAGAGGAGCTCCCCCCCAGAGTTTTGAGAAAACAAATTAAGACAGTAAAGAACTTGGGGAAAACTATAGAAGGGGACATAATTTTGGGGAGGCAGACTCAAAAGTTTTCCATCCCATAACAATAGCATCCAGGATTATTGCAAAAATCACAAATATTACTTTTTATTACTTTGCTCCTCAGGTTCCACAATGTTAACAAAAGTACTCCTACCTTGTAAATTGTAATACATCTGATATATTTTTTTTGGGGGGGTGTCACCTTGCCCCTGCCAAGTTACTCCTATAGGAAAAACAATGTGGTAAATGCAAATCTCCCCTTAAAATGACCCTAAATTACCATTTTTCTCTTTCAACAACTGTGCATACCACCCCCTTCCCTAGAATGCAGCTATGTACAACCTTGGTGACAATGAAGTTCGACCAGAAAGGAATACGTGATTAAGTCCACAGAGGCATAGGTGGTGGAATGGGTGACCCGCAGAAGTGACACATGTGTGTAAGAGGAGGTGTGTGTGCAGGCAAGAATCGTGATCCCAGCATGTTGCACCCAAGGTCACGTAAAGAACGAAAACGGAGAACTATACGCGTGACATTGAACTTCGACCAGGCACCAGACCCATACGGAAAATTCCAGATAGTGGCGCATTCGACGGAAGCATGACGTCACGGACACGATAAGGGAGTCCGCCGTATATAAGCGCGTGCTGTGCACCGAGGAACCGCAGTGCATCATCACCATGGCCAGGGCAAACCTATTGACAACACCCTGAGGAGAAGAGTGGTGGAGTTGCAACGGGGTGGACTCAGTGAACGGGAAATAGGATGCCAACTGAACTTACCCAATTCAACCGTCCACTGCATCATCAAACACCACCAAAATACGGGTACTACAGAGCCAGGTAAGGCCCCCGGTCGAAAACGCCTGCTGAGCGTGCGTGACCTATGGATATTTAGGCGCTATATTCAGACCAACAATCATGTTTCTGTGGCCGAATTAAGACTGTGGACTTGAGAACGCTCTCACATTAAAGTGTCAAACAGAACCATTCGCCGTTACCTACAGCGATGTGGTTACCGAGTGTACAAGGCAAAACGTAAACCCTTCCTTTCCATGTTGAACAAAGGCAATCGACTACGGTAGGCACGAATGTACCGGGGATGGACATTTCGGCAGTGGAACAGGGTTTTGTGGACGGACGAATCCATTTTCAATGTTGTGTAAGGGAAAATACGGAAAACAGTCATTTGTCGGAAGGAGGAACAGAATGAAGCAAAATGTTATGCACGTCGGGTACAGAAACCTGCGTCAGTGATGGTATGGGGATGCATGACGGCATCTGGGGTTGGCCCACTACACGTCCATGAGGGCATCGTGAATGCACATGCCTATACACGCATACTGGAGCGGCATCTTCCCACAGTGCGAAGGCACCTGTTCCACAGGCGGCGTCTCATCTTTCAACATGACAATGCCAGGCCTCATACAGCGTGGCTGACAAGAGAATGGTTGTCTCGCCTTCATGTTCGAACTCTGCCATGGCCACCATCGACTCCCGACCTCTCGCCCATTGAGAATGTGTGGCGTGTTCTTAAGCGACGTGTGCAACAGAGGGGACCCACGACAGTGGCTGCTCTTATCACCTGCCTGCAGGAGGAATGGCACCGCATCGATGTGGAATACCTTGAACGACTCGTCCGCAGCATGCCCCGATGCATTGCCACAGTTATTCGCCGACGGGGCGGCGTCACACCATGGTAAACAGGATCCCCTCTAACAGTGGTCGAACTTCAATGTCACGTGTAGATGGACGAAAATGTTTTATTTTGTGTGGACACCATACATTGCTGCGTTGCAGTGGAAATTTATGTTTTCCTTTGTTCCATGTAGCCTGCTGAATAAAATATGTTCAGCATATGCATGTGTTCTCCTTCTTTCACAACGCACTCCTATATTTGTGACTGGTCGAACTTCATTGTCACTAAGGTTGTAATTATCCACCTTTACAATTCCAATAAAAAAAAAATTAAAAAAAAATCCTGCGTATGCTACTGACAGATTGTGTCAAAATACATTTGTGCATGAATACTGAAATATGCAACCATGTGCAGAAAGGCTAATCTACAACATAAAATTAACTATATACAGTCTTAATCATGTGTAGTTATGGACTCTTCTTACTCCACATAAAATCAATGTGATAAATTAGAACCCAATAATATTCAGGACTGAAGATTATAAACAATTACTACATATACATTACCCTAATGTACTGAAATCCATCCACTGTGTCGGTATCACTGGCTGGGCACCAAGCAGTCCATGCAGCAGAATGCCTCCACTGCATTAGAAGTAGTTTCCGTCCAATAGCAACAACCTGCAAAAATCAAATATCATGTTCACTTAGTCTGTCAACCCAACTCAAATTACAAACATACATTTTGGTCCTGAAAAATCTCACCCAGGAGTCAAAAAAATGTTTGTGAATTATGTATGAATGAATATTTTAATTATATAAGTGTACATACATGAAAATGTCCAAGACATCTGGACTCTTCACTTCATGCCAAGAGTTTGATTTAGCACACATTCTGTCTTTATCCCCCCCCCTCCCTCTCTGTGTGTGAAGACAATTATTTCAGCATAAATATAGTAATTTCAGGGCTAATGTTAAATGTTGCCTAGCAGATTTTAGTAGTAAATGAAACAAAAAGAACATATAGCTTACAGGAAAGTAACATATTTCTATAAGTAAGGAAGCTGCTATTAAATTTAAAGTACTGCTTTGATTTTATTGTGCATTTATTTATTCAGCATGAAATTGCTGTACATTACTGAAAAATGGTGGGCACCAAATTAAACCAAAATGTTTGGTGAGCATGGATCATAATTCATCAAACTATTGGGGAAAGTGCAGAGTACAATGTCTTGAATCGCTGCAAATTGTTAAATTTATAGTTCATAACTATTGTTCACAACCCCGACGTCTAAAATCCAGTAACAAAACAGTAAATAGTAGCCAATAACAATGGTCTCCACCTTTGTTGTCTAAAATTAAGCACTCATGCGCAGAGGAAACATAACACTACCAAAAAAAACCTTCCATGAACCTAGTGAGAAACAGCCTCTTCCCTCCCCCATCTCACAAGAGATTATTAATCTGCTACCCTGAACCATATTCCTAAGGTTAGAAACAAAAGAGCGTCAATACCACTGCTCTGTTGCTGCTGTTATAACCAATAATAATAATAATGTGGTGGAGGCTGCTTCAGATGTGCATTGGTATTGACCACAAAGCATATGAGATGAGGAAGTAGTACCCCACACATTCACAATGTCTGCCATTTGTGGAGGTGATGTGATCAGCACCATGTTCCAGCCAGGGTTGTTAATGGTCTAGGAACCCATAAATTCTAATTGGTTTCGCTGCAGGACCAAAACCTTTTTCTCTCACACAGTTTAAATTTGGTCCAAGTTGCATATTGTTTCATTGAAAACAGGTTCCTGAACCATATTTAAATTCATCCAGGAGAAAAGTTCCTAGACCATATTTAAATTGAGCTGGAAAAAAGGTTCCTGGACCATATTGAAATATCATACTTTACAGATAAAAAAGTTCTTTAAGGTCCAGAACCCATTTACGCTTGCTGATTTTCTCTCCTGGACCAAAATTGAATTAATTTAAAATTCCTTTAACAACACTGGTTCCAGCTGCCATTAATCCCCTCCTGCAGGTACCCATTTATTAGAGGCTAGGTGAACACCAGAACTGCTCATGCAGTTTGCTGGAAATATTTTACAGCTGAAATCACACACTCCAGATCCCCTGGATAGCAGGGAGAAGTCCAAGCAACAATTTACACAAAATTCCTTGCACAGACTATGTGATATTTAAAATAATAGATTCTTCATTAGAATTCAAGCATATTAGTTAATTTTCTATTTCAGCAGAATGGTAACATTTGACATTTATTTTGGTTTTACGTACATAAAATATCATTTTTTGCATTCATAGTTATAAGGTGAGTATGGCTTAAAAATTGAAAAAAAAATGAATGGTGCTGTAACTGTTGCTCTAACTCTTAGTTTGGGGAAAGAAACTCCTTCCACTAATTCTCTTGTAACAAACATAATGTTCCCACTACCACAAGAGATGCTGACATGCTGTACGCAACATATCTCTGAGCAGAGTGACTCAATTGTGCGGAATTAAAGGAAAACTCACCATCCGGAGATGAGATCCACCAGGCCGTGACACAGCATACAAATGGCAGCCTCTTGTTCTCTCCAGTCTATGGTCCTTCAAGTCTTGCCTTCCGCGAACCGGAGACTCGCTGTTCCAGTCTCCGTCGAAATCTGACAAGCGGAACACATGGATCTTGCTATCTCGACCTGGAAACAAGAGAAAGGTGATGTCAGCACAGGCATTCTGTTACAATTGAACATTTTAATGGACTCCGGCCCTCGAGTATTCACGTCAAATTCAGATTCTGCATCCCCTTTTGGTATATTAAACAATGCTTTTGACAAACATTGCATATCTATTGTTATTCTACCTTTCAAATCTGTGTAGACTTGACATGACTGTTGTCTTTATCAAGTGACAGCCATTTCTGATATCCATCTTTAAATGGACCTAGTCTTTAACAAGTGAGAAACATCCACACTGCTTTGGGAGAGGAAAGTGAGGGGGGAAGGGGCAACAGGGGGACTTGTCCCAGACCCTATGCCAGACCATTGCAAGAAATTGGTTCAATTTTAGTACTTTAGGTTTTAAAAATATATTATGTGAAAACCAAAAGCAATGAACTATTTGACACAAAAAAATCAAATAATGAGTGAAATCATATTTTAAGCAAAGCATTGCACTAAATTATTTTTAACATGAATCAAAAACTGTTCATGTGCATCATTGATTATTTAGATATGAATGATATCATGATGTGAAAAATAGGGCCTCCCCCATGGCGCAGTGTTAGCGTCATTGCCTTGTAATCGAGGGGTCTCGGGTTTGATACCCGGTGGAGGCACAAGTGGTTTGGATCCCACTTTAAACTGTAGGTCCAGTCCTGATTAGCCTTACTGTGCATAAAGTGGACTTAAAACAGCAACTCAAACCAAACCAATGATGTGAAAATACAAACTAATATGCAAACATTTAAATTTACTCCAACATCTTACGTAAAATTTAAATTTTCTACTTTGATAGATAACACTGGTCTACAAAAACAAAGTTTTTAAAATCATCAGAAATAAAACTACAATTTTCTAGATCAGTTTTTAATACTGATCGTAAATTTACTTCTAGATTTGTGCTAGCACCCACCATTTTTCCATAACAGCCCTCTTTATTATAATGAAAACTGTAATTAGTCTGACAAATACATAAGGAACATAAGTAAATATTATTAAGAAGTATGATGAATGTTCATGTCTGTTGTACAATGCATCAATATCATCACGATACAACATTTAGCAGTAGTCTGCCATCATACGAGGGTCACTATTTATATTTTGAGCCTAACAATGAAAAAGCAGGAATTTGGCATTGAAAACTGCTTTATTGTTTTTCGAAGTATTCTCCTTTATGGTCAATAACTTTTGCATTCATTCGAACCATTTGTCAAAGCAGTTTTTCCAATCTTCTTGAGACACCTCCATAATATGGTTTTTGAACGCATCAACGGCATCTTCCGCCGATGAAAATCGTTGTGCACGCAATTTATTCTTGACATTCGGGAACAAGAAGAAGTCATTGGGTGCCAAATCAGGACTGTACGGTGGATGACCCATCAATTCGATTTTTTGACTGTTCATAAAGTCGGTTGTTAGACGAGATGTGTGACAGCTGGCATTGTCTAGATGAAGAATGATCTGACGGAGTTTGTTTGTTTTCCGTATTTGACCAAAGACCTCAGGCAAACAAATTGTTGTGTACTATTCAGAGTTGATCGTTCTACGTTACTCTAAAGGCACAGTTGCCACATGACCAGTTTTCCCGAAAAAACAGGCGACCATTTGTTTCGATGTGCTTCGAGCGCGAACAACTTTTGTTGGATTGGGTTCATCTTGAAACACCCATACAGTCGACTGCTGTTTACGTTCCGGCTCATATGCATATATCCATGATTCGTCACCTGTCACAATCTTATATACGTCTTTTGAAGCACCACGATTGTATTTATTGAGCATTTGTTTGCACCAATTGACGCGAGCGTCTTTTTGAGTTTTTGTCAAATTGTGTGGGATCCAAGAACATACCTTTCTCACAGCTAAATGATAATGTAATATTTTATATATGCTGGTGGAACTAATGCCTATGGTTGCCTCAATCTCACAGTATGTCACATGACGATCTTGCAGTATTAGGTTTTGCACAGCATCAATGTTTTCTTGAACATGTTATCCCAGCGTTTCACAGTGGCAAAGGATGGGGCTTCATCGCCAAATGTGGAAGTAAGTTGATTGATGCACTCTTGTCTTGATAATCCACGTCGAAAATCGTAAAAAATCATCGCACGAAAGTGTTCACGAGTTAATTCAATTTTATTGTTGTCGCGCAATCTCCAAGGCAACATAAACAACACAAATGAAGCTATTGACAAAACATTTGAAGTACATTATGGCCAATAATGCCAGACGATTCCGTGCAAACGTCAAATCGCGCCTAACTTCAATCAGTGTTGCCAAGGCTCAAAATATAAATAGTGACCCTCGTAGTAGTTGCAGAAACCTTGGTAGCGCTGTTTCTCGTTCTTCATCAGTCAGGGTTTCCATAAACACTCCATCTTTTATAATGTCTCAAATCTGAGGTTCCACGAAGATCCTTTCTTTCAATTTAGCTGTGCTTATGTTTGGAAATTTAGCAGTAAGGTATTGGAAAGCTTCATGCTTCAAGCTTCAAGCTTCAGCATAATCAATACATGTCAAACGCAATACTAAAAATTCAGAAAGGTAATATTTTTCAATATGGGTGTATGAACCAATTTTCCACTGACATACAGCTATATTTTTGACAAATGACTCAAACACTCACAAATTACCACTAACATGAGCACACATAATATTGTTAGAAATGTTGAATAAGGGGGAGAAGCATTATTATGATGTTCATCCACTTTTAGTTCACATAAATTGTACTAAGACCAGGGTTCTTGTCCAGAATACAAATGGGTCAGTCCATACTGAATGGTCCAGCACTGGTTGCTTGACCACTTTTAAAATTTTCAATATTTTTGTTGTTCTAACACCTATGCAGGGGTAGTTCAAAGCAGGCCTTATTCTTCTAAAACTTTACTTTATTAAAAAATGGTGGCTATCTTTTGTTTCAGGGCTTCGTGTATTTTTCGCCATTACAGACGGTGGCGATAATTATGATAGCTCAGCTAAGAAGAACGATAGAAAGCTGTGTTAAAAAACATTTCAAGCATTATTTTATGTTCTGCGCTTTTTTGGACAATCTCTAATGAAAATGGCTGAAATTTAAGGCCAAAATTAATATTAAATTTTTAACAAAAATCAAAGTTTAGGATTGTTTTTAGTACTGAAGTATTATAATATCAGAACTATATACTTTTAAGATAAGACATACGCATCCAAAGTTATGGCACAAAATATTTGAGCTCTGGTTTCTTCAAAGCTCTTTGAAATTGTTCAATCTTAATTTATTTTAAAAATTGAGCCCCTATATTTCTGATTGGGGAACTAAAAAAATTGATTTTACAGTGTAAAGTGTACTCTGGGAAGTACCTGTAAATAATAAATTCTAGATTGATATTCATTGGAAAACAAAATTACAACAGGGGAAAATTCATCAAAATCCTTCAAAATTTATGTTGTTAGTTACAAAGCAATATTTACTTTTAATAAACTATCATGTAATTGTAATTATTGTATTTATTAATTACATCATGCGAATGGCATAGTAAGTCCATTAGGAGCTATTATGAATGAAAAGGTGTGTAAAGAAGAGGTTTGTCTGAACATGTTAAGCAACGAGTGCTGGAACATTTGGTATGGACTGATGCATATGCATTCTGGACAAGAACCCTGGTCGTAGTACAATATATGTGAACTAAAAGTGGATGAACATAATAATAATGCTTCTCCCACTTAATTGATTGATTGATTGATTTTACTTTGCTTCTTGAGCTACTTTTCCCTAATTTGCGAAGATTGGGAAGAGTGATGACATGATGAAATTCATGAATGGACACTCACAAACATCCTTGCCCAGTCCAGGATTCAAACACAGGACACCTGGTCTCGTAGCATGATGTGCTAACCACTTCACCATGGGGGTTGGCTACTTCTCCCACTTATTCAACATTTCTAACAATATTATGAGTACCTCATATTAGAGCTAATTTTTAAGTATTTTAGAGTCATTTGTCAAAAGCATAGCTGGTATGCCAGTGGAAAATTGGTTCATACACCCCATACTGAAACCTGTGATATTTTTACTATGAAACATATTAAATTTCTGATTTTTTAATATAATGTTTGACGTGTATTGATTATGCTACATAACAATTTTCATTGCGGTAAAACCTAGGACTCCCTATTAAACAATTAACCAAAGTTGAGTGTCTTTTTCATCACAACAAATTACTTTATTTAAAGATTTTTCTACTTTCTGAGTAGGTGAGAGTCTTCTATTAGGACTGCCCATCTTCTCTTCAACAATACCTAAATTATCTCGACACTCCACATAGTTTCTGAGATATGACATGTTTTGTGTCACATTGTGTTTTCGTTCATCTACCCAATTTCTGAAAATCTTCAAGTTTTCAAAAATGTTATAACTTTCGGCACATTTGTTGGACAAGTGTAATATTACACATTTGTCACTATGGTCCAAGTACTTATCAGAAAAAAAAATTGAAGCAAATCCATGACTATGAAGCAACATGCTCTAGGTGATTTAGCGTGGAATGACCCTTTTGTATTCGTGTGTTTCCAGTTATTTTTTTTATGTGATTCATATTATAGTGATTTTTCTTGTATGTAGGCATTGCTTGCATTGTAGAATTATATCTCTTGTAGTCTATGGCTGTTACAAGCATAAAAACAGTCCATTGTTGTGACGTTTCAGGAGAACACATGTGTTTTTATGCTTGTAATAACCATAGACTACAAGAGATATAATCAAATTATAGTGCTTGAGTGAAAATAAATACTGTCTCACTGTGCTGCAAGCTCATGAATATCTCAAGAAAACAATCAATTCTGATATTTCTTACTATACATTTCCGTCCGATGAGTTCCAAAAGAGCAAATGCTATTGAAAAGACAAATTTCAGGTTGCTATTTTTTTTACCAGAATATTACGAATGTGATTTAAAATCCGAATTAGTAGGAATTGCACCAAAGAAGAGTCTGAAGAAAGGATAATTTGGACATTGAGGAGGTCAGTGTTGATAACAGCATTCTTGCAAGATATGTGAAGTAGGAATGGCCAAATCTAGATTTCTTTTATTACGCAGTATACCATTGTGAAATGTGGAAGACGAAACTTAAGATACAGCACATTGAGAGGTTTGTTAGTAAATTCTACCTGAAAAATGGAATATTTTTATAAACCTCCACCTCCGAAATTCTGACTGCCTCTGAAATCCAGATAGTAAAATTCCTGAATTGAGATTTTAAATTTTCTGGAATACGGATATTTTTTGGCCATCCTAAGTGAAGGCAAGATGTGCTAGGAAAAATTTTCTGAGTAAGTGTGTGTGTGTGTCACCCCGAGAACAAATATCTTGATAAGTCTTCTTATTAGAAAACGAAAAAAATCGTAAACACAAAACAACAGAAAGTACTTAGTGTTTTGTCAAGCAAGAGGGTTATTTCTCGAATTCGATATTTGAACCTCAGGATCCAAAAATTAAAAGGATAAATACCATGAAGCAAAAACAATGGATCCAGTGCTGCTTCTTTTCCAACTTTTTCCAGCACTAACCGTGAGTAAATTTGTGTTTTAGCTTACTTATAATTTTTCTTTATGCACCATCACATTCACGTACTCTGTGTAAGTTGTGTTGCGATGCTCTTCAATATGGGGGGTTTCTCTTAAAAACAAGAGCGTTGCATGCTTTACAGTGCTGGAAGTAGCAGACACTGAGAAGTTTCATCCTGATAACATCACAGAAACCCTGCCGGGGTTGTAAATATGGGGGCTGGAAAAAAGGCCTCTTATGACCAGATCTTCAAGGGTGGGGGGAAACTAGTGGTCTATGGACCTTGGATAGATACAAGGTTCTCAATTTTTAAAATTAAATTTGCATAACCTTGTACTGAAGAAAAAATCACAAAATAATTTTTAATTAAAAAAAGTCCACCCTGGTTTACCACAATTCACAACACCTTATATTTACAGGGTTTTGAAATATGAAATTCTAATTTACCACTACAATACTACAAATATTTTTGTAAAAAAAAAATTAAATTACACTGAAAAACAAATATAAAGCTTTCTTACCTTTATCTGCTCTGAAGAGAAGAATTCCATGTGCTTCCACAACATTCACTTGTTTCACAGCAACTGTCTTGTCAAACAGCAGTCTGTGAGATAGGCCATCTATGGGAGAAAAATTGAAACCTATGTGAATAAAGGAGACTTTAATGCATTTAAAGTGGACAGGGGTGAATATGAGTGTTCCCTCCCTTCTAAGCAGAAATTACAGCTCTATGTTTAATTAAATGCAACCCTTGTCAATTTGGTTGAAATGTTATTTATTACGACTTTGTTTACAAGCCTTCTCTTCCACTTAACCATTAATTATAGTGGTCAATTGTTTCTCTTTACAATTAATTGTATTCATTTAAAAAAATAACAAAAAATATTACTGAAAAATAAAGTGACAAAAGAAAAATAAGTAATAAAAGTAAAATGAAAAAATGAAAGTAATACAGTTTGCATACGACGAATCAAAAAGTGGATTAACCATTAATAGCAATAGATTATTTTTTACTAACACAATGAAAAAGATATTTGAAGAGTAAAATTAAAAATAAATGCAATACAGATTCTATATGAACATAAACACACACACACAAATACCTATAGAGAAAGCATATTTTGTTAGCTAAAAGTATTATGCATTGTTTTCTGAGAATTCATTCTAGGTCCAAATATTTAACATGTGTGATTTTAATTCTCTTTAGAATATTACAATTGAGGAAGAGGCTTGGATGTCGGGGGGCAGTCTTTTCCATTGTCCTGCAGAAGTAACAGTAAAAGAATTGGCGTAGAAGTTAGATCTGTGGATAGGAATGGATAACAAGAGATTTTTCACGTGATCTGGTGTTGTGGCAGTGGAAGTCTGAAAGATGTTGAAACTGCCTGAAGAGGTATTTTGGATCTATTATTTCTAGGGCTTTGTACAGTAGGACAAGGTTGTGGTAAATCCATGTATCACTTAGTTTTAGCCACTCTACCTTCCCATAATACGGCATCAAATGTTCAGAATATTTTATGTCGAAAATGAAGCGAATACAGGCATTCTGGATTCACTGCAGGCATATGGCTTGTTTGTGATTAAAGTCAATAATCAATTATAGGGAAGAGAAGAGATTAAACAAGTTTGGTTTCTTGTAGTAGTCTGTTGTATTCAGTCGACAAATACTTCAATAACATCTTGTCAATCTTATCAATGCCACTTGCCTAACCACCTGAGGTACCTGAAAACTTTGCACAGGTCAAGAAAATGGAACAGTGGCATATCCTGAATATTTGTCCTGGCTTGCCGCAACAATTTTTACTTATTGCATATATTTATGCATGAATTAGATACAATAGAAATAAAAACATAAATGCAATGCATGCAACTAAAACAAAAAAAGGAGTCTGACAACTTCATATTTTCCCGCAATTTCAATTTTTTTTCACAAAATTTTCCTTTTTACTGACATGACCTTTCCTCATGGACTAATATTTTTTTTTTTGTGCATTCCATTTCACAAGGGATTCTCACATAAAATTACAAAAATTTTTAGAAGTTTTAATTTCAAAATTGTTTTTAAATCACCAAGAAGTTTGGAATGTACATTTAATGAATTCAAAATGAGAAACTCTCTACCAGATGTGGAAACCACAGGAATATATAATATAAGTTGTTCATGTTCAAAGAATTATGTGGGAGAAACAGCAAGGAAAATGGCAATAAGATGGCATGAACACGATTTGGACAACTGTCTAAACCCAAGAACAGGTTTGTCAACTCATATCATCGAAGAGAAGCATTTGATTAAAAAGATTAACGGGAAACACAGAGTTGAATGTCTGGGAAGCTTCGTTCATTGCAGAAGAACACTGGAATAAATTAAATAATGAAAATGGTAACATAGATCCAGATCCAGTAAGTCACCATCTTTAAAATTTAATGTAACAGAAAACATCAAGAGACTTTGTGAAAACAATGATGAATTTGAATTACCTGATGATATTTGGGATTCATAATTTTTTTTAAAAAAAAATCTGAAATAAAAATAAAACAGACTGCTTTTTTCACAGTTAAGTTGCTATATTACAACAATGTAACATTGACAACATCCATTATATAACAGATTCTTTTTGTTTAAAAAATTACTAACCATTGTTATAACTGTATCTTTAGTCAAAATGAAAATAAATGTCTGATGAAAGGAGCGTGTGTTCTCCTGAAATGTCACAAAGAAAAACTGTTTTCTTATGCTTCTAATAACCGTAAACTACAGGAAAATAATTCTATAATGCAAGCAATGCGTACATACAAGAAAAACTAATATTTATTGTTGTTAATTACCTTTCTCGTTGTACAAATATTTATTGTTATATGCTTTAATCTCTTTTACTTGATTTCTGTGTTTATTCAATATTTAGACCTATCACCGATAATGTCACAGGATAGTGACTGACCTGTATGTACATATCTTGCAAGACCTGTTTCCATGGGAATTATGACTGTTTTGTCTGGAGTATTTGGTTGGTGTGAAAAAGAGTGGTGAAGCTGTTACAGCGCAAAGCGGAAAATATTTGTCGTCTGCAGAAGACGTCACGTGACTCATATGAGCAATGTTGCAATTTGCGCAAGTTACAATTCCACTAGACATCAAACTCGCCAAGGCTATATGCTATGCTGTCGTCTCATTAAAAAGATATATTTACGAATCTAAAGTAGGGCACTGTCCTTCATGATCGTCAAATTCGTCAATTGTTCTACGAATAACACACTTGTCAACTTGATCCACATCACGTTCTTTCTTCTGCATGGTTTGTACTAATCCCTTCCCAGTTACCGTGTTGTGATCATTTTCATTTAAGATGCGTTTCAAAGTACTTACTGTTACACCAGTAGCCACGAAAACATGCCTTTGCAACTTGTTTAACATTCAACGCAAGACCACTGTCAGCTTCTTCCTTCATAAACTTATGCACGTTGAGATAATTTCTCTACTCTGACTGTGAATCACTTTGCTTTCTCCAATATTCTTTCCAGTTTTCATTTCAGCTTCCGTTGAATTAAAATGCCCTAAGCAACACAGGTCAACAATCACCTTACTCGTGGTAACACGATCAGCCCCCCTGGAGAGGAAAGGGTGGAGAGGGAGGATGCCTCTTTCGTCGAGGGGGCTAAATAAATGGGGGTTTCACCAACACAAAGAATCCTGTCATTCTTTTCCTTGAACTATCACCTTCTCAAACTGTCGCTTTACAAAACAAAAACTGAATGCAGACACCAGTAAGTACCGAACACCTCTTGAAGTCAGATTACGGATATAGATAATTGTTAATGCGGTTAGCAACTCTGATCTCAGTGGAACTCTCGCATCGTTGTGCTGATGGCAGGCTTCTGCGCAGCTGAAGGCCAGAGCTCAAGCTAAACCAAATGGCCTGTACTTCTTTGACTACAATGGATTCATGTATATAATTATTTAATTTGCTAAGAAGTAAAATATACTTCTTGTTCTTAGTGAAAACTTGACTTTGACTTTATTTAAACAATGAACAAACATATATTACCCATACCCTGAGGAATCAAGTGAATGCAGCGAATTTTCATGTGATCATTTTTTTTTTGGGTGTTTCATTTAAATAATGTTCTTGAATAAAAGAACGTGTCATTATCGAAAATTGGATCTATTTCCCTTCTTGTAGCAACACTGTCTCTGCTAAGCATGGCACAGAAACAAAGTAACAAGCAGTTTTCTCCCGCCAATGTTGTTTCCTGCAGTAGAACTGAACAAGGCGGCCACGTGTTCGCAAATAGCCACCTGGCCAAGTTTACTTCAGCTCTCTTGCTTTCCCAGCTACAACCGGGGAAGAAACTTGGTCGTCAGAAGGGTGCGATAGAGAACATTCAATTTTGCACACAAACTAGTCTCCAAGTTCTATAAATAAGTTACTTAAATTCAGGTATAAAAGCTTGTTGTAATGGTTTGTATAATATATAATAATATTATATATAATATAATTTCCCATATATAAAAACTAATTGTAAAAAAAAATATATATGAGAAAAGTTCGATTACCGGTGGTAAGAATACGCCACTGGAATGGAATAAGAGGAAATAGAATCTACTATCCAGACAAGTGCGTTTCTAATTTTGTCGCCTCTAGAATTAGTGTTCTAAGCAATTTTGGCTTAAGAAATAGTCCAATTTCAAATTGTTTAATTGTAAATTTATCAGGGTGTGCAGGCATTTTTTACACAGTTCAATTTCTAATTATGTCTATTAACACGTACTTCAGTGTCTTTGTGATCACTTACTGTGAGTTTTCTGGAGAACAATTTTTCCCTTTCATATACTCCTAAAATATTCTTTGTTTGCGAGCAGCCATTTGTTTACTGCATTCTACTTCACACGCGTCGGGTGTGAAGAGGTATTTCTACGCTAAATGCTTTCTTTGTGAAAACAAAAACAATACTTAGGGAAGCTTTAACTGTAATAATTAGTTTCTATAAGCTTCGAACTTACTTCCAAAACCATTTCCAATATTCTAAAGCAATTTGTAATGGTCGTATAAAGCTTGCAAAAAATCATCATTAAACATTCGGAAATGTTACCAACGAAATCATTTTTACTCTATTTGTTCACAAAAATAAAGCTCTCAGAAAGGTGCAAACATTTTAATATGCAAAAAGGTGTGATGTTTGGAGTGCACTCACCTTCCACAAGGTACAGTCCCCCATCAGTGGCAACAATTATGCGATTTTCTCCCCAGGAATCACCACATATCACCTCCTGGCTGAAGTCTGGATAGAAACAATGAGGTTCCCAAGGCTGAAAGACAAATAGGAACATGTACTGCAAGTGCAGAAGAAAAAATCATGTGTTCACAAGCAGTTTGGTGGCTTTCAATGCTCGTACTCCATACAATCTGGATATTCAGAACAGGTAAAGGGTTGCCATAACAGTGGTTGTCAGATCTGAGACTCCAGCTTGGTATTTTATTTATTTAAAGTCGATCCCAATAATTGGACTTGTAACTGCCTTTCTCATATTCTTAAACCTTACACATTAATTATTATGTACCTTTGGAAGTAAGTATTAATAAATAATGGTAAAATCAGAATGATAATTACATTACATCTGATAGGCTTATTGACAAACATAAAATTAGGTTCAAATTAGTTCTCAATCACTGTATCTAATGAAGCTTTAAGTTCCCTCAGGCTGACATCATTAAGTGAATTTGATACATGCTAATTTTCATTTGCATGTTGTATTTTGAACATTGAAAATTTCCAATTAATACTAAACGGGAAATCGATGACTATATTATGATGATGATGATGATGATGATAATAATAATAATAATGGTTTATTTCCATAATACCAAGTACGTAGGCATGGACATACACCCTGCACCCTGATACAGCGGGAAGTTAGCTACACTACGCTACCTTCCCGCTATTGGTGACTAAGGAAGGACAATGTGTGGCTAGCTTCACTGAGGGATGCGCAGATCAGGCTGGCGCTTCAGGCTAACTTCACGGACATTGGAGAACGTCAGTAGTTATACACCTATACATAAAATAGTTGTGAATTAGGTTACTAATAAAATATAACGTTCAATCACACTTGATACACCAGATAAAACATGAATATGCACACTGTGAATTATATCACATGAAAAAATTAAAACATTCAAGTTATATAAATATAAAAACAACAAAACTATACTAACAGTATGACATTCAATATTATTATAAAAAACATTAAAAGAGAATAGGAGTTATTAGACATCCATAATTCAATTTTCCATAAATTCCGTAAGACTATACAAAGCTTTATTTAATAAATATTCTTTTATTGCTAATATTTGTTGTCTTTTTTGAGGGCATGAGTGTTTTGATATTGTTCGGTAGATGGTATAAATATTAATAATAATAATATTGTAATTATGCAATTGAAAAATTTTGGGCAATTTACCAAGTATTTAAAACATATAGAATAACTTTATAAATATATAGAGAAAAATGATGTATTGCAACTGTATATTACACTTAGCGACACCGGAATCCATCGACAACCAGGAAAACGCTGCAGGGCATCGGCGCGCTCAAGGTTGCCAGGGGTTCGAGAAAGTTCGAGAAAGTTCTAGCCGATATATCATGTTTTCGCCACAATTACAAGACGGAGTGAACTGTCATTTACGTGGGATATACCTGATACTTTGTGTAACAATATGAAGTAAAAAAATTGAGCTTACACGTTTTATATCTTTATTATCACACCGGCGGAAAGTTCAAAAAATTCACTTCGGAAATTACATCATTTTCTCCCCGCGATTACGACCGAATGGGAAGACGTAGCGAACTTTCGTGTACGTGGTGGATACATGATACCCTTTATAACAATATTCAGTAAATAAAATTGACCTAACACTTTTCCCCGATTTTCACCCACCCCATCGACAACCTATTACGAAATTTCAAATAAATAACATGGGAAATTACATCATTTTCTCGCCGCGATTACGACCGAAACGGAAGACGTAGCGAACTTTCATGTACAGGGTGGATATATGATACCTTTTATAACAATATTCAGTAAAAAAAATTGACCTAACACTTTTCCCCGATTTTCACCCACCCCATCGACAACCTATTACGAAATTTCAAAGAAATAACATGGGAAATTACATCATTTTTCTCCCCGCGATTACGGCCGAATGGGAAGACGTAGCGAACTTTCGTGTACGTGGTGGATACATGATACCCTTTATAAGAATATTCAGTAAAAAAAATTGACCTAACACTTTTCCCCGATTTTCACCCACCCCATCGACAACCTATTACGAAATTTCAAAGAAATAACATGGGAAATTACATCATTTTCTCCCCGCGATTACGGCCGAATGGGAAGACGTAGCGAACTTTCGTGTACGTGGTGGATACATGATACCCTTTATAACAATATTTAATAAAAAAAATTGACCTAACACTTTTCCCCGATTTTCACCCTCCCCATCGACAACCTATTACGAAATTTCAAAGAAATAACATGGGAAATTACATCATTTTCTCCCCGCGATTACGACCGAAACGGAAGACGTAGCGAACTTTCATGTACAGGGTGGATATATGATACCTTTTATAACAATATTCAGTAAAAAAAATTGACCTAACACTTTTCCCCGATTTTCACCCACCCCATCGACAACCTATTACGAAATTTCAAAGAAATAACATGTGAAATTACATCATTTTCTCCCCGCGATTACGGCCGAATGGGAAGACGTAGCGAACTTTCGTGTACGTGGTGGATACATGATACCCTTTATAACAATATTCAGTAAAAAAAATTGACCTAACACTTTTCCCCGATTTTCACCCACCCCATCGACAACCTATTACGAAATTTCAAATAAATAACATGGGAAATTACATCATTTTCTCGCCGCGATTACGACCGAAACGGAAGACGTAGCGAACTTTCATGTACAGGGTGGATACATGATACCTTTTATAACAATATTCAGTAAAAAAATTGACCTAACACTTTTCCCCGATTTTCACCCACCCCATCGACAACCTATTACGAAATTTCAAATAAATAACATGGGAAATTACATCATTTTCTCGCCGCGATTACGACCGAAACGGAAGACGTAGCGAACTTTCATGTACAGGGTGGATACATGATACCTTTTGTAATCATATATTGTAAAAAAATGACCTAACACTTTTCCCCGATTTTCACCCACCCCATCGACAACCTATTACGAAACTTCAAAGAAATAACATGGGAAATTACATCATTTTCTCGCCGCGATTACGACCGAAACGGAAGACGTAGCGAACTTTCATGTACAGGGTGGATACATGATACCCTTTATAAGAATATTCAGTAAAAAAAAATGACCTAACACTTTTCACCGATTTTCACCCACCCTATCGACAACCTATTACGAAATTTCAAATAAATAACATGGGAAATTACATCATTTTCTCGCCGCGATTACGGCCGAATGGGAAGACGTAGCGAACTTTCATGTACGTGGTGGATACATGATACCGTTTATAAGAATATTCAGTTAAAAAAATTGACCTAACACTTTTCCCCGATTTTCACCCACCCCATCGACAACCTATTACGAAATTTCAAATAAATAACATGGGAAATTACATCATTTTCTCCCCGCGATTACGGCCGAATTGAAAGACGTAGCGAACTTTCGTGTACGTGGTGGATACATGATACCCTTTATAACAATATTCAGTAAAAAAAAATTGACCTAACACTTTTCCCCGATTTTCACCCACCCCATCGACAACCTATTACGAAATTTCAAAGAAATAACATGGGAAATTACATCATTTTCTCGGCGCGATTACGACCGAAACGGAAGACGTAGCAAACTTTCATGTAGAGGGTGGATATATGATACGTTTTGTAATAATATTCAGTAAAAAAAATTGACCTAACACTTTTCCCCGATTTTCACCCACCCCATCGACAACCTATTACGAAATTTCAAATAAATAACATGGGAAATTACATCATTTTCTCGCCGCGATTACGACCGAAACGGAAGACGTAGCGAACTTTCATGTACGTGGTGGATACATGATACCTTTTATAACAATATTCAGTAAAAAAAATTGACCTAACACTTTTTCCCGATTTTCACCCACCCCATCGACAACCTATTACGAAATTTCAAAGAAATAACATGGGAAATTACATCATTTTTCTCCCCGCGATTACGGCCGAATGGGAAGACGTAGCGAACTTTCGTGTACGTGGTGGATACATGATACCCTTTATAACAATATTCAGTAAAAAAAATTGACCTAACACTTTTCCCCAATTTTCACCCACCCCATCGACAACCTATTACGAAATTTCAAAGAAATAACATGGGAAATTAAATCATTTTCTCGCCGCGATTACGACCGAAACGGAAGACGTAGCGAACTTTCATGTACAGGGTGGATATATGATAACTTTTGTAATAATATTCAGTAAAAAAAAATTGACCTAACACTTTTCCCCGATTTTCACCCACCCCATCGACAACCTATTACGAAATTTCAAATAAATAACATGGGAAATTACATCATTTTCTCGCCGCGATTACGACCGAAACGGAAGACGTAGCGAACTTTCATGTACAGGGTGGATATATGATACCTTTTGTAACAATATTCAGTAAAAAAAATTGACCTAACACTTTTCCCCGATTTTCACCCACCCCATCGACAACCTATTACGAAATTTCAAAGAAATAACATGGGAAATTACATCATTTTTCTCCCCGCGATTACGGCCGAATGGGAAGACGTAGCGAACTTTCGTGTACGTGGTGGATACATGATACCCTTTATAACAATATTCAGTAAATAAAATTGACCTAACACTTTTCCCCGATTTTCACCCACCCCATCGACAACCTATTACGAAATTTCAAATAAATAACATGGGAAATTACATCATTTTCTCGCCGCGATTACGACCGAAACGGAAGACGTAGCGAACTTTCATGTACAGGGTGGATACATGATACCTTTTGTAATCATATATTGTAAAAAAAAATGACCTAACACTTTTCCCCGATTTTCACCCACCCCATCGACAACCTATTACGAAATTTCAAAGAAATAACATGGGAAATTACATCATTTTCTCGCCGCGATTACGACCGAAACGGAAGACGTAGCGAACTTTCATGTACAGGGTGGATACATGATACCCTTTATAAGAATATTCAGTAAAAAAAAAATGACCTAACACTTTTCCCCGATTTTCACCCACCCCATCGACAACCTATTACGAAATTTCAAATAAATAACATGGGAAATTACATCATTTTCTCGCCGCGATTACGACCGAAACGGAAGACGTAGCGAACTTTCATGTACAGGGTGGATATATGATACCTTTTGTAACAATATTCAGTAAAAAAAATTGACCTAACACTTTTCCCCGATTTTCACCCACCCCATCGACAACCTATTACGAAATTTCAAAGAAATAACATGGGAAATTACATCATTTTTCTCCCCGCGATTACGGCCGAATGGGAAGACGTAGCGAACTTTCGTGTACGTGGTGGATACATGATACCCTTTATAACAATATTCAGTAAATAAAATTGACCTAACACTTTTCCCCGATTTTCACCCACCCCATCGACAACCTATTACGAAATTTCAAATAAATAACATGGGAAATTACATCATTTTCTCGCCGCGATTACGACCGAAACGGAAGACGTAGCGAACTTTCATGTACAGGGTGGATACATGATACCTTTTGTAATCATATTCAGTAAAAAAAATTGACCTAACACTTTTTCCCGATTTTCACCCACCCCATCGACAACCTATTACGAAATTTCAAAGAAATAACATGGGAAATTACATCATTTTTCTCCCCGCGATTACGGCCGAATGGGAAGACGTAGCGAACTTTCGTGTACGTGGTGGATACATGATACCCTTTATAACAATATTCAGTAAAAAAAATTGACCTAACACTTTTCCCCAATTTTCACCCACCCCATCGACAACCTATTACGAAATTTCAAAGAAATAACATGGGAAATTAAATCATTTTCTCGCCGCGATTACGACCGAAACGGAAGACGTAGCGAACTTTCATGTACAGGGTGGATATATGATAACTTTTGTAATAATATTCAGTAAAAAAAAATTGACCTAACACTTTTCCCCGATTTTCACCCACCCCATCGACAACCTATTACGAAATTTCAAATAAATAACATGGGAAATTACATCATTTTCTCGCCGCGATTACGACCGAAACGGAAGACGTAGCGAACTTTCATGTACAGGGTGGATATATGATACCTTTTGTAACAATATTCAGTAAAAAAAATTGACCTAACACTTTTCCCCGATTTTCACCCACCCCATCGACAACCTATTACGAAATTTCAAAGAAATAACATGGGAAATTACATCATTTTTCTCCCCGCGATTACGGCCGAATGGGAAGACGTAGCGAACTTTCGTGTACGTGGTGGATACATGATACCCTTTATAACAATATTCAGTAAATAAAATTGACCTAACACTTTTCCCCGATTTTCACCCACCCCATCGACAACCTATTACGAAATTTCAAATAAATAACATGGGAAATTACATCATTTTCTCGCCGCGATTACGACCGAAACGGAAGACGTAGCGAACTTTCATGTACAGGGTGGATACATGATACCTTTTGTAATCATATATTGTAAAAAAAAATGACCTAACACTTTTCCCCGATTTTCACCCACCCCATCGACAACCTATTACGAAATTTCAAAGAAATAACATGGGAAATTACATCATTTTCTCGCCGCGATTACGACCGAAACGGAAGACGTAGCGAACTTTCATGTACAGGGTGGATACATGATACCCTTTATAAGAATATTCAGTAAAAAAAAAATGACCTAACACTTTTCACCGATTTTCACCCACCCTATCGACAACCTATTACGAAATTTCAAATAAATAACATGGGAAATTACATCATTTTCTCGCCGCGATTACGGCCGAATGGGAAGACGTAGCGAACTTTCATGTACGTGGTGGATACATGATACCTTTTATAAGAATATTCAGTTAAAAAAATTGACCTAACACTTTTCCCCGATTTTCACCCACCCCATCGACAACCTATTACGAAATTTCAAATAAATAACATGGGAAATTACATCATTTTCTCCCCGCGATTACGGCCGAATGGAAAGACGTAGCGAACTTTCGTGTACGTGGTGGATACATGATACCCTTTATAACAATATTCAGTAAAAAAAAATTGACCTAACACTTTTCCCCGATTTTCACCCACCCCATCGACAACCTATTACGAAATTTCAAAGAAATAACATGGGAAATTACATCATTTTCTCCCCGCGATTACGGCCGAGTGGGAAGACGTAGCGAACTTTCATGTACATGGTGGATACATGATACCTTTTGTAACAATATTCAATAAAAAGAATTGAGCTAACACTTTTCCCCGATTTTAAATCACCCCATCGACAACCTATTACAGATGCGGTTCAACCACTTTCATTTTCATTCTCCCTGTTGGTGACAGCAGGTGTCCTCGGAGGTCGAGGACACAGGAGTCTTATCTGTCAAGTATCAGCTTTTGTCCAGTGTTTGCAACCAGGAGCAGGAAAAGATAATACAGTAAGAGTTAGGCCCACTTTAGAGTGAAGCATTTTCCTCAGCAAAATTGCTACATAAATGCTTCCAAAAATACCATACCATTTTTGTTCGCATCGACAACTTATTATGAAATTTCACCGATTTACCTTGGAATATTACGTCATTTTCTCGCCCCCACTATGACCGAATCGGAAAGCGGAGCGAACTGTCATTTGTGTGGTAGATACGTGATACCTTGTACTACAACAATATTCTGTTGAAAAAATAGAGGTGACACCCCTTTTTCTATTTATTATCACCCCAGCGACAACGTGTTATGAAGATTCACCGATTTACCTTGGAAAATTGCATCATTTTCTCGCCCCGACTACGACCGAATTTAGTAGATGGAACATTTCGTAATTATCAGTGAAATTCTTACAGGAACGGCGACAGGGGTGGGCACGGGTGGGCAAGATATGAATTGATCTTGCCCAGGATAGGGACAGATGGAAGGCTTGTGTTGCTGCAGCCATAAACCTTCGGGTTTAAGTATGCTATAGAGCAGGCATGTCCAACGCGTCGATCGCGGGGCGTTTGTTGGTCGACCGTAGTTATCAACTGTAATTATACGAATATACGTTATTTGATTTCAAGTTCTATAATGTATAATGGCTGAGTAGGTACAGATTTTTGGAAAGATTAACGATTAATAGTAGATCACTGCCTATTGTAACAATAAAATGTAGAAGTTGGACATGACTGCTATAGAGAATAATATAATTTTAATCAGCTCTGCATTGAAATTCCAGAAGTGTCCCTTTTTTTTTCAGTACAATTTTTATATACCTGTCATCTTCAAATATCAATATGGTATACGAAATATCAACTTTATATTCGTTCTACTAATAAAAATAAATCACAACAATCACTACAATACCGAAGTGAATAAATTTTAATAAATGAGTTATGTATGGAAAAACACTACAGAATTATTCAATTGCTAATGAGTGGCTTATCCTATTTAGAAATCCTCAAATGACATTCAAAATACAAACCCTCATAAATTATTACTTTGACAGTGGTTCCAGGCGCCAAGGACTCGTTGCCCTGAAAGAATAAAGTTTCCAGGGTATGCTGCACAGGATAGAGGTTGACATTCTAGTGTGTTCGAAATAGTCACGCCATACAACCCAATGAAAAATAGATGAAGTATTACTGGTACGATGATCAACTTCGATGAATCCATTGTGTCCTAAATCATTTTGTTACCTCAAAAAATATGTTCATGTAACCATATGTGTATTGCTTCTCCCGCATTAGTAACGTGGCAGTTCCGAAAACAAATAGCAACTTAGCTAATAATCTCTTAAATTATGAACAGATTTGTCAATCTTACTTGTTTATTACTTATGACGAGTGGTATTTTGTCAAAATAGCCTTTCATTAGCCTAGGGATACTTAATGGACAATGAACAAATAATTTGTTTTCCGTGTGTGTTTTAAATCATTCCTAATAAGACGTTCATTTTAATCCAAACATTCAGTGGCGGCGATTAGGAGGAGCGGGAAGTGGGGGATGCAGTTCCCCAGCCACATTTTGCCACTTTTTGCCCCAGCACTATGCCCTCTTTATGCTAAACCTTTTCTACCAAGAAAACGTATATTCAGGGGTGCCCACAGGAGGATTATGGGGGATTTTTTCCCTTCAAATAATGTAAAATTGAACATTTATATATTTTCCCATAATACACCATATTTAATCCATTACATGAAGAAAAGAAAGCGTTTAAGGTTATTATTGAAGGTGCGAAGGGGATGGGGGGATAAATATCCAACTCTTATATATTAGGCCTTAATTGACACGTGGGTTCTTGGGGGATTTATGAATTAAACGTTGGTAGGTACTTAGATTATGGCGGGTATTTTAGTCATAGGGGCATTGAGCATTAAGGTATCCAATTTTTGTGTATTACTATTGTCTTAGAATGTTGAAGAAATTCTGGTGTGGAGACTAAGAATTAATTTTTTGGAGGAGGCAATATCCAGTCTTCAATATCAACAGTACTAAGTCTAAAATTGGCATGGACGTTCTTGTGGTAGGATTGAGTATTAAATTTAAAGGGGGAGATAGGAAGCTCTTGATAAAGTGTTAAATCTTAGATTGTCAAGGGATTTCGGTAGTGAACAGAGAGTTTGAACAACATTAAATTTTGGAGACTATATTTAGCGATATGGTATCCACACGTTTTCGAGCCCGAACGTGCCAAAACAGAAGTTGGAAAAGACTAAATATCCCGGGATCCTAAGAAAGTATTGACACCCCGTTAAATTAATATTCTTGAGAGCCTGCAAAGAAATGGATGTAAAAATGTTCTTGCTTGCTTCGCTCGCAATAATTTGTTTGTTACAACAATGCGTGTTTGGCGCTTTACTGAGGTTTATGTGAATTTTTATGCTATAGCTGCATTACAAGACATGAGCGATATTCTCCATATTCATGAGTAACATTAGTTCTTAAAATATAGTGCTTAGTGTTGGTATACTGCTTATTTTAAAGCAGGTGCATCATTTGGAACAAAGGGCTAAGAAAAAAGTTACTTTCGGTGTAGGAATTACGATATAGTTTCAGGGCGCAAATATGATTTGGGGGGGGGGGGGGGCGATGACATGGACATGATTTTGTGGGGATGCGCCATTGGCCTTGGGAGAGATGTCCTTGCCCCTCAAATGTTGGCACCCAATCACTGCTACTACAAACATTGAGATAGATTTGTCAATTGTACTAACCTTGTAAGATAAGAAAAGTAACCCCCCAAGGAGTAAGAAAACTCTTTCAGTCAAAAACTCATACGATGAAAATACTATGCTCAGGAACATGCATTTAAATTACGAGAAACTTCACGATTGTCTACCATCGCACTTTCTATCATTGTCGCCGAATACATAAAATCAAGAATGTGCCTTGTATTTGCAACACTGTAGTGCTGCCTCCTAGAGGAAGAAGAAACAAGCTACTGTTGCTAGACATGAGTCTGTGCAAACAGAACCTGGAATGGTGAACGGAGTTTCGTTATAATGTAAAGTATTACGTTGTTTGTAAGTTTGTGTAATAAATGCAGTTAATCTTGTTAACATATGTGTTTCCATCGCACAACATTATGGCGCAGTCGGTATAAAAGAACTTTACTCTTCATGGATTGCAGGATTTGCAAGAACCTTACATTTCCGTAAGTTTATTCTATTCGGACTGACTGTCCTCATTCGTACAACAAACTCTTTTAACAATCATAAACGTGTCGGTTTGACGCAATTTGTCATAACGCGGTAAGCATAAACCGTCTAAGTCTTATAAAAAAATAGTGTGGTGTAAATATATATATCAAGATTCCTTCTAATGTGGAAACAAGTAATAATCATGAAACGTACAAAGGCTTTGTCACGTTCATAGATACATTGTGATCCGATGCAGATCAAGTATAATTATAAGTGAAAACTCACTTTTCATATTTGTTAGGTTACACGTTTGGATTTAAAGTCATAAATATGTACACAAACTTGACATTTAACGCTTTCGACGAAGATTCAGAGGACATTGAAGATTATCTCTTACGTTTCGAACAGTTGTGTATCATTCAAAAGTTCAGTGATGATCAGAGAGTTCCAATACTCATCGCCTTTATAGGTGCAAAGGCATTTAAAGTCTTGAAAAATGTAGTCGCACCAGACCTTGTACAGAATCTGTCATATTCTCGTCTAAAGGATAGTATTTTGTCACACTACAAACCTGTAACTAATAAGTTTGTTGAACGATATAAGTTTCGACGTTGCGTGCAAGAGGAAGGTGAAACTGTTTCTGCTTATTTCATAAGGCTGAAACAACAAGCCATAAAATGTAACTACGGCAATTATCTGGACGAAGCTTTAGTTGAACAGATAGTATTGGGCATACGATCAGAAGTTACTAGAAGAAAGTTACTTTCAGTACAGTCATTAACCTTTCAGCAATGTCAGGAACTGACATTACAAAATGAAATGTTAGAGAAAGAAACCCGATTGTTAATACGATCAGAAAGTGTAAAACAAGAGTCAGCAGTTTCACGCACCTCAACCCAATTTCCAAGAAGAACAGTGCAAGGGGACAAACATACAAAACAACATACTTATAGTTCGCCTAATCCAACGATTCACGGAATGAAATATACTGATTACAGCTGTCCTAACTGTACGTACAAACATGATTCTAAATACAACTGTCCAGCCAAGGATTCTGTTTGTTCATTCTGTAGGAAACGTGGTCACTGGCAAAAGCGGTGTAGGAAGAGAGAAAAGCTTAAACAGAAACCCAATAGTAATAATAACGTAGGACAAACTACTGAAATCGAAAATTTGAAGATGTCAACTTCTCATACTTCACCTGGCGAACAAACAGCATGGTTACCTAGTGTCGTTTCATACAGTTGTGACTCACACATCACCGGGTCACCTACGTCCAATTACCCTTTATCAAAGAATCCAATGCTAAAGGATTTACTTATTAACGGTAAGTTTGTTCAATGTGAGCTCGATACAGGGTCTGCCGTAACTCTGTTCCAAGCAGATTCATTCAGGAATTGGTTTCCAACGACTGATAGTAATCATTCCTCCATAAAAATATATGGCGTAGGGAAACATGCTCTTTCAGTGCAAGGACAAGCTGAACTGGAACTTACACACTCTGGATCGACTTACTTACTTCCCGTTATTTTATGCAAGGACTTTCTCACCTATCCACTCATAGGTCGTTCATGGTTAGATGTCGTTACGCCGGATTGGAGAACTTTACTGTTACATTCACAGCAGTCTAGTTCTATGCTAGTTGACCCTACGGGAAATGACCAACCAGAACATTTACGGATGAAAATAAAACATGAATTTGCTTCGGTCTTCGATGGTGATCTATCGAAACCAATTGTACCGTACATAATTGATATACCTTTGAGAAGAGATGCTGTGCCGATTTTCCGGAAAGCCTATGATACACCTTACGGTTTGCGGGCACAAGTGGAAGTTGAAATTAAGAAACTAGTACAACAAGGACTCTGGGAGGCTATCACCTACTCTGATTGGGCATCTCCTCTTGTGGCAGTCACCAAGAAAGATGGGTCTTTGAGGTTATGTGTCGATTTTTCTTCAACTGTCAACAAAATGACAGAAAATATGAAGTTCAATATTAGTAAAACTGATGATATATTTGCTAAACTGAAGAATTGCCAGTATTTCTCCGTAGTGGATCTTCAAATGGCTTATTGCCAACTTCTCTTGTCAGAAAAGTCACAAATTATAACTGTAGTGAACACACATGTAGGACTCTATAAGATAAAACGGTTGTGCTTCGGGATCACAGTTAGTGGCGATATTTTCCAAATGACGCTGGCTAAAATCTTGGGAGACACACCAGGCGTCGCATTCTACTTTGATGACGTTATCATAGGTGGAGCTACATTGGCACAATGCTATGAAAGGACACTTCTAGTCCTCTCTAAACTTCAGCAACATAATGTGAAGGCCAACTTCAACAAATGTACCTTTCTATCACCGGAAGTCGAATACTTGGGATACTGCATATCTTCGAAAGGCATTAGCCCTTCCCGTAAGAATTTAGAAGCAATATTGGACTGTCCAGAACCGTCAGACATCTCACAGTTGAGGTCCTTTATCGGCATGTTAAACTTCCATCGAAGATTTATACACAATCTCGCTTCTAAGATACCACATCTTACTTCTCTCTTGAAGAAAGATGTTTCGTGGAAATGGACTACTGAAACATCCAAAGAATTTAGGAACATTCTAAAGGAACTACGAGAAGCGCAACCCACAATACCATTCGATCCAAATAAACCTATTGTGCTGATATGCGATGGATCTCCATACGGTTGCGGCGCCCGATTATGCCATCGTGTAGAAGGAGCGCTCGCTACGGTGGCATGTGCATCTTCTACACTTAGTGATGTGGAGAAAAGATATGCACAGGTAGAAAGAGAAGCATTAAGTGTAGTATTTGGCGTGAGGAAATTTGAAAAATTCCTAAGAGGACTTCATTTCGAAATAATCTCTGATGCTACGGCCATTAAGTTCATATTTTCACCAGGGAAGTCAATCTCCAAGCACGCTTCGAACAGACTACTGCGTTGGTCTCTCTTTCTATCCGGATTCAACTACGACGTAGTGACATCATCACGTGTACCTGTGGCGGACATGCTCAGCAGGTTACCTTGTCCCACAGAGGACCCAGTAGATGAGGAAGCTACATTGTGTTACAGCATGACAGGCACCAGAGCGCCAATTTCTCTACAGATGATCGCTGATCACACCAATGCTGATCCAGTGATAACCGAAGTTGCAATATATGTAGAAAGGGGTTGGCCGAAAAGGTTTAATCAACGGATAAAGGATTCCAATATTTACCCTTACTACGAAAGGCGAAACCTTCTCTCGCTAGAGGCAGGATGTCTGTGGTGGATGGGGAGGTTAGTCATCCCACAATCGCTTCGTTCGAAGGTTGTGGAACTCTTTCATTCGAACCACCCTGGGGAAAGGACGATGATGGAGACCTTACGATCACAAGCATGGTGGCCCAAGATGACAAGGGATATACAACATTGTATCCAGACTTGTGAAACGTGCCAATCCACACGTTCCAGGATCAAGAAAGGTCCAGATAATAGGTGGCCGGAAGCTAGATTTGTAGGACAAAGACTCCACGTAGACCATTTCTTCTTGGCTGGGAGAAAGTTCCTATTACTTGTGGATGCTTATAGTCGCTGGGTAGATGTCTGGCCAGTATCTTCCTTAGATACACCGGAGACCATACGCTGGATTCTTCAGTCATGCTCGACTCTCGGAATTCCACAAACAATAGTTTCGGATAATGGTCCGGCATTTATCAGCCTAAAGTTCCGTTCCTTTTGCCAGCAGTTCGGAATCGAACACATCACAATACCGCCGTACCACAGTCCTAGCAACGGGCTTGCAGAGAGGTACGTACGCACGGTGAAGACTGGCATGTTGAAGGTGTTGCATGAACATCCACATCTGACTTCTTTACAGTTCGATGCAAAGTTAGCAGAGTACCTGCTGTTTTTGAGGAATTCCCGGTTGGGAGAGGAACGTAGTCTTCCTGCAGCCTCAGTTCTCACCTTCAGTCCAAGAACATGGTGGAACTGTATACGTGGTGATCATAATAGAGATGCCGAGAGGACAGAAGCTCCTCCTTTCTTGAAACCTAGAATCAACCACAACAAACCATACAGGACATTTTCACCTACTGAAACTGTATGGATTCAATCACCGAAGCACTTGTCACCTAACTTCAAGGAGGGAGATATTGTAGAAAGGTTGGGTGGAACTCACCTATACAAAGTGCGCTTTGCCGATGGAACTCAAAGAGTGGTACATTCACGTTGGATTCGTCACAGGACACACAGTCAACAGAACCATCCAGAAATCTGTGATGATGATAGTCCACGCGGACCAGAAGGCGCGCCGGAGAATCGAAATTCAGATTCCAAAATTACCCCACCTCAACCCCACGTTGATGTTCATCAACCCCAAGACGCTGACGCTGCTCCACGAGCAACATCCACTCCTCGTGTGCCTAGAAGATCGACCAGGATTAAGGTACCCCCTGACAGATACGGGTACCCTTGTTAATTTTTTTTTTTTTGTAACTCTGGGAGGAATGTAGTGCTGCCTCCTAGAGGAAGAAGAAACAAGCTACTGTTGCTAGACATGAGTCTGTGCAAACAGAACCTGGAATGGTGAACGGAGTTTCGTTATAATGTAAAGTATTACGTTGTTTGTAAGTTTGTGTAATAAATGCAGTTAATCTTGTTAACATATGTGTTTCCATCGCACAACAAACACAAGCTTAAACCTAATTCACATTTATTTCACTGTATTAACATGCATGAAAGAATGTGATTTGAATGTATGGCTGCGCATGGGTAAACGCTTCCTTGAAATAATTGTGTTCATCAGAGACAAAGCGAAAGGAAATGGAACAAGATGCGAGAATAATTAGAAAAGAATAAAGAGGAAAGCAAGGAAAGGGAAAAGAAGTAAGAGGAAAATCGGGAGTGTGAGAGAGAGAGGGGGATACATACGTCTTACGTACACATACATGGTCTTACATTTATACTGCCCACCCTAATCTATCACTATGGAGCTTCTGCCTACCCGGTCGAAAATTTCTAGCGCCACCCCTGTATTCTTATTTATATTAGTTTTATATTTGTGCTTTTATCTTCATCTTGTATTTTCAGTTTGATAAGACACGAAACTAGGATTGTTTAAAGGAGGAGTGTGTTAGATCCGAAAATGTGTCACAAAGAGAACAGTCATACTGTAAGGGTCATTGAATTAGTTTATTTTGCCTTGCTTTACTTCCAAGTTTGTCTAATTGCGACGATCATGATGAGCAATGATATGAAATTGATGACGGAACACATACTCATTTATGCAAGGACAAAATGAAAATTTTTACAAATTTCGAAATCGTACATGTCATTTTCGTATATTTTTTTTTATAGGGTAAAAATAAAATACTTCATAGTTCGGAGGGGAGGGCCCGTGACCACAATGGCCCCTCCCATGGATTCGGGCCATGGTCCCTACCTTCTTTACTAGGAAATTCATCTTGATGCCAGACAGCTCAAGCTCAGGGCAGAATACCTTCCTGCTCAGAAGAAATTTGCAATGTCAGTCTAGCTTGGTACCTTGGATTTTCAGACGCACGTATTTTGATAAGATTAAACTGGAATGCTGAGGGGAGACTTTTCCAAGAATCACTGTATCATTCACCTGAGCTGTTGTCGAGTTGGAAAGCACAAATATTCAGGGAAACTTGTTTCCTATCTCAAGACACAGGAATTCATTGTGAATGCTTAAACAAAGTCATTTCCAACAGCGTTTAAGCATGAAAGGGTGGAAAATGTACTGAATCTGTTTCAGACGCACATATTTTGATAAGATTAAACTGGAATGCTGAGGGGGGACTTTTCCAAGAATCACTGTATCATTCACCTGAGCTATTGTCGAGTTGGAAAGCACACATATTCAGGGAAACTTGTTTCCTATCTCAAGACACAGGAATTGATTGTGAATGCTTAAACAAAGGCATTTCCAACAGCGTTTAAGCATGAAAGGGTGGAAAATTTACTGAATCTGTTGTCGGTGCAGCAAGATGGTGATATGGCATTCCACATAGTCCATTCGTAAAAAAGGAAATGCATTTTAAATAAATATCTTCCAATTGTCAAATAAATCAAAGCATTTCTTTTGCTTGATTGGACAATAAGCAAGAAGTCATTAGAAAACAGCTCGTTCGATAGACAGCACAGATCTGGTTACCTGACTTCTAAACCACAGTGCGATAGTTCTTTCTGATCTGGACCCTTTATGTGCTAATCTCCGTGTAGCGCATCAATTTACATGGATGGCTTCTTGGCATGGTGCGAATGCAAATACAATAGCTTTCCTTTATATTAATTATAATTAAACAATGCTATTCGCTTTGTTTCTTTGTGGCAATGTTAAATGTGTAGGTAATGTGACAAGATCTACTTGGGATTTTTGTGATCGGCAACAACTGAAATTTATATTTTCAGTCCACCTAATTTTACTGAGATAAACTAATATGAACAGGTCCCACTGTTCAAAGTAGAATTCAAATCATCCGAGCTTCCACAGGGAATCGAACCCGAGGCTCCTTCATTGCAAGTGTTACTACTCTGTCAGAAATAAATAAATAAATTAACAACATTCACGATTATTCTCTTAACAGTTAAATACTTTTCAGAGGCTTTCATGTCGTAGTGGTAACGTCGTCACCTTGTAGGGGGCTCGGGTTAGATATCCGGTTCGGATCCCACTTTTAAACTGTAGGCCCAGTTCCGATTAGCCTGCCTACCTGCGCCAAAACAGCGGTAACGCCATAGATAGAGACAAAAATCAATTTTTCACCCTTGATGTGCAAATTATGAATATTTTCACCACTGTAGCCTCAATTTGGACATCATGCATCCGTTAATCTTTCATCTTCCTCTGAGTCACGAAGAGGGAAATAAAAGCACTCAAAATAAAAGAAAGAAAAATACTGACGTCCCTTTCATATACACAGTTCTTAAAAATTAAACAGCATATTTCAAATGTTCATTTCTCACAAACTATAAAAGATAGAAACAGGTGCCATACATGATACATCAATGGATAGAGGAAGGTTCAAAGTTTTATAATTCCTCGTGCTGCTCTTCAAGATCTGACACATCGAATTGTTGTAGCTATCAATTCAATAACTATGGGGGCTCCGTATGGCTCAGTGGCAGCGTCGTCGCCTTGTAATCAAGGGGTCCCGGGTTCGATTCCCGGTGGAGGCTCATTGTGGTTCGGGTTCCACTTTAAACTGTAGGTCCAGTACCGATTAGCCTTACTGTGCATAAAGTGGACTTAAAACACGATCTCAACCAATCAATCAAGATCAATAACTAGGGACTAGTTAATTCGTGTGTGGCAAGAAATTGAGTACCGTTTTCATGTTTGTCATGTTGAGTGCATGCATTAAAACTTTCAACAATAAAACTTTGAACCTTCCTCTATCCATTGGTGTATGGCACGTTTTTCTATCTTTTATAGTTCGTGAGAAATAAGCATGTGAAATCTGCTGTTTATTTTTTAAGAACTCTGACTGTATACCACATTTATAGGGTTCGTAGTGCCATTTTTTTTCGGATGAAAAAAGCCCAGTTCCGATTAGCCTGCCTACCTGCGCCAAAACAGCGGTAACGCCATAGATAGAGACAAAAAATCAATTTTCCACCCTTGATGTGTAAATAATGAATATTTTCACCACTGTAGCCTCCATTTTGACATCATGCATCCGTTAAAGAAAGAATAGCACTCAAAATAAAAGAAAGGAAAATACTGACGTCCCTTTCATTTATAGGGTTCATAGTGCCACATTTTGTCGGATGAAAATTTTGACCTATTATGAATGCGATATTTGTCGTATGTCGCAGTACGACATTTTGTCGTACCAACTTTCAGTCTCTTTCATACATTCAACAAATGCAGAGGATGGATAAAAGAGGTCCAAGTTTATCAGACAAGTTATTTCAATGCTCCTTCACATGATCCGATTAATTGTACTATCCCTTCTGAATTTGTCACATGCTTAGGCGGAACCTTTGACCACTTACAGATTAAAGGGGTTATTTTCACCTTCATTGCGCCCCATTATGAAACTCGGCAGGAAGGCATGCTGTGCCAACAGATAAGAAGAGCTCCACAGGGGTTCCGATCCTTGCCACGGTTAAAACTCTTTCCCACTTGCCAAAACCAGGAGAAGATAACAAGGGGAGAGTTAGTTCCTTTTAGGCTAGACGTTTGTTTAAGAAGAGATACATTTTCAAAAAGCAACACCCAGAGCTATACAGAAATCAATATGTTGTATCATATTAGTATATCATACCCAATTGACTACAGGGCCTCTTTGATGGCGCAGTGGTAGCGTCGCTGCCTTCTAATCAACGGGTCCAGTCTTGGATACCCGGTGGAGGCACATAGTGGTTCGGACTCCACTTTAAACTGTAGGTCCAGTCCAAATTAGTTTTTTGTGCAATCGAGCAATCGATCAATCATTACATTGGAAAATCACATGATTTTCTAGCCACGGCTACGACCGAATCGGAAGACGGAGCGAACTGTCATTTACGTGGTAGATACTGGTTACCTTGTACAGAGTCTCTCAAAAGTTTTAGGACAACGACATTTTAAACTAGGCAACCCAAATTACGTAAGGCGCTGGTGGGTTGCATGTAGAGTTAGGCTCAATTTCTCCTTTTATTAAACAAGTGCATTGTAACATTATATGTAATAGCAGTGTAGAGTGGCTACATTATTCTGTATCTGGAATTTTCTAAAAAAAAATAAACAAATAAATGAATTGACACACTTTGAAAGGGATATTTTTACGTATAAGATCGTGAATTATGATACTGTAACGATAATTGTGTACTTTCAAAGACATTGACAAATATTAATGAAATAACTATTTATATTTGTGGTAATGCAGGACATTATTATACTAATTTTACCCAAGTAGTCCCAAATAGAGAGTTCTGCGCCCGAAAGTGGAGCTCGCCTTAATGGTTTGCTCTTGTAAGGCATGAGCTCCATTTTCTCGCAGTGTTGCCAACACCTTACTCGAAAAAATCACCAAGGTTTTTTTCTTGGTCTAACCTAACCTAAAGCAAGGAGCTGGCAACCTTGCTTGAGGCTTGCCTTACAAGAGCAAACCATTAAGGCGAGCCCTATTTTCTCGCAGTGTTGCCAGCATCTTACTCGAAAAAATCACCAAGGTTTTTTTTCTTGGTCTAACCTAACCTAAAGCAAGGAGCTGGCAACCTTGCTTGAGGCTTGCCTTACAGTGCATAAAGCAATTTTTGCCAACCTACTGGTACCCTTGCCAACACCTACCTACAGCCTTTTTTTTCTTCTTACTTGGCAAGGGCTACTATCTTTTTTGAGGCTTAGCCAATTTATATATTGGCGTAACATACACACACTGGGCAAGGAGAGCCGGCAACAAACACACACTGCCGTAAAAGAGAGAGAGGGATGGATGGATGGCAACACAGTATGTGTATGCGTGTGCGTGTGTGTGTATAATATGTAGCATTATTAACTAGAGAGTGTTGGCAAACCACCTACAAAAAAAAAAAAAAAAAGATAGAGATGCCAACGTTGCTGTAAGATGAAGAGAGAGAGAGACCTATAGCTGGCAACAGTGGTGAGCGAATGCGCCTTATTGTAAATTTTTTCCAAGTCTCGGGGGCCAATATTTATATATATCGTGATTTTTGTAAACCTCTCTCGCGGGAACGATGTGCCACACACGCGCGCGCGCGTGCTTTTTATTATTTTCGTATTGTGACGCAAACAAACAAATAATAATTGTTGTTTTTTAGGATTCCTGGCCCCTATAACCTCGCCAGGGTGCGTGGTGCCCAACCAAAAAAAAGTAAAAGGTTTTCTAACGGCTGCGGTTCTAGATAACCACACCTCTGTAGAGTTTCACGTGAGATCGAATTTCTTCCGGAATGTTTTTTAGTTCGTACATCTGACCGTACATGCTGTTTATTATCAATTTAGCTGTGTTCTGTTTCGCGTCTATTTCGAACAATTTACCCGGCAGCAAGGTCTCGCAATTTTTAGCTTTTTTGATTTTTTTATGCAAGGCTATGTTCTTGCGAATGCACGTGGCGCGTTGAGCGTGTGGGGCGAGAAATACACGAGAAGATCCGCTTCCGTGCAGCTAAGCACGAACGTCGATGTTTATCGCGGCGACACGAATCCCCAAGTGGCCTTGCGAATGCACGTGGCGCGTTGAGCGTGTGGGGCGAGAAATACACGAGAAGATCCGCTTCCGTGCAGCCAGACACGAACGTCGATGTTTATCGCGGCGACACGAATCCCCAAGTGGCCTTGCGAATGCACGTGGCGCGTTGAGCGTGTGGGGCGAGAAACACACGAGAAGATCCGCTTCCGTGCAGCCAGACACGAACGTCGATGTTTATCGCCGCGACACGAATCCCCAAGTGGCCTTGCGAATGCACGTGGCGCGTTGAGCGTGTGGGGCGAGAAATACACGTGAAGATCCTCTTCCGTGCAGCTAAGCACGAACGTTCCAGTGTGGAATTCGCGCCACTCCCAAAGTTCACGTTGAAAGGGGGGGGGAGTCCAGCTGCAACCATGTGACGCTCGGGTAGAGTGACGTGAAATCCAGCACCAAAAATAATCTCGTCCTCCGTCGAGGGGGAAAGAGGGAGGGGGTGGGGGAGAGATGATTTTTGTTCTGTGGTATCGATGTAGGTCAGATCAAACACAGTAATGTGAAAGCTTCTGCACAGAAGAGTAACGTTTTTACAACTGTACGCGATTATACTACTGTTTTGTGTGTGTTAAATTGCTAGCAGATTTTTTGTAGGTAAGTTTTGTTTCTTGTTATTTCTCTTGCATGTGTGTGTGTGTTAATAATAATAATTGCGAGTTGTGTTAGTGAACACGAAGTGGTGTTTTGATTAAACAACGAAATTACGCTAAACAAAAATATGAGCATACATAACGTGCGCTTGAAAAAACTATTCTTCATCGCGAATAACATAAAAGCGAGGTAACAATCGGAGGGAGGGGAGGGACGATGATTATGATCATGTTAGTTTACTCATGGTGGATGGTATTGACGCGTGTACTCTGGGTTGGATTTGTTTTTTTTTTAAGTCTACTTTATGCACAGTAAGGCTAATCGAAACTGGACCTACAGTGGGATCCGAACCACCTCCGCCGAGTATCGAACTTGGAGTTTAAAATTATACAAGTGTACAGGGGTAACTTTATCTTTTTGAATTTGTTGATACTCTGGGTTGGATTTGTTGTTTTAAGCCTACTTTATGCACAGTAAGGCTAATCGAAACTGGACCTACAGTGGGATTCGAATTATACATGTACACAGAGGGAAATTTTATTTTTTTTGTCTGTGAAGGTTCTAAGGTTTTGTGAACATGTTGGAAAAGCACTAGTATATACATAGAGCAAAGTTACAAGGTTCTACGTCCCATAAGAGTCCTATTGGAAACATAATGATTAGTGCTTAAACAAGAACATTTTCATAGTTTCACACCTCTACTCGAATGGTAGAAAAATATACTAGTAGGCAATAAAATCTGAAGAAGATTCGTGTCTAGCAAAAATAAGCTAAATAGAATTACACATGCATGCAATATTTATTGTGCTTTTTCTATCTACAATCATATTTTTCTTATATATTTTTTTATTTTTTTATAGGGTTGACTAAAGCACATATTTGAGGAAGACAACACCACCCATATATAAATAAACCCCTCAAACTAACACTAATTAGAATTAGCTTACAAAATTTTTCTCATAAGGCATTTTTGTTTTGTAAACACTCTACCACCAACAGATCACATATAAATAAACATACCCCGAAAAAAAAAATGCGCTCCATGAAAAGTTGCCCTGTTTGCAAAAGAACCATATCAAGCCAACATTTTGCAAGACATTATCGTACCTGCGTGCCAGGCAAGCATTTGGCTGCCACTGAACTATGTTCCGGATGCAATCAACACATCACAATTGCGTATGCCAAGAAGCATAAGCTTACTTGTCTAAGCGAAAGTACATCTGGGGCCCAGCCTTCAACCTCCACCAAGAGGAAGGCAGAAGCAGCCTCCATCAATGCACCACCCGCCAAACGCGTTAAGCCTGCGATGAAAGCAGACCGGTCTGCTTTCGGAGGAATATTAGAAGATTACGTCCGATTGTCGGACGGTTCTTGCGATGTTCGTAGCTTTTTAGAGGAGAAGCGAGCAGAGATAGTTTCTATTCTTAGTAATGCACTGGCTACGCACTCCTCCACTAAATTCCACGGTACGCTATGTTGCACATACAAGAAACCGACCGATGAAAGATACACTTTCTTTCATGCAACGAAAGCAAAAACGCTGCATCTGGCGGATGGTGACAGCATTGGAGAAATTTACGACAAGTTTACCGAAGAGCTGCTTGTTAAACAGGAGGAGCACGAGGCCACAGGTTCGGGCGGTTCGCTATGCGGTGAACCCCATAAATTGTGTGTTATTTTTAGTCAGTTTGCACCAATGTCCGGGTCTAGTTACGTCCCTCTACCACCAGATGTTGCAGCAAAGAAGGCTGTTCTGAATATTCAGAACAGGGATAACAAGTGCTTCGTCTGGTCGGTGCTGGCAGCGTTGCACCCCGTCGACAGAAAAAATCATCCGCATCGCGTTACCCACTACGAGCAGTACGAGTCGGAGTTGGAGGATGCAATGGTGGGAATCGACTACCCGGTGGCGCTTTCGGATGTTGGCAAGTTTGAGACACGTGCTCGCAACTTACAATTAGCCATAAACGTTTACGGTCTCACCGAGAACAAAAATGAGGTCCACCCCATCCGGGTGAGCAACGTGAGCAACAACAACGAGGTACGAGAAATCAACCTCCTGCGCATGAAGAATGAGACACAACACCACTACACTCTCATTCGCTCGCTCTCCCGGTTGGTGTCGAGTCAAAAAAGCAAGCATCATGGTAGCATAGAAGTTTGTCGAAGATGTCTGATTACTTTTGACAACCAACAACAAAAACACCAGAGCTTACAAGGAGAAAACATCGCTGGAGAAAAGCTCGCTCGCCACATGCGTTACTGCAGTACCAACAAACCTACACGAACTATTCTGCCCAATCCTGATGCGACGGAAAAATTTAGCATGCACAGCGCCATGGTAGAGCATCCTGCCATCATTGTAGCAGACTTCGAAGCTTTCCTCGAACCCCTCTCCACCTGCTATCCCGATCCCGAAGTTTCTTCCACCACCCCTTACCAACTCCACGAGGTCTCGAGTTACGCCTATGTTGTGGTGCGGCGAGACCAACGTGTTGCCCCCGAGCCGTATGTCTATCGCGGTCCCGACCCGGTCAAGCACTTCTTGCAGAGGATGGTAGAGGAGGCCCAAAAGATAGGAAAGGAGTTGCTGTCCCCCAAGCGCATGCGACGACTTTCTCCTGAGAATAAGCGTAGGCACGAGGAGGCAACCAACTGCCCTGTTTGCAACTTGGTCTTCACCGACGATAACAGTAAAGTGCACCACCACGACCATTATGGTACTGGTAGCTACATCGGTCCGTGGTGAAACACGTGCAACTTAGAAGCTAGGGACCCGCGCTTTATTCCCATCTTCTTTCACAACGGCTCGGGATACGATTTTCATCACTTGGTACCCCATCTCGGCTACGATGATAGTCGTATCAGGGTCTTAGCACAGAACGAGGAGCGCTACATTAGCGTGAGTAAGTGGGTGTCTATCCCCGAATTGGAAGCAACTATCGAGCTTCGGTTTCTTGACTCGCTGCGTTTCCTCCATGCAAGCCTTGATGCTCTTGCAGGCAAGCTTAGGGACGAGCAGCTGACTATCACTGCAGCTAGTTTTCCAAACTTTGGATGTTTGGGGCTCATCAGACGTAAGGGGGTCTACCCCTACGAGCACGTAACGGACCCCGACAAGTTCGAGGAAACATCGCTCCCTCCACAGGATAAATTCTACAGTCGGCTGAGAGGCTCTAACATAACAAATGAGGAATACCAGCACGCCCAGTCCATGTGGAAAGAGTTAGGTTGTCGAAATTTTGGGGATTATCACGACGCATATTTAAAGCTTGACGTGACGCTCCTCGCGGACGTTTTGCAGGCGTTTCGCGCGACAGCAATAAACATCTACCACCTAGACCCTGCCTACTTCTACAGCCTCCCCGGACTGGCATGGTCGGCCATGCTGCTCATGACCAGGATTAAACTCCAGCTTCTTAATGATGTGGAAAAGTTACTTTTTTTGGAACGAGGCATCCGAGGCGGTATGGTCCAGGTGACGCAACGCTATGCACGTGCTAACAATCAATACATGGCCACCGGTTACGATCCCTCTAAAACAACAAGCTACATCCTCCACACAGATGTAAACAACCTGTATGGATTCTCCATGATGCAGAAACTTCCGTACAAGGGATTCGAGTGGGTTAATCCTTCGGATTTCGACGTGAAAAATTTCGAAGATTGTACATACGGATTTTTTGCCGAGGTGGATATTAAATTCCCCGAGAAGCTCCATGATGTATTCAGCGAGTTACAACCTGCTCCAGAATTTAAGCGTTTACCTAACTCGAATCAACCCAAGCTCATCATGGATGTTGAGCCCAAAGAGAGGTATGTGCTACATTACCTGAATCTTACTTGGTTGATGAGGCAAGGTGTTACAATTGGTAAAATTCATCGCATCCTCAGGTTCGAGCACGGTAACTGGTTAGCACCCTACATCGAAGCCAATACCGACCACCGCATCGCTGCAACCTCAGAGCTTGACAAAAACTTCTTCAAGCTGATGAACAATGCTGTGTTCGGTAAAACGATGGAGAACGTGAGAAATCGCGTGGACGTTAGGCTGGTTACCAATGCGAAGCGATGTCGTAAGCTGATTGCAAGCCCGTTGTTTAAATCGAGGACTATTTATAATGAGCAGTTGGCTCTGGTCCACATGGATAAACCTGTGGTGCACCTAAACAAGCCAATTTATGTTGGTGCCACGATTCTGGACTTGAGCAAGTTGCATATGTTTGAGACACATTATGGTACACTGTGCAAACATTATGATTGTGACATTTCTCTTTTATATACAGATACGGACAGCTTGGTCTACCATGTTCGCACAGTTGATGCATATAAGGATATAGCGTCGATTCCACCTTTCATCGAGCTTTTCGACACATCAGGCTATCCCCAGCCGAACCAGTACGGCATCCTGCCCCGATACAAAAAAGAGCCCGGTAAACTCAAGGACGAGAAGGACGGGGATGTTATTCTTGAGTTTGCTGGACTTCGGGCCAAAGCCTATGCAATTCGGGCCGAGGGGTCTGTCACCAAGAAGGCCAAGGGTGTAGGTAGGCAGGTTGTACAAAAACATCTCGCATTCGAGGATTATGTTGAATGCCTGAAAACTCGCTCACCTGTTCTACGAAAAGAGTATCGAATCCAGAGCGTCAACCATAAATTGACAACCAACATTGTCAGGAAGATTGCTTTGGATGCGCACGATGATAAGAGGTGTATCCTGAAGTGCGGAATTCACACACTGCCGTGGGGGCACTATCGCTTAGCAGAAAGCAAAACCTGCAACATATGCCCATCTTCAACAGAAGATTCATAAAAACAAAACAAAACAAAAAAAACAACCACTTTGACCGTATTCTTAAATAACCAGCATGCCTATGAACTTGTTCGGATACAGAAAGCAAACCATCATGGAAACTGCACCAACAAATTCCAATAACCTCTTACCTTCCGTGTTATCTAAACTTAATGGTCTACTAATCGTTCACCTCAACAGTATATGGACGAAATTGAATGACGATGTGGGCAAGATGTTTTACGTCTTCAATAACAATTTACATTTCTACGAGATTCCGATCGACGGGAAACTTCAAATCACCGTGAATCCGGAAAACGTAGGCGAAATCAAAATATCTACCGGCAAGAACATTTTTCGAATCAAGCACGACAAGATGCTTTCAAACATTACGTACGATGTTTCTGCAGGAGATTATCTTTACGTTCAACTCCTAGGAGATTACGATAAACTCATTCCTCTCTTCGTAGAATTACGAATCGTCTATCCTATTATAAATAACCGTTAACCAAAATGCCTAACGACATTTTCGGCAACACCAAGCGTGTAGACCACGCAGAAGAGATTCTCATGTTGGATGTCCGAATTAAAAAGTTGAGGAGCGATTTGATCGCTTTGCAGGAGACCTTAAACAAAAGTTTAGAGTCGGAGATCGCTACGCTCCAAACGCAATGTCTCGACCCGATTCTGAAAATCGATTCCGAACTGAAAACGCTCATAAAAAATTATGTTGACGTACCTTCTTACGACAACGTTCAAAATATACAGTTGAGCGTGGATTCGCTTCAAAATGATTTGGCCAAATTACAGCAATTTCAATCGAAAAATGAAGATTTGGAAAAATTGAAACTTGAAATCGAAGAACGAACTTCCGCAATAGAAAAGAATTTCTCTGAACTTCAAACCGTCGTGAACGATATTGATGCGGAACGCTTGCATGTCGTCGTTTCCAAATTACAAGAAGAATTCACCGGCACGTTGGAAGAAATTAAATCCAAGTTGCAGACTTTGGAAGATACAATGACGAACCTACCATCGTCCGACGAATTGCAGGTCATCGGTAAAAGCGTCGCGAACATAAAAATTCAATTGGAGGCCTATCAAGATTTCGAACACATTCAAACCACCATCGCTACGCTTCAGGCGTCTCTGGAGTTGATCAACGAAGAGATTAAAAATATTCACGCTGAAGCGAGTGCGTTGACGAGCATTCAAGACACGTTAAGCACGGTTCAGCAGAAGATTGAATATTTAGAAAATTTGAACGTCGAAACGAATCTTGCTCATTTTCATCATGTCCTCGACAACATACAGGGTGACTTGGAATCGTTACGGACGAGCGTACCTTCGAGCGAAGATTTGGAAAAATTTAAAACGGCGGTGACGGCACTATCCGAATCGAGTGACATCAAAAGTTCGTTGAGCGATCTCGAGAGTAGGGTGGCCAATCTACCCACCTCCAAAGAATTACACGCTTTGAAAAGGAACATATCTCGAATGCTGAAACGACTGGAAACGGAAACGGCGAACGTGGAACAGATTCGAGACGAAATCAGTTCGCTGGTGTCGACGTTGCCCACTTCGCAGAGCGTCGCCGACCTTCACACGCAGTTTACAGAGATGCGAAGCATCGTGAACGATCTTACCGAGAAAAGCTCGAAATTGAATCAAGTTGAGAACCTTCAGAGTATTGTCGTCAACATCAGAGATCAAGTTGGAGTGCTGGAATCCACGCAGGAATCGACGCTGGCCTCTTTCGGTGCCAAGTTGCAAGAACTCAACGAAAACTACAAGCAGTTGAACGTGGAAGTGAAAATCAAACCATCGTTTTCTACCGTAACGGATACCATAGTCGAGCATTTGTTGGCCGTACAAAATACACTGGGACAGCTTCACAGCAACCTCGTTAGCGTCGATACTAAATTCGCCAAACTGCATTCTCTGCAAGCCATCGAAATCAACAGCGTACCCAATCAACAGAGAATCTCCACGTTCGTCGAAGGTAACAAACTGTACATGTTGCATCCTTATCATCCGTACTACAAGTTTCTCCTCGATGGCACGATTCAGATAAATGAATTTTCGTACTGGTCTCACGGCAGAAAAGCTAGCGTTCCCACCATGACCTTGATATCGAATCGTGGTGTCCAGAAAGCAGGAAACATTCCTCTGGCACGTTGGAACGAAACGCGCAACATATATGAAATACACGAAGACGAAGATCTTACCGTTTTTGACGTGAGTGCCGGCGATAAGCTGATCATTCAAAACACAGGCGAGGTGCCACCCTCTTTGAATCCCATCACGCTCGTGCTTCTCTTCAAACGTAATCTCTAAAAAAATGTCTAGGCAAGCCATCGTCCAAGAATTGCATAAACCTGCACGCCGCAACTACGAACGTTTGGCGGTGGTGACCAAGGGCATCGACGACCTCTGGCAAAGTGACCTCGTGGAGATGAGCAGCGGCAATCTAAAAAACGTACATAAATTGAACAAGGGCAACAAGTACCTCCTCACCGTCATAGACACGTTTTCGAAGTTCGCGTGGGCTCTACCTTTGAAGGCGAAAACGGGAACGTGCGTCACGGAAGCATTCAACACAATTTTTCGCGAAAGCGGCGGCAGACGACCACGGTTTTTGCAAACAGACAACGGGAAGGAATTTTACAACGCCGTATTCCAAAAGTTTATTCAAAAACATGACATTCGACATTATTCGACTTTCAGTCACATCAAACCAGCATCGTGGAAAGATTCAATCGCACTCTGAAATCGCGCATGTGGTCACGCTTCACGCTTCAGGGAAGCTACAAGTGGGTCACCATTCTTCCGGAACTCGTTAACGACTATAATCACACGGTGCACGGAACGATAGGCATGAAGCCAGCTGACGTTACCAAGTCCGACGAGCAACGTTTAATTTCCAGCGTTTACTGTCCAAAGTACACGCCCACGACAAAAAAACCTAAATACAAAATTGGAGACCAGGTGAGGGTCAGTAAATTGAAGCGAACGTTCGACAGGGGTTTCACACGAAACTGGAGCACGGAACTTTTTACCGTGGTTCGAGTTCTACCCGGAAACCGTCACACGTATATAATAAAGGACAGTGGCGGTGAAATTTTATTGGGGCGCTTCTACGAGGAGGAACTCTCTAAAACTAAATACCCCGACACGTACCTTATCGAAAAAGTTTTGCGTAAGAGAGGCGACAAACTTTTGGTGAAATGGCTGGGACTTCCGGACACGAGTTGGATCGATTCAAACGAAGTGATTCTATGAGTGCGTGGAATGTTGTGAAACGTCTACCTGATTCGGAAAATCGAAAGAAGAAAAGGAACGGCGAGTTGCTTCCCGACAGCATCCGCTGTCTGATCGTAGGTCCTTCGGGGTGTGGGAAAACGACACTGCTCGTGGACAATTTTCTCCTCGCACCGAATTGGTTAGATTGGAAGAACAGGCATCTGTACGTGTTCTCGAAAAGTTTGGAGCAATCCAAATACCAGCAACTGATGAAACTGTACGATGGTCTGGACATTGCAACGTTCTCTTCGGAAATAAAACCACTCGACGATTGTCGTGAAAATTCAGTTGTTGTGTTCGACGATGTCATCCTGGAAAATCAAAATGAAATTCGCAACTTTTTCACGCAAGGTCGTCACAAAGGAATGGATTGTTTCTTCCTAGCTCAAACGTTTTCCAAAATTCCAAAACAGTTAGTACGCGACAACGCTAATTTCATATGTTTGTTTCGTCAAGATCACACCAACCTCAAGCACGCGTACGATGACTACGTAGGCGGAGACATGAACTACAATCAATTTTCGGAACGCTGCTGCACCCACTGTTGGAACAGTGACGATTTCGGATTCGCGACGATCGACATGACGAGGAAACCCAACGACGGAAAATACAGAAACAAAATCAACGACTTTCTAAACGTTGCAACGTTGTGAGAAACGACGTGTATAAATAACGTTATGACGAAACGAAAAATCGAAGACGAAAATCTCAAGCTTCGCGATTACCTCGCGAAACGCTTCAAAGGTTGGAAATCCGAGAATCGCGGATTCTACGAAGAGAAGAAACGTCAAGATCAACCTGTGATCGACGCCATCAGCGATCTAGGTAAAGAAATTAAAGGCGTCACGGAACAAAATAAAAATTTGATCAACGAACTCGTACCACTTGCAGCTAAAAGTTACACCGTACCCACGCCCATTTCGAGCATTCCTTCGACACCGTTCGAACTGAAGGACGTACCGGCACGACGTCGAGCCATAGGTAGCACGTCGTCGTCTTTGGATAAGATCGAGTTGGGACCTTTGGCACGAGACTACCTGAGCACGGGGAAATTCGACAAGGATGAAGTGTTCGGATTGTATCCGAGCATGGAGAGCAACGAAGGTGGCGGTGTGGTTTGGAAGATTGGAAAATCGAAGGTGACCTTCGAAGGCAACGACATTAAAGTTAATTTAGGCGAGAAGGATAGTTGGAACAGGTATCCGGGTACGGTGGGACTGTGGGAACTCGTTGCCAAAAAGCAGCCGAAAGATTACACCGACGAAGATTACCAGAGTTACAAGGAAATTTTGATCATGACGGATGCCTTGTACCAGAACAACGACGCCTCGCAGAATAGGGTGAAATCGAGCAGCGGTGAGAAGTACAGAAATCTCATCAAACCGATATGGAACCAGGTCAAAACAGGCAGCGGCGTCAAACTCTACAACACGTTACCCAAAGAATTCGTTTGGGTGGACGACGTGCGCAAGCTCATAGACCGATTGTTGGTTATTGCAGGAGAGGAGAATGCAGGCAATCGTAATTTCTACAACGAGAAGGTTGGCATCGTGGACATGATCAGCGCCAAACTTTCCAACTTCATCGTGAACGACGACAAGGGCATAGGTTACCTCATCAAAATTATTAACACGCTGCCTCCGAGATTCTGGAACGTGGCCGAAGGAAAGGGACTCGTGAACGACATCATCAACAAGTTACCTTTCGAGATGCATTTACCTGGCTACCAGTACTGCGGACCGGGTACCAAACTCGAGAAAAGATTGGAGAGAGGAGACAAGGGTGTGAATCCGTTGGACGCCGCATGCAAAGATCACGACATCGCTTACAACACCACTCGCACCGATCTGGATGCACGTCACGAAGCAGACAGAAAGTTAGAGCACCCAGCTTTCGAAAGATTCGTCAGCAGAGACGCATCGCTGGGAGAAAGAGTTGCGGCACTGGGCACCACCATAGCCATGAACACGAAACAAAAACTTGGGTGGGGTATATAAATAACATACAGTTAAAAAAAAAAAAAAAAAACCATCATGTCTGGTATAACCGACTTGCCACACGAACTGCTGTGTAAAATATTCAAACATGCAGTAAACGGAGATTGTGAGGATATAAGAAAACTTTTGATCATAGCGAGATCAACGCCGGAATTTCGCATCCCTTGTGAAATGGCTGTCAAAGACCGTCTTCGTGAGATTAGCGGCATGAGGTGCGGTGATCTCGACACTCTTCTTTCGGCCGCAGGGGAAAAATTAAACGATAGGTTAGATAAACTGCACGAGGCGAGGTAGGGGAGAAGACGATTCACAGATGATTGGCATAAGTCGAAACAAGAGACGGAAGATATCATCACGCACATCATCGCGTTTTCCGAAGCACAAACTTTCTTCCTCTAACACAGACAAAAAAATCTTCGATACAAAAATCTCGTGAAAAAAATATATATATAAAATAACACACATCGTGAAAAAAAAATAATCTTCGGTGTATATATAAATAACACACATTGTGAAAAAAAATTAAATTTCTCTAACACTGAAATTTTTTTCCTTCGATATAAGTGAAAAAAAATGAGTGATCTCCAAGCATTAAAACAAATGCTAAATTTGTCAGTCGAGTATGTAAAAATTCAGGAATTGGAAGTCGACAAACCTTACACGATAACTTCCGGTTCAATCGTTTCTACCCAGTACGGTCCCAAGGTGCGTCTGTTGCTCAACGCACAATACAGTCTATTTTTACCGGATCGATACGCTAAAATGTTATCCGACGAGAAGCTATCTATTTTAATCGAGAACAAAACTCGAATCGTGTACAAGGGGACAAAGGAACTTCTTGGTAAGAAAACGAAGCACGTAATAGAATTTGTTTAACAACGCTGCGCGGAGTATATCCTTGAAAAAAAAATTACACAAAACAAAAAAAAATCTCGGAACATTTATATATAAATAACATACCGTGAAAAAAAAATTACACGAGAAAAATCTCAGAACATTTATATATAAATAACATACCGTGAAAAAAAAAAACATGAAGCCCAAGGGTGTCGTGTACCAGATACCATACTCCAATCTAAAAAATCTAGGTGCCCTCGATGGGTTACTCACCAAGAAACAACGCGAGAAGAAACGTTCTTGCTTGACGAAAGGACACGGAATGAAATTGCTTCTCAGCACACCTCAATTGAGACGCTTGCAGCGTTCGCGGAAACAGCAAAAGATCGGAGGTTTCATATTCAGCATCCCGGCCATCCTGGCAGCATTGGGGGCCGTTGGAAGTTTGGCCGGCGGAAGCGCCGCCATCGCGAAAACCGTCATCGACTCGAAGAAGAACAAGGCCGAATTGGAAGAACAGAAACGTCACAACCTGGCCATGGAGAAGAAAGGGAAGGGCGTGATGAAAAAGTTTAAAAAAAAGAAACAACAGCACTCACCAACCGAGACATTGAATCTCTGATCGAACCGTTACAAATCAAAAACTTCAGAGGAGTTTTCATGTCCGACTCATTACCTTCAACCGTTAAAAATAGAGAATGTGGAGTAGTCAACTTGGACAGTCAAGAAAATCCAGGCACGCATTGGATATGTTACCACAACGCAAATAATAAAGCATTCGTTTTCGATTCTTTCGGAGGCGTTCCACCTACAAATTTAGTCCATTATCTGAAAACAAACAAAACTTCTATATACTACAACGACGAACGCATTCAAAATTTCGGAGACGAGAACTGCGGTCATCTCTGTCTCTCCATGCTCGCGTTTCCCTCTAAAATAAATAAGCCTACAATCGAAGATTTCCAGAAAGCATTGTGGAACCTGAAACACGATGGGCGTGTTCCATCTCACGAGCGAATCCTCAATCTTGAAACTCACGCTGCACGACGACATCGTCTATCCTAAATCCGTAGCTCTGCGTGCATTCTACAGCATGTACCTCATACCTAACGTCACGCAGCACAACAACAAAATTAGCGTCGGAAGCAAACACATCGTCGTCACGCCAGGCCAATACAATCTTTCCACTTTGCAAGCTCAATTACCCAAAGGCACGTACCTTTCTCAAAATTCGGTCACGCACAGAGTGGAAATCCTATCGGCCACGGAGACCGTGGACCTGGGCACCATAGGAGAACTTTTAGGTTTCGAGAACAACACAAAACTCGAAGCTGGCATCAAGCACACAGCAGTCAATATTCCTAAATTTCTAGCCATCGAAACTCTGAACGTTCACTGCAACGTGGCGGAAGGCATGATCACGAAATCCTCGGACGGGGGGTTGCTGGGAAGTCACAAGCAGACGGGAATCATCGCCACGTTCAAACCCAGTTCCGAGTTCATGGAACCGATCATCTACACACCCTCCTCGCCGATCTATTTTCCAGTATGTCGCAACCGCATAGACGACATAGAGTTGGTGGTGACGAACGAGAAAGGAGACGTGGTGGATTTCGCAGGTGCCACGACCACTGCCATCGTGGAGATCAACGTATAATAAATAACACACATAGTGAAAAAAAAAATGGAGCAAATCGAAAGTTACGAATTGCAATCTTTCCCTCCCAACCGTCGCACGTTCGCCAATCTCAACGAAGCGAACAGGGAGATCGAATACGACGTGGACGTAGGGGATGGGTTCGTTCATCCTCACAGAGCGGACCTCTACCTTCAATTCGACGTGGTGAAGAAGGAAAGCGGAGAAGCGTTTCCACCCAATGCCAATTTGAAACTCGTGGACAACTTCGTGCCTCACCTGTTCTCGCAGGTGGAGGTAAGGAAACACAACACCGTCATCGACAGAATCGATTATCCAGGCATCACGTCGACGGCAGTGGGAACATTAAAATTATCCAAAACAGACGCGGCATACTATCAAGCGGGAGGGTTCGAAGCGGGGACCAAAATATCGACGAGAAGTCACACGGTGCTCTTTCCCATGCGGCTGCTGCCGGGATTCTTCTCCGACTACAAGGAGATCATGTGGAAGGGAGGATTGCGCGTCACCTTTCGAAGAGCGGCCAACGACAACGACGCACTGATGCGATACACCAACTTGAACGCCGACGGCACGCCGATAGCCAACACTTTACCCGAAGCAGCCAAGTGCGTCATCCGGAGCATGGAATTGAGAATGCCGATCGTGGAATACGAAACGAACTACGCCCTCAAGTACAAAGCGGAGATCTTGAAAAGTCCGCAGGTGCCGATTCACTTTCACGGTTACCAGTGCGTGCAGAAGATGGCGTCGGGAAGTCACATGGAATTCGACGTGACGACGCAGTTCAACAACATACAGTTCGACATGCCAGATTTCGTCGTAGTGCTCTTTCAGACCGGGCGCGATAAGAATCAGGAGAAAGATTCCAGCAAGTTCGACGACTGCAAGATCAAGAACGTTTATCTCAAGAACGGGAGGAACGAAGTGTTCCCGCGCGAGAATTACAACCTCGACATGACCAAAGACGATTATCTCAAACTTTACGAAGCTTACACAGCTTACAAGAGGGTCACGGAGGGAAGCGTGGACATGTACTACACGCCCAGCGAATTCAAAATCCGCAGGCCGATGTTCGTCATCAATACCACAAAGCGGAAGCAGGTGGTGGTCAACGATCGCACCAACATCAAGATCGTCTGCGAGTTCCACGACGCGCTGCCTGATGATACTCTATGCAGCGTCATCCTGGTCGCAGAGAAGTCCTTCGTCCACGACGTGAAGAATGAGAGGGTCACAGAGCAGTTTTAACAGGTTTTTAACATCTTTTCTTGCACAATAAGAAATTTTTGTACTAGCACAATCAGTTACAATAGCACAATACGAATTTCACTAGTTCAGATCAGTTACAATGTCAATTTCATCAGTTATCAGTTACAATATTTTTTTTCATCAGTTTTTGCACTATAGCACGAGACAATCAGAATTTTTGCACAAAAAATTTGTTGTTATTTTTACACGAGAAAATTAACAATAAAATTCTTTCTTTTTTTATCGTTTCAGATGCTGTCGAACATCAAAAACACGTACACATACACACACTAGAAAAAAAAAACATGCAACTTTATTTGTAACATACACATATTCTCCATCTTCATCAAGAAAATATTATAATAAACATAATTATTTTTATCTATCTCACAATAAAACTCTATATCCAAAAATATTACAACATCAAAATAACACTAGAGTCGTTAGTACACGTTGCATGCAATTACGGAGGTCCTCTGTAGAGTTTCATGGAAGTTTGAGAAAAAAAAAAAGAAACACGTGAAACTCTACAGAGGTGTGGTTATCTAGAACCGCAGCCGTTAGAAAACCTTTTACTTTTTTTTGGTTGGGCACCACGCACCCTGGCGAGGTTATAGGGGCCAGGAATCCTAAAAAACAACAATTATTATTTGTTTGTTTGCGTCACAATACGAAAATAATAAAAAGCACGCGCGCGCGCGTGTGTGGCACATCGTTCCCGCGAGAGAGGTTTACAAAAATCACGATATATATAAATATTGGCCCCCGAGACTTGGAAAAAATTTACAATAAGGCGCATTCGCTCACCACTGTTGCCAGCTATAGGTCTCTCTCTCTCTTCATCTTACAGCAACGTTGGCATCTCTATCTTTTTTTTTTTTTTTTTTTGTAGGTGGTTTGCCAACACTCTCTAGTTAATAATGCTACATATTATACACACACACGCACACGCATACACATACTGTGTTGCCATCCATCCATCCCTCTCTCTCTTTTACGGCAGTGTGTGTTTGTTGCCGGCTCTCCTTGCCCAGTGTGTGTATGTTACGCCAGTATATAAATTGGCTAAGCCTCAAAAAAGATAGTAGCCCTTGCCAAGTAAGAAGAAAAAAAAGGCTGTAGGTAGGTGTTGGCAAGGGTACCAGTAGGTTGGCAAAAATTGCTTTATGCACTGTAAGGCAAGCCTCAAGCAAGGTTGCCAGCTCCTTGCTTTAGGTTAGGTTAGACCAAGAAAAAAAACCTTGGTGATTTTTTCGAGTAAGATGCTGGCAACACTGCGAGAAAATAGGGCTCGCCTTAATGGTTTGCTCTTGTAAGGCAAGCCTCAAGCAAGGTTGCCAGCTCCTTGCTTTAGGTTAGGTTAGACCAAGAAAAAAACCTTGGTGATTTTTTCGAGTAAGGTGTTGGCAACAGTGCGAGAAAATGGAGCTCATGCCTTACAAGAGCAAACCATTAAGGCAAGCTCCACCGAGCTCCACTTTCGGGCGCAGAACTCTCTATTTGGGACTACTTACCCATTTACCCACTCCAGTTCAATGCAAGGATACCTCCGCAAATTTCGAATGAAAAGTTTTCATCATGTGCAATTCTCCATTAAATGTTTGCGCCGATTCGTACTACCTTCGTTTTCTTTGTTACAAACAAGTATTTTCCGCACATTACATGTAGGAGGAAAGTTGCATCTACAATTCACACTGGTCAGCTCCTCCTAGCTATTCTAAAGGACGAAAGTTTGTAGGGTAGTGGCTACCGTTCTAGATTGTAAACCTGATGGTTGTAGGTTCAAACCCTTCCGGTGGCAGAAAATTTTCGTAAGTTTTAGACATATCCCATTGTGTTCATTGTCTACGCAGTGTGAAACGGAATGATTCTCTTTGGAATTAACGATGGGGGGAGGATAAATGTTAAATAACAAAACCTCCATTTCAACGAACTGAGAAGTGGAGGAAAATTCTTATAAATATGAAAATTACATTCATGTTTTTGGTGGTATAATCGCATGTAAAATCAAAGATCTTACGTGGCAGATTTTATCTCGCTCTGAACTCGGCCAAAAGACATTTCACACCTATCTAATACATTGTCCAATTCATTTTAAAATATTATTGAATGTTTCATGTCGATATTTTGATCAATGCATCAATTCTTGACGCTGAGACGATATTTTCCATAAATACCTCATCTCTCCTCTCGTCTCCTTTCTCTTCTCTCCTTCCCCTCTCCTTCTCCTTCTTCTCTCCCCTTCTTCTTCTCTGCTATGCCATATCGCCTTCCCTCCTGTTCTCGCCTCTTGTCTCCATCCCATTATTCTTCACTCCTCTTATCTCCTCTCCTGTCTTAGATTTCCGACTCCACTGAACTCTTCTACTCTTCTTTTCGTTCTTCTCATGTTCTCTCTTCTACTCTACTTCTACTCTCAACTCCCCTCTTCTCGTCTCCTCCTCTTCTCCTCTCCTCCCCTCTCTTTTCTTCTCTTTCCCTCCTCTCTTCTCCTCTTTACTCCATTTTCCTCATCTCTCCTCGCATCTTTTCCCTTTCTCCTCATTACTTCTCCTATCCACATCTGTCCTATCTTTTCTTCCCTCCTTTACTTTTCCTTTTCCCCTTTCGCTCTCTCTTTTCTCCTCTCATTTGTTGTCCCCTTTCGTTTCCTCTCCTCTTTTTCCTTTGTGTAAACTCATCAGCGATGAAATACTACAAAATCGATTTTCTTTCTTTCAGAAAGTATTTCTCATTTGCCGCAAATGTAATATTGATATATTTTTTTAGAGTTTTATACAATAATACTTGCTTTTACTTCTTTCGCGTATTTCATAAATATCTATTGTGCATATGGCAACCCTGAAATTGAGCCTAACTCTACATGCAACCCACCAGCGCCTTACGTAATTTGGGTTGCCTAGTTTAAAATGTCGTTGTCCTAAAACTTTTGAGAGACACTGTACAACAATATGCAGTGAAAATATTTGAGTAAGTTACTGCATGTCTTCTACAACCCTACCAAATTTTCTGAAAATCTGAAATGGTCGGATGGGTGGAAAAGTTCATGTTTTTGTGATGATTTGACATGGAATAACCCATATGAATGTACACAGAATTCATTAATAGAAGCAATGAAAAAGCCACTCATTTGATTTTATATCCTATTAGAACATACTTTAAGCTTCAATTTGAAAAAAAAAATTGGCGTGATAACTGCTGTGTCTTTTAGCGGTAAGGTAATTTTAATAACGTCAGGCATCGACACACAAAAATCAACATTATTATAATACAATATTTTTTTCTGGCTCTCATTGAAAAGTAACCTTGGTGACAACTTTTTACATGGAATGTACATATATCTCTGAACTTTAGGAAAAAAACATCAAAGTGATATGTTGTTTTGACTCAGATATAACATTTTCTGTTAAGCAGAAGCACTGCAGAGCTACCGCCATGGCCTCGCCGATGACCGAGCCATTCAAAATTCGGAAACTTTATCCCATTTCAGTAAAAGGTGACGAAATCCAAGGTGAATAAATATTGATTTTGTTAAACACAGCATCAATATTTTTCTTCTTTACAATTTACGTATGAATTATTTAAAGCAATTATATATAATTTGCTTTTGCTTTCTGCTTGTGATTTTTATTTTCGCCATTTTTCCATTTCCCATTTTCACTTTGGCCATTTTTTCCGTTTGCCATTTTTACTTGGCCATTTTTACCGGACACCGCTTGATGTGCAATCAGCCACTTTATGGACTTATATTTAATTTTGTTACTAGTTAGTATTAATAATTTGCTCTGGTACTGCTCAGTTGTAAATCAAATGAAATTCAAACAAAGGGAAAAGTAAAGTGTTTGTATTGAATACTTTACCAAATTATCGGGACGGGAGTTGGCGGATTCTAGGGCGAGGGCCGGTGCCCGGATTCGGAGACCATGATAGTGGGTTTCCTAAGGATATAAGGTTGGGAGATCAATTTTAGATTGTACGTAAGAACCCATAGCATTACACTTACATTTCAATGTACTTGGTTTCATTTCCATACTCTTAGCAAAGCCGTTGGGTTCTTCCTCGCCCGAACTGCTGACTCAGTTGGGCGTCATATACATCCCCCCTCTTTACTAGTAAGTCATTCTTTATGGCGCCTCCGACCCGCGTCTCCATAGGAAAAACCGGTCGTTTGAAGTGTCAGTCGGGCTTAGAACCTGGGATTTTGAGGTCCACATTTCTGATAAGATTAAAAGGGAATCCTGAGAGGAACTTTTTCCAAGAATCACTGCATCAAGTTGCAAAGTTGTTTCCATTCCTGGAAACTAATGGTCAGAACCGGAAGTGCAGGAATCAGAGAAGGAAACTGATTGCTCTCTCAAGCAGGGGCGATGCCAAGGGGGGGCGGAGGGCGAAGAGGTCCTTGTCATATTGAGCGTCGCATGTTAGGTATTGAAGTTAGATCTCTGTTATTGTATACAACAGAGAAACATTGTTTCTACTTTGAAAGACAAGCTGCAGTTACTTTACAGCACTGGCGGCAATCTCTATAAAGGTCAGCGGCCGTTGATTTTTTCGCCAATATTGATGTTATAACAATTATTTCTTGAAGTGGTCTGTTTGTCTTTTCGGATATTGCCCGTAGGTAGCTCAGTGCGAGGATTGTTTTTTTCGTCGTTGTTCATCAACGTTTATTTGTTTCGCCTATTTGTTCTTCCACTCCAGGTCGCGGTCAGCGTTGCCAACAGTACGATCCTTATCGTACATGTACGGTAATTTCATGTCATGTACGGACGTCTTGGTCCATATGCTAAATATTCGGTCCTTGAGAAATTTTAGAGATATGAGTAAAAATACGTACAATGTCGAACCAACACAGAACTGTTATATGAAAGTTGAAAATTGAAATTTTGGAACGTTGCAATTATATTCTACAGAAATTATCGCTAAATTAACACTTCAAAATCTGGCCTCCTTTGCAGAGTGGTAAGCACATCGCGCTACGACGCCAGGGGTTATTTTGATTTGCATTATTTTACTTCGCTTTTTGTGCCACTTTTGGCTAATTTGCGAAGATGGGGATGAGTGATGATATGATGAAATTGATGAATGAACAAACACAAACATCCATGCCCAGGCCAGTAATCGAAGTCGGGACCCCTGGCGTTGTAGCATGATGATGTGCTAACCACTCCGTCACGGCGGGCGGCAAAAAATTCAGTTGCTTTCAAGATATCATCAGGTCGTTCTCTATAAATTATCGAACTTAAGTTGTATCGTGATGACTTGTTCTCTTGTTAATATTTATACGTAAATGTCTAGTAAACGTGCTATTTCAGACTTTTTCAAAGACACTTAAGTTAGTTCCGAAGTTCTCGAAGATATGTTACAGCTCGTTTTTGAGGATAGTGCTACAGAAGGAAGATGCCATTAGCCTTCCTTGAACACGCCACTCCTTTCAAACCTCCCAACATTTCGTTATTGTGCTAAAATCGAGAAATTAGTTTCATTGCCGACCTCCATGATGGAGTGGTATCCAATTCACTTTACGACGTCAGGGGTCCCGTGTTCAACATCAAACACAAGCATGTATCTGCATTTAATACCACTACAAAAATAAACCTTGGCCGGCTCTTCATATTGTCCACCAATGATTTAAAAGAAAATAACCTTTCGAGTTTTCCTTGCTTGCTCTGAGATATGAAGGATTTCGGTTTTGTATATGTACTGAATTATATTATTTTCAGTGCTTGAAGAGCGTCAATAGGCACAGCTAGTTATATTACAAATAAATGCTTCGTGAAATGATATTCCAAAGTTTGATCTCTTACGAGTTGATCGAGAACCATCTCAACTCAGTATTCAGTATTTTTTTTAATACAACGCCCTCTAGATGTCGGAGAAAAAAACTGCTTCTAAAAGGCATTGGATGTGATGCACATCTGCCATAAATTTTTTACAAATATTTTTATATGTAGCTATGGGGCTATCCGAAATAACAATTACGTGGATATAACATTCTTTTCAAGCTGGGATTACCTGTTTATTTGCCATTTTCCAACCGCCTGAGGCTTCTAATGATTCTTAATGTACTGCTAACCTTACCAGCAAGGGGTTACTCTCCCTTTCATTCGACCTGTTGGTGTCTTCAAGTGCGCCCAGCGGGTGACAAGATGTGTATCTTTCAAATTTAAGCTCTTGTCTAGTTTCCTTGCAACCAGGAGCAGGAAAAGATAACAAAGAAAGAGATAGGCCCGCCGCTTTAAACCGAAGCATTTGCAAAGTCGCCGATGTTATTTCCGTAGTTTGTCATAAGTTCGCATTAAAATATTTCATAGATCGAGGGTGGGGCATGACCCCTCGCCTGGATACGGACCTCGTCTGAGCAGTACTTGTCGCGCAGGGAAGGGAGTCAGGCCCGTACCCAGGGGAGGGGCCATGGCCTCCCCTCGAGCCATGATATTTCTAAAAGTGAACCTATAAAAAGCTACGAAAATAACATCAACGTTTTTCCAGAATTGGAAAAATTTCAATTTTGTCCTTTCATAAATTAATGTGTTTGTTGTGTAGAGAGGCAGTCTCCAGGGTACTTTTAGTTTTATAACCGTTGATGCAAGGCTACCAGCAGTAGCGGCAGATGGAGGGCGTGAGAGGCAGTTGCCCCACTACATCACTATTTCCACTTTTGCACCTGCTCAATGGCCTCTCAATGCTAAGCCTTATCTACCCAGACCTGGTGGAAGCACTTAGTGGTACGGATCTCACTTTAAGCTGTAGGTCCTGTCCCAATTAATCTACATGTGCATAAAAGTGGACATAAAACCAAAAACTCATACTCAAACTAGTCTACTAAGTGAAATTAAATTGTCCTTGCCCGCCAGTTTTGGCACCCAATCGTCGTAGCGGGCTATGTGTTGACTCACATTTAGAATTCTTTATTGTAATAATGCTAATGCGTATATTTTAATGTATAAATATATTAATTTCTAAACATAGAATTATCGTGGCTGTGCAATGGTTCTGGTATAGGAAATTACGTGTAATTTGAAAACGTTTTTAGTTTGCGAAACTCATCTGTCCGAACACTTCTGACCAGTATCGTGGCTTGGACGCCAAAACTGGGGAGGGAAAGGGGGGCGGGGGCGGCAAGGACAGTTATTTTCTTTTGGCAGACAAGCATTAAGATGCCATAGTACGGGGCAAAAGTGGCAAAAAAGTCGGGGGCAACTGCTCCCAGGTCCTCTAAAATTGCTGCTGCTGCTGCTGTGTGTATATACGGATCTGGCCCCTCCCTAAAAATAATCCTGTGTACGGGTCTGAAGGGAGTGGAGGATTAAAGCGACCATTTACCCTCCTGCTTGCAAATGTTCTTTCCTTGGTGGGGGGAGGGGCAAGAATAAAATTGTTTGGTTTAGTTGATGCTTTTAATCCACTTTATGCACAGTACGGCTAATCGGGACTGGACCTGCAGTTGAGAGTGGGATCCGAAAAACTCTCTCCACCGGGCATCAAACTCGAGACCCCTTAATTACAAGGCGACGTCACAAAAAATAAAATGTAAGCTAAACTTGACCCAAGGACCACTTGCATCAGGGTAGATTTAATATGATTTCAGTTTTGTTTTATATCGTCGATTCTCTTCGACTTTTGGCTAATCTCGACTGTGAAGATGAGTGATGGTATGAAACTGATGGAGAGACACTCAAAGAAAACCCACTCCCAGACCGGGATTCGAACCCGAGACCGCTGGCGTGTCCCACAAGAGTAAAATAATATATGAAACACAACAATCCCCAGACAAATTTATGTTTTAATGATTTTATATGTTATTTTTTGTAAATATACGAACACATTACTTATGAATATCCATCCTACACACACACTTGTATGGTACGAATAAATGACGGATTCCATTTCCCTCCCCCAAAGTAGACACACATACCACTGATAATAGTAGAAACCAATTTTCATCCGTGTGGTACGTTCATTTCTCCAGGGGCGTGCAGTAACATTTCGGGTTTAGGCAAGCGACTGTATATGATTCCTTTCACCGTTATCATTATATTATAACACATGTGCAAGTCAGAACCTGCAATACAAATTATTTAAAACCTGAACAGTGGTTATTGGTGTTGTATTACATAATTAATAATTGGTTTTAGTTTAAATATTTTCTTTCAAAATTGTAGGCACCGGCTAATTGAAATGTACGCATTGAATAAAGCTTCCGATAGTGGGGGCGGGGGATGTACCATTCCCTCAGCTGGGGAACATGAACAAATATCCGTGCCTGTGAATTTCCACTACGAGCACGAAAAAATCAATAAATCAAATCCCTAAATACGTAGGCCTACACATATTTTCGAATTGTTCTGTTACTGCTGAACTCTTTATCTGAACATCTTCTGAAAAAGAGTTCATGTTTAATTCATTGTCAAGTTTATACAAAAAGAAAAATTCCGTCCTCTGCTAGAGCTACATTCCGAGACGAATACATTCTTTCATCTACGAATGTTAATACCTAATTCTAATTCTTGCAAATAATAGTGCTTCACACATCTAAGCTGTATTTGAGTTAGGCGTTTGTAACATTATTTTCAGAATAAGATAAAAAAAATGTAGGTGAAGTCACTCCAAGGCTACGGTTTTCTATTTTTTCCTTTTTTTCTTCCAAATTACACGGTACAATGTTGCTTTATCTAAGCTCATGTCAATAGAAGAAAACAACTCATAATCATAAATACCTGGCTTTATGTCTTACATATACGTATAAAAAAAAATAAGAATAGCGAAATCTACTAACATTTCTATGGCACAATGGGAACTGTAACAGAATTTCCTTGCATACAAATAAACATTTCTAGAATTCAGGAATTGTTCCGATGTAATATTTTACAAGCATGCATGATATGAACTTGACAACCTGCAAGTACTTAAGCGTACAGCAAGACTTCATGAAACATGTCGGTGGTACATTTTGGTATATTTTTCATTTTACGCAACCAATGTTATTGAATAATTATAATTCGAAAATTATACAATCTAAGAAAAGCAGGAGAGGAAGAACAAAAATCTATGTTCTATCTGTAGTAAATTGGTTGACTGATTTGATGTTTTAAGATCACTTTATGCACAATAAAGCAAATTGGGACTGGAAATGTTTTTTAAAGAGAGGTCCGAACCACTATGTGGCTCCACCGGGTATTGAACCCGTGACCCAAGGAATATAGAGATTAGGTAAAGCCATCCGAAGATTGCCGATCTTGCACGAACGCGTGACGTCACCGGAGAAGCAGTGAGCTCGGCTGAAGCAGACGGCCCCTAGCATTTATATGGGAGATTCAGAGAGCGAAAGTATATTATTACTTTTAGGAGGGGGAAAATAATAATTGTCATCCTCCAAGATGGTATCGAGGCATCCTTTTAATGATTAGTAACATAATTGAAAACGCGCTACTTTTAAAAGGGGGCAAAGTACATGTGAAAAAATTTATTTTGAAAATCCATATTCCTGAAACTTTCTGACCGATGCGCTACAAAGAAAGTTGCGTGTTCTCCTTTAGAATTTCGTCATTTTACAAATCGTAATATAATTTTAACAAAAACGTGGCATGCTAAAGAAGAATTAAAGAGATTAATTAATTGATTAATAGACTTAGTTTATTTTACTTCGCTTATCTGTCACATATGGCTAATCGCAAAGATGAGGATGCGTGATGATATGATGAAATTGAAGAAAGGAAAGTAACCCATGCCCGGGCGGGGATTCGAACCTGGGGGCCCTTGGCATCTTAAAGCTAACCACTTCCCCACGGAGGTCAGCATTACAAGGAAATAAACAGAAAATGACAATCATTTGGCATCTATGTTTTAATATGCGAGAAACATTTGCGAGGAGGTTATTGAAGTAACAAATAATTATTACAAGACGTTGTGATGAAAATTATTAATATATCTGAAATATCGAGAGTTGACCTTGCAGTCTCTAAATGTACTTTTAGGGTTACGCAAAACCTTTACTCAAAATTGATAGTGTAAATTTATAAGCTATTAAAATTTAAAACTTATTTCTGTTCGAAAAGAGAAACTGCCAAGTCAAATTAATATTTCGCAGAAATACATATATTTGATTTTTTTTAAATGGCTCAAGAATACAAAGATATAAGTGGATATTTGACAAGCTTGGTCTAAAACTTACAACTGAAGTCGTACGTGTTTGTGTGTGTGTGTGTGGGGGGGGGTGGCTACGTGAGGTAACACAGTGGAATATGATTCACAATACTAAAATTAAAATAAATGTGTGGGAACAATAGAAATCAAAATATGTTGTAGCTAGTGACGGCGCAATAGTAAAGATGGAGGGGGAAATCATATTTTCCCGGGGCAATCATTTTTATTATTCCGTTACATACGACACAAAAATGCATATTTTGGCTAAAAGAGCATTCATTCATTTATGTATTTTGTCGTTTTACTGGGGGCAGATAAGAAAGAGAGAGAGAGAGAGAGAGAGAGAGAAATTGTCGAACGAGAATAGGGGGCGTTCCTGCCCCCCACACCCTGTAGTGTGGTCATTGCCTATAGCTATGATGGAGAAGAATGCACCAATTACTACGCTATTAAATGAAACAGATACTTTTAAAACTTTTAATCAAATTATTTGTGAACTATGATTTAAATTTAGAGAGAGCACATACCTGTTTAATTTAATTTGGATGAGTTAATTTCTGAAGCCTGCCATTTCCGAGCCCTCTTCCGGTGTAACTACACTGCCCTATCTGCTGCGTTCAGGTGGCGGAACGAGCAGAATACTAATTAAAACAAATATGTGACAAATATATATATATATAAAAAACAACGTGTTGTAGCTATTGACGGCGCCAAAGAAAAGACAGAAGAGAAACGTGGAGAGTGCAGTGATATTTTACGGGAAGCAGCAGGCACGTATCCAGGAATTCCTTTCGGGGCGGCGGCTGAACACCATTTTTTAAAAGGGGTATCACAATTGTATGTTTACGGCCAGTGGTGGCAATTGGGTTCCAAAATGTGGGGGGTGGGGTGGACAAGGAGACAAGCATTAAGAGGCCATAGTGTGATAGTGTGGAGGCAAAAGAATGGGGAGCAACTATCTCCTAAATCGTCGCCACTGTTTAAGGCTGTCATTTTAATCAGAACGTGAAATCGGGACATTTTCTACCACTCAACTCCTCTGTTTCCATGCATTAATATTGTGTGCCGGAACCATCTCAGTATGTATGTTTGTCCATTTCTTCTCATCAGGCATCAAAACATCTATGTACCAGAAGTGTTTTTACGAAGGTGTTACACATGCACGGAATGCACAATCCACTCGACAACGCGTGATTCAAACTGTGTGCTGGGAACACGGAGACAGTTCACGAATATTTCTCTCTCATTCGAGCCTGAACACCACTAATGTGTCTTGTCCTCCCATGTTTGCAGCTCTTATAAAAGCCGAAACCCACCAAATTGTTCATATTCATGCCTAAGCACTCGCAAGTTTCCAAAATTGTCTGTTGAGTGTGTGTCGAACCCAGTATCCTTATACAAAAGTATTTTTTTTATGCCACGAAATTCTCGGATTGAATACACAAAATTTGGTCCTGGCACAACCAAATCATCACTCAAAACTTTGATTTTCAGTTGATCTGTGCAGCTTATTTCTTTTTTAATAAATCGCTCCAATGCCCAGCCCGATACTGCCGAAATATTCACTTTAGAGAGAGAGACCTTCGATCTCTTCGTCTTTCGACCCGAACTACTCGTAGCACTACTCGACGTTCCGCTGTGGTCAATGTCTTTTGCTTTGGGAGCGAACTGGAACTAGTAGTAGACTTCGTTACTTTACGGTATTTAGTCCATTTCATTTTCGAATCACTAGAACTTATAAAGCAACCAATGGACACTGACTGATCACTAATCGACTGTATGAATTGTCACACTTACCTCTGAAGTCTCCACCTATTCTGTTGTACAGATCAACCGGGAAATTGAAGCCGCGTATTAATATCCTCATTATATTCTAGAACGTTTCGCAGATATCACGATTCGTAAATATTGCCAGTAGTTCGACTCCTTCTCTTTTTCAAGAACGTTCCCTCTCTCGCTTTCCAGAGATTAAAAAATTACAATGTCCGAATCGCCCTACCTGCGGCGCTACCTTTGTTGTGCAGCTTCCAAATGCTGACAAGTCTCTTCTACATAGTGTTCAAGTTCGCTACGACAACACCGAAAGCGTAAGGAAAGTTTACGTGCAATATTATCAACAACAGGGTTATAGAACATTCTCCGTCTTGCCTTGATAAGTATTTCTCTCCTAAAATTATCGTCACATTATTCAAGAAGACAAAAACCTATTTTTATCTAGTGTAAAATGAAAATTTTCCTGGTGGAGGGAGTTCACGAGTTACGATCCCCACCTTGGATACGCGCTATAAACAATAACAGGGTCCGTAGAACATTCTCAGTCTTGTCTCGATAATTATTTATCTCCTTAAATTATCGTCACATTATTGAAGAAGACAAAAATCTAATTTTATCTCGTATAAACTGAAAAACTTCCTGGGGGAGGGGGCTCGAGACACCTGATGCCCACCTTGGATACGCACTATTAACAATAACAGGGTTATAGAACATTCTCCGTCTTGTTTCGATAATTATTCCTCTCCTTAAATTATCGTCACATTATTCAAGAAGTCAAAAACCTAATTTTATCAGTGTAAACTGAAAAATTTCCTTGGGGAGCGGGGGGCGCCCTCGAACCACCTGATCCCTACCTTGGATACGCGCTATTAACAATAACAGGCTTATAGAACATTCTCCGTCTTGCCTAGATAATTATCTCTCTCAAATTATCACCATATTATTCAAGAAGCCAAAAACCTAATTTTATCTAGCGTAAACTGAAAATTTTCTGAAGAGGGGCTTGAGCCCCCTGATTCCCACCTTGGATACGAGCTGTTACCAATAACAGGGTTATAGAATATTCTCCGTCTTGCCTCGATAATTATTTCTCTCCTTAAATTAACGTCACATTATTTTATTTGACACCACAAGAAACAAAAAATCTCATTTTATCTAGTGTAAACCGAAATCTTTTGGGGGCTAGAGCGTAAGCCCCCCTTGGAAACGTGCCTGGGAAGCAGTCACGTTTATTACAACATTACATTTATATACAATATTAAAAAGTTCTGCTTTTAGATCTCGCACAATGCCTTTTTCACAAAAATGGGCAATGCCGAATTTTTTATATTAGTCAAGCTGTGATATTTTAGATTTCTTCCGTTAGTTTTCTGATAATAGTTTTCACAGCTTTCCATAGCATTTAGGCATGATTTCAGTTGACAAGAACAAAATAATCTTATTTCAAAACATAGAGCAAAAAGAAATCCAACGCGCTTAAATTAAAACTCCCTTACATTGGAAGCCTGGAGAGAACAAAACAGGGGTTCCTTCGTAACACGATTTCTTGAAAACCATTTTACACATTTGAATCAACTTTGTGATAAATTGATTAGAAAGGATGAATCTTAACAGCAAAAGTTGTAACTTTTCCCTTGGTACTATATTTTAGAAGATATTCGTTGTCAAATTTCTCAATATTTGCATAAGGAACCAGCCTTTTCTGTGCCGAGTGTTTCGATGGTGACGTCATGCATCCACGGACAACTGCGCATACGATCTGCGCCGCCGAACGAGCACCCCCTGCCCGTGACCCCTTGATTAGAAGGCAGCGACGCTACCACTGCGCCATCGGAGAGGCTCTATAGTAAATTGGGTATGATATACAACATATTGATTTAGATATACCTCTGGGGTGGCTTTTTCAAAATTTATCACTTTTTAACATAGAAACAAACGTCTAACCTGAAAGCAACAACCTCTTCCCTTGTTATCTTCTCCTGGTTTTGGCACGTGGGAAAGAGCTCTAACCGTCGCAAGGACTGATACTTATCGGAACCCCCATGGCGCTTATCTGTTGGCACAGCATGCCTTCCTGCCAAGTTTTATAGTGGGGCGTAATGAAGGTGAAAATGGCCCCTTTAATCTTTAAGTGGTCAAAGGTTCCGCCTAACTGTTAAGACTGTATATCATGGAAAGGCCTTTTCCGAATTCGCCTTTCTTCTGCCGATAGAGCGCGCACAGGGTTTACACCACCAGATGTTTTGTCCAGGAGCGCTTCGCGAGGCCCTCAAGAACACGCCTCCTCCGGTACGCGGGCAGTTAGTGATTGACAGGTCGTAAAACCCTTGTCAATTCTTTCCTCAGACATGTCCTAGGTTTTGCTGTTCGGGTCGATTGGCATCTTCATTGCCAAAAGCTGATCTTACCATTTCGTGTCAAAAGTCCAGACGATAATATAGAGTCCTGCAGCAACAATATGTGGCTTGTAACGTACATAATTGTGAGAGCTTCTCTTCAACGAATAAGGATTCCCAGTATTCTACTATTTGACCTCCGGGGCGAGGTAGTTAGCACAGCGCGCTACGACAGCAGGGGTCCCGGGTTCGAATCACGAGTAAGACATGGATGTTTATGTTCTGAATGTGAATGTTAAAAAATATGGAACTGAGTAAATACTGATATATGAGAAAAGCAGATAAAATATGACATCGGACTGCCACGTAGTAAACCCAGGTTTCGATTCTCAGTGTGAATGATTTCAAGCGGAAAATTTTCCAACATTATCCTTGCATAAAACCGACTCTGTGAATGTATTTGATCTATTTTTATAAAACTTTCACTGATACGCAATATATGCGTTAATTTAATCAAACTTGCATATTTTAATTAATATTAGGTATAAAGCAAAATATGGCCATTTAATACCATGTGGTCCAAAAAGATATTAATTGAGAAAATGGTCAACTTTTTCTATTTATATAGCCTATATTTTTGTTGTTGTAACCCCTATGCAAGGGTAGTATTTTCCTTTATATGACTTCGTTTAAAAATTGCGGCCCTGTTTGACTTATGATTTGCGGCATTTGTAGACAGTTGCGGTAATTATGATAACTCATCTAAGAAAAATGATAGCTTGGGTAAAAAACATTGTTTTCAGTACATTTCAAGCTACATTGTATGTTTCGCGTATTTTTTCTCAACATATTGATTTTGACCAAAATTCAAAGTTTAGGATATTTTTATTAGGGAAGTTATGTAATATCAGAGTATTTCGGCTGAATTACTGTTATAGCTCTTTGATCGTTTCTTGATTCTCTTTTTCAAAATTTTGAGCCCAGATGTCTCCGATCGGGGAGCTAAAAAACTTGATATTTACAGCGTAAAGATTACTCTATGACTGGTACCTGTGAAACAAAAAAATCCAGATTGATATTTCATGGATAACAAACCTACAACAGGGGAGAGATTGGTCAAAAACAGGCATTTTACATTATTATTTACAAAGAAATGTTTGCTTTTTAATAATCATGTAATTAGAGTTATTGTGTTTATTATTTACATTCTGCGAATGGCGTAATTTGTCCGTTAGTACTGTTACGAATTAAATTTTCCTTTTTCTTTATCCCATTAGTTATGAAGAACTTCATCCCGGCTCGACAAATGTCACAAGGTCTTCAAACTAGAAAATAGACTGCTTTATGCCAAATTTAAGTCAGATTACGTGTCAGTAAGCAGTTTTTTTACCTGTCTAGACCCCTACTTCAACTGCGACATTTGTCCGAACGGGAAGTTTACCGATTCTGGCCTATGTTAACTTATTCTTTATAGAATTACAACAAAATTGGTTGCTTTGTTATTTTATTGTAATTTTGAAAAATCCAATTATGTATAAAAATATGTTTTGTTACTATAATTAACTACTTGTATTTGAAAGAAATTGGTAAAGCCACCCACCTGCATTATGCAATGTGTTTTGATGGTGTATTGGTGGGTGGGTGGTGGTGGCTCTTTGCATATTCACAGTCTCGCTTATTTATAGACGCGATGCAAATCGTCTCTATGCTCCCACGTAGTTATATAGTACAGTCCCTTGTACGTAGATGCAGCCCATGCAGTGGGAGAATCCACTTTCCTCACCCTCTCCTCCGGAAATCGAACGGCAGTCAACCTCTCCTATCGACTGTCTTTATCCTCCCAAAAATAATTTCCGAAATAAATTATGACCGATTTTGAATCAGGTGCAACACAAACAACATTGGAGATATTGAATCGGTAGAGAAAACCCGATTTGTAGGTTGTAAACTTATATTGGCTCCCGAGCGTTCGTGTATATAAACACAACCCCCACCCACCACCCCCAAATTTTTATAATTCTCGGCATTGAATTAATAATGGAGGTTAGTATATTGAATCTTTAACCCGAAATTCATTATAAAATTTTAAAATGAATTATTAATGATTTATTGATTTGGTGTTTTAAGTCCACTTTATGCACAGTAAGGCTAATCGGGACTGGGCCAGGCATGGAACCCGGGATCCCTTGATTACAAGGCGACGACGCTACCACTGCGCCATCGAGGATGCTCAATTTTTAATGGGGATGTAATTCAAATTATTAATATTACAAAAGCCTCCCCGCTATTTATTCCATCCTGTTTAATGATTACGAAAGATTGTTGTTTCAATTTAGCATGTAGAAGGATTCGAACAGGTGTACCAGCCAGATTAAATAGGCGTTATCTTCCAACGTTTTGAGCACATACATAGCAACATCATCTCATCCCTGAAGATGAGAGCAATGTATACGATGGAAGCTAACGTCGATTGACGTCGCCAGGAAAGCTACAACTCCTATGTAGAAGGGTGGAAATACAAACGAGTTGGATGAGATAATTGAGGAAATTAATGAATGATAAGTCTGATGAGATGGAGGCCAAAAAAAATATATATATATATATACATAAGAAGATAAAGTGCCTACTGGCAAGAGCTAAATATAATAAGATATTAGATGGAAAATACAAAAATTGATTTAGTAATAATTAGAGGTTATTGTAAGCGTAAAACATTGATGAATGAAAAATATGTTTTGATATGTTTAATAAGTTATGATTAGGGTGCGGATTTTAACTATTCATACTGTGCTTCAAAAGCTGCTTACTTTTAGGGATATTTGATATCGAAGCAACACGCGACAAGCGACACGTGTCTCTTGGTAACTGGCTCTCAGTAATAAACGCAATCAACCATTCAGCTTGTGTTGTCTGTTGCTTGTGTGTCCCTAGGACTGAGTTATTTTTCATACCATCCATCTTATCGCCCTTGTCTGTTGTTCGCGCATGCACAGTGAATATTTTGCTTTAGACGGCGTGAAATATCCATGACGCTTGATTGAACGCAGGTTTGTGTGACATGTTATCCTACAGCTGTGTGAAACGTGACAGGAACTGTTAATTTAAAGGAATGCCTTTCTCATTGTACATTGCATGAAATGAAACTGTGTATTTTCAGAATGTTGAAATTACTAAAGGACAGGGGTTCGAGGCTGAGAGCTTGAGTATAAATTCCTCGTAAGTAGGGGTAGTTAAAGTGTTTGTTTAATCGGGTTGGCCTGGATCTCAGGATACCAAGAATATAATGTTGAGGATTGCCTGCACTGCCCTAAGTCCTAGCTTGGCTACCTTAGTAATATTAGACGAACATTGATTGGATTGTTCTCTAGACGAACCAGTATCTTTTTATCTTCGTATATTAAAAACAATAACTACTATATTCAAGGTCTGGTGTTCAAATTTCCTGCCGATCGGAAGTATTCTGGTGGGAAATAAATATTTACAGTCTAACTTATAAACAGTGGGTGGATTTTCTTTACACCTACCATGAGATGGGTTGATACCCCGACTACTGGAGAGGGATAGAGGAGTTTCTAGGAACGCAAACCATTTCCGAAAATAAAATGGTCGCTACGCTGCGCCGCTGTTATTGTTGTTAGTTTTATGACAGTTTTGCCATTCGCCAGCTTTACTGATCTTCAAATTTAACAAGTATTATTTATATATTTTATTCAATTTCTGTTATTTAGCGTCATTTTTTAGCCAACTTTGGCTAATCGCGATGATGATGATGAAGGGACGCCACCAAGGTCTAGTATATTATTGTTGTTTTATTTAATGAGTTTTAATTGTTTCATCATTTCACAATTTGTAATATGTAAATATCATAAACCATTGCATAAGAAGAAAGTATCGAAAGACACGCATAAAATGTCGGTTCTTAGTAGTGCGGGGGAAAGGGAGGCACCAAACGACAATCCTGCCCAGCGACTGATCTATGGGGCTGGTTTCAACTCGTGAACCTCGTAGAACGGAATTCGCCTGATTATGTGAAATGACGGCGCACAGGTTCACAGTTGACACTTACGATTCATCTTTATGATTGTAATTTCGATTATGATAATCTGTAAATAATGAAGTAGATAAATAACGTTCAGGTATGTTTAAAGTAGTCGAGACCCAGAGTATGAAATACTAATGAAAAAATGAAACCTGCAGAAATGAGGTAACGGCGAGGAAGAAGAAAGATCATCCGTGTTAGATGTAGTGAAACAGCAGTATTTGTTGGTGTTTACCATAAATGTGGAAGAACTGCGCAATTAACATAAAATTTCTTGCCCGATCATTTAGCCATACCATAGAGGTGTACCATTAAAATTCCTTTGAATTATTATTACTTTTCAAACAATGTATTTATATTTATTTATTTCGTCTTCTTTTACATGGCGAAGTTAAGGCTGTGGAGCCTTTTCTTCCACTTGACCATGTTTACAAAAAAAATGAATGTGAAATAATTAAAATATTGAAAGAGAAAGAAAGAAAAAAAATATAAAATCAAAAGCTGCTTACTTTTAGGGATATTTGTTATCGAAGCAACACGCGACAAGCGACACGTGTCTCTTTGTAACTGGCTCTCAGTAATAAATGCAATCAACCATTCAGCTTGTGTTGTCTGTTGCTTGTGTGTCCCTAGGACTGAGTTCTTTTCCATACCGTCCATCGTGTCGCCCTGGCCTGTTGTTCGCGCATGCACAGTGAATATTTTGCTTCAGACGGCGTGAAATATCCGTGTCGCTTGAGGATTTCACCAATTGAACGCAGGCTTGTGTGACATGTTATTCTACAGCTGTGTGAAACGTAGCTGTTGACTGGATTGTTCTCTAGACGTATGTGTCCCTTGTTACTTCGGTCTGCAGCTACATTGAGAAACGTTGCTGTTGACTGGCTCGTTCCCAAGCGACACGGAACATTCACATCAAGCAACAAGAGCCTATTCAGTTTAAAGCAAAACATGAACGAACAACAAACAGAGTCGACATGATACACGATATTGAGAGAAAGTCCCAGTCCGAGCGACATGCGACACGAGAAGCTTATTTCAGTCATGAACAAGCTATGAAGATGTAATTGAATTCATTGTCACTCGCCCTCTTAGGGAGAACTCACACCGAAGCGACACGCAACATATGTCGCTTGGGAACGAGCCAATCAGCAGCAACGTTTCACACCGTAGCGACATGGCAGGCCGCACATGCCTACGCTCGATTGGCGAAATTCTCAAGCGACACGTGTCGCCGGTCACTTGTCGTTCCGGTGTGTTTTCTCCCTCCATCACGATTAATGTATTCACATAATATCCAAAGTAAAATATTAATGAAACTAGAATTAAAAAAATTGCAAGATGTAGGTTCCATTATTATAACATAACATTATATATAGTATAATTGAATGTGCAGTGAATTATTTTTAAAATTTAAATATCTACCTTCAGCATAGTTGTCTTACCTCTTTATGAAATATATCGGTGTTCTCTAAATGTGAATGTATTTCCCAAGCGTGTTCTTTGTATAGACACAAATTGTATTTTTAAAATGCGTTGAAGTTAATGTGACTATAATTGAAATTATATTCAGAGATCGAGACGAAAACGAGAGAGCGTTTACATAACCCGGGACAAGAACAAGATTTACAGTTTGAAAGAGGACCAGACTGACTGTCTGACTTCCTCTCGCTGTAATTTCTGTAGGGCCTCCCAAGGCATGTATCTAGAAATACACCGAACCAAGTGTGTCAGGAAAAATAATAATATGATGTTTAAGTTAAAATTATATTATTATCACATAAATAGGTAAAAAGATCGAATAACAGCACGTATTCATTATCTAGCTTACCTGTAGTTAAGATCGGCATAATTTGCATAAAAACAAGTGCCGTGGCAAAGAAATTCATTTCAAATTGATGAAGAATTGAATATTTATTGAATAAAAGAGAATTTTAGATCCGGTTAGCGAAAAGTAAAGTTCCTGATTAATATTTTATGTATATTGTTATAAATAGTAGCGTGCAATCATAAATCTTTGGTAATTGGTACTGTCCTTCTAAGCCCCCTAATTCCAATCTTTCTTCCAATAAGTTCAAAGAGTGGGCCTCCTCGATGGCGCAGTGGTATCGTCGTTGCCTTGTAATCAAGGAATCCCGGGTTGTATACCCGGTGGATGCAAGTAGTTGTTCGAATCTCACTTTAAGCTGTAAGTCCAGTCCCGATTAGCCTTTCTGTGCAAAAAGTGGACTTAGAAACAACAAATCAATCAATAAGTTCATAGGAAATTATAACCATCGATTACGTAATAAATGCTACACAAATATATTTTCATTATTTAATTTTTTCACTTGGTAAGTCTTTCTTGGGGAGGGCTCCGGACCCCTCCCCAAATAAGTCCTTGAGTTTCCATGGAATTAGTAGTAATTATCTGGACTTGTATTCAAGGGGTCTCACGTTCGATCCCCGGTAGAACTACACAGTGGTCTGGATCCCACTTTATCCTGTAGCCCCAGACCCGATTACCCTATTTGAGCATGTAATTGACTTAAAACAAATTTAATTTTGCTATAATTTATGTAAGATTCAATTGGGACAGTCTCTGTATTAATGTATTTATTATTTTGGAAAATAGAAATAAGACAAATGAAACACAATGAAAAAACAGCCGGGTGAAGGAAATCAACTTTGGATTTTCCGAAATGGTCGGAGCACGGTCAAAAGCTGCCCCCAAGGGAAAAGACAATGCCAAGGGTAGAAGAAGAAGTTTTCCAAGCCACGCCCACAGTAGTAAAACCTGGTCAGAGTCATCTATCGGCAGACGGCTGAACTTGTAGGATTTGAAAATAACCTCGCCAGCCGATGGCCAGCCTCGCCACGGCTCGAATAAAGCCATTCTCAAAGGTGTTTGAAAATGCATATCAATGTTTGCAATGGCGTATTGTCACAATGGGCCTCTCAATTTGAAAAACAAAAAAATCAGTTTACTCAGGAAGGGTGCAAGAAAGCCTTGCAAGGTTTAATTTTTACAGTAACTTAGAATCGGGCTCTATACGCCGATACAAAAACTGAGATATTTGACAGCTAATATCTATTAAAATATGGAAGTGATAAAAAAAATTCGATAATCACTGTTAAGATTCATCCTTTCTGATCAATTCACCACAAAGCTCATTCAAATGCCTCAAATAGTTTTCGAGTAAAAGTTTTCTGAATGAAGGTCTGTTTTTCCGCTGCCCATGATATGGCCTCTTAAGACCCTTTTATGGATGTGACAAATTCAGAAGGGATAGTACAATTAATCAGATCATGTGAAGGAGCATTGAAATAACTTGTCTCATGTTATGTTATTATCTGGTACATTTTGTCGGATAAACTTGGACCTCTTTTATGCATGTTCTGCATTTGTAGAATGTATGAAAAAGACCGAAGTTGGTACGGCAAAATGTCATATATCGCATGCGTAAAAGGTCAAAATTTTCATTCGACAAAAAATGGCACTACGAACCCTATAAATGTGGTATACAGACAGAGTTCTTAAAAAATAAACAGCAGATTTCACATGCTTATTTCTCACGAACTATAAAAGATAGTTAAACGTGCTATACACCAATAGATAGAGGAAGGTTCAAAGTTTTAATGTTGAAAGTTTTAATGCATGCACTCAACATGACAAACATGAAAACGGTACTCAATTTCTTGCCACACACGCATTAACTAGTCCCTAGTTATTGATTTTGATTGATTGGTTGAGATCGTGTTTTAAGTCCACTTTATGCACAGTAAGGCTAATCGGTACTAGACCTACAGTTTAAAGTGGAATCCGAAACACTATGAGCCTCCACCGGGAATCGAACCCGGGACCCCTTGATTACAAAGCGACGACGCTGCCACTGAGCCATACGGAGGCCCCATAGTTATTGAATTGATAGCTACAACAATTCGATGTGTCAGATCTTGAAGAGTAGCAAGAAGAATTATAAAACTTTGAACCTTCCTCTATCCATTGATGTATCATGTATGGCACCTGTTTCTGTCTTTTACAGTTTGTGAGAAATGAACATTTGAAATATGCTGTTTAATTTTTAAGAACTGTGTATATGAAAGGGACGTCAGTATTTTTCTTTCTTTTATTTTGAGTGCTTTTATTTCCCTCTTCGTGACTCAGAGGGAGATTAACGGATGCATATGTCCAAATTGAGGCTACAGTGGTGAAAATATTCATAATTTACACATCAAGGGCGGAAAATTGATTTTTGTCTCTATCTATGGCGTTACCGCTGTTTTGGCGCAGGTAGGCAGGCTAATCGGAACTGGGCCTACAGTTTAAAAGTGGGATCCGAACCGGATATCTAACCCGAGCCCCCTACAAGGTGACGACGTTACCACTACGACATGAAAGCCTCTGAAAAGTATTTAACTGTTAAGAGAATAATCGTGAATGTTGTTAATTTATTTATTTATTTCTGACAGAGTAGTAACACTTGCAATGAAGGAGCCTCGGGTTCGATTCCCTGTGGAAGCTCGGATGATTTGAATTCTACTTTGAACAGTGGGACCAGTTCATATTAGTTTATCTCAGTAAAATTAGGTGGACTGAAAATATAAATTTCAGTTGTTGCCGATCACAAAAATCCCAAGTAGATCTTGTCACATTACCTACACATTTAACATTGCCACAAAGAAACAAAGCGAATAGCATTGTTTAATTATAATTAATATAAAGGAAAGCTATTGTATTTGCATTCGCACCATGCCAAGAAGCCATCCATGTAAATTGATGCGCTACACGGAGATTAGCACATAAAGGGTCCAGATCAGAAAGAACTATCGCACTGTGGTTTAGAAGTCAGGTAACCAGATCTGTGCTGTCTATCGAACGAGCTGTTTTCTAATGACTTCTTGCTTATTGTCCAATCAAGCAAAAGAAATGCTTTGATTTATTTGACAATTGGAAGATATTTATTTAAAATGCATTTCCTTTTTTACGAATGGACTATGTGGAATGCCATATCACCATCTTGCTGCACCGACAACAGATTCAGTAAATTTTCCACCCTTTCATGCTTAAACGCTGTTGGAAATGCCTTTGTTTAAGCATTCACAATCAATTCCTGTGTCTTGAGATAGGAAACAAGTTTCCCTGAATATGTGTGCTTTCCAACTCGACAATAGCTCAGGTGAATGATACAGTGATTCTTGGAAAAGTCCCCCCTCAGCATTCCAGTTTAATCTTATCAAAATATGTGCGTCTGAAACAGATTCAGTACATTTTCCACCCTTTCATGCTTAAACGCTGTTGGAAATGACTTTGTTTAAGCATTCACAATGAATTCCTGTGTCTTGAGATAGGAAACAAGTTTCCCTGAATATGTGTGCTTTCCAACTCGACAATAGCTCAGGTGAATGATACAGTGATTCTTGGAAAAGTCTCCCCTCAGCATTCCAGTTTAATCTTATCATATATGTGCGTCTGAAAATCCAAGGTACCAAGCTAGACTGACATTGCAAATTTCTTCTGAGCAGGAAGATATTCTGCCCTGAGCTTGAGCTGTCTGGCATCAAGCTGAATTTACTAGTAAAGAAGGTAGGGACCATGGCCCGAATCCATGGGAGGGTCAATTGTGGTCACGGGCCCTCCCCTCCGAACTATGAAGTATTTTATTTTTACCCTATAAAAAAAAATATACGAAAATGACATGTACGATTTCGAAATTTGTAAAAATTTTCATTTTGTCCTTGCATAAATGAGTATGTGTTCCGTCATCAATTTCATATCATTGCTCATCATGATCGTCGCAATTAGACAAACTTGGAAGTAAAGCAAGGCAAAATAAACTAATACAATGACCCTTACAGTATGACTGTTCTCTTTGTGACACATTTTCGGATCTAACACACTCCTCCTTTAAACAATCCTAGTTTCGTGTCTTATCAAACTGAAAATGCAAGATGAAGATAAAAGCACAAATATAAAACTAATAGATATAATAATACAGGGGCGGCGCCAGAAATTTTCGACCGGGTGGGCAGAAGTTCCATAGTGATAGATTAGGGTGGGCAGTATAAATGTAAGACCATGTATGTGTACGTAAGACGTATGTATCAGCCTCTCTCTCACACTCCCGATTTTCCTCTTACTTCTTTTCCCTTTCCTTGTTTTCCTCTTTTCTTTTCTAATTATTCTCGCATCTCGTTCCATTTCCTTTCGCTTTGTCTCTGATGGACACAATTATTTCAAGTAAGTGTTTACCCATGCGCAGCCATACATTCTAATCACATTCTTTCATGCATGTTAATACAGTGAAATAAATGTGAATTAGGTTTAAGCTTGTGTTGCAAATACAAGGCACATACTTGATTTTATGTATTCGGCGACAATAATAGAAAGTGCGATGGTAGACAATTGTGAAGTTTCTCGTAATTTAAATGCATGTTCCTGAGCATAGTATTTTCATCGTATGAGTTTTTGACTGAAAGAGTTTTCTTACTCCTTGGGGGTCACTTTTCTTAGGTTACAACGTTTGTACAACTGACAAATCTATCTGAATGTTTGTAGTAACAGCGATTGGGTGCCAACATTTGAGGGGCAAGGACAATATACGCAGGGGTGCCCATCCCTCCAAGGCCAATGGCACATCTCCACAAAAATCATGTCCATGTCATCCGTCCCCCCCCCCCACACACACAAACAAATCATATCATTTGCGCCCTGAAACTATATCGTAATACCTACACCGAAAGTAACTTTTTTCCTTAGCTTTTGTTACAAATGATGCACCTGCTTGAAAATAAGCTGTATTCCAACACTAAGCACTATATTTTAAGAAGTGATGTTACTCATGAATATGGAGAATATCGCTCATGTCTTGTAATGCATCTATAGCATAAAAATTCACATCCACCTCAGTAAAGCGCCAAACACGCATTGTTGTAACAAAAAAATTATTGCGAGCGAAGCAAGCAAGAACATTTTTACATCCATTTCTTTGCAGGCTTTCAAGAATATTAATTTAACGGGGTGTCAATACTTTCTTAGGATCCCGGGATATTTAGTCTTTTCCAATTTCTGTTTTGGCACGTTAGGGGTCGAAAACGTGTGGATACCATATCGCTAAATAAAGTCTCCAAAATTTAATGTTGTTCAAACTCTCTGTTCACTACCGAAATCCCTTGACAATCTAAGATTTAACACTTTATCAAGAGCTTCCTATCTCCCCCTTTAAATTTAATATTCAATCCTACCACAAAAACGTCCATGCCAATTTTAGACTTAGTACTGTTGATATTGAAGACTGGATATTGCCTCCTCCAAAAAATTAATTCTCAGTCTCCACACCAGAATTTCTTCAACATTCTAAGACAATAGTAATACACAAAAATTGGATACCTTAATGCTCAATGCCCCTCTAACTAAAATACCCGCCATAATCTAAGACTTAGGGTTGAATACTGTACCCACCAACGTTTAATTCAGAAATCCCCCAAGAACCCACGTGTCAATTAAGGCCTAATGTATAAGAGTTGGATATTTATCCCCCCACCCCCTTCGCACCTTCAATAATAACCTTAAACGCTTCCTTTTCTTCATGTAATGGATTAAATATGGTGTATTTTGGGAAAATATATAAATGTTCAATTTTACATTATTTGAAGGAAACAAATCCTCCAAAGAATCTCGATGGCGCAGCCTGCGCCATAATCCCCCCTGTGGGCACTCCTGAATATACGTTTTCTTGGTAGAAAAGGTTTAGCATAAAGAGTCCATAGCGCGGGGGCTCCTCCTAATCGCCGCCACTGAATGTTTGGATTAAAATGAACGTCTTATTAGGAATGATTTAAAACACACATGGAAAACAAATTATTTGTTCAGTGTCCAATAAGTATCCCTAGGCTAATGAAAGGCTATTTTGACAAAATATCACTCGTCATAAGTAATAAACAAGTAAGATTGAGAACTCTGTTCAGAATTTAAGAGCTTTTTAGCTCTTCTTTTTCTGAAGAACTGTCATATTGAACTTGAAATCAAATAACGTATATTCGTATAATTACAATAGATAACTGCGGTCGACCAACAAACGCCCCGCGATCGACGCGTTGGACATGCCTGCTCTATAGCATACTTAAACCCGAAAGTTTATGGCTGCAGCAACACAAGCCTTCCATCTGTCCCTATCCTGGGCAAGATCAATTCATATCTTGCCCACCCGTGCCCTCCCCTGTCGCCGTCCCTGTAAGAATATCACTCGTAATTACGAAATGCTCCGTCTACTAAATTCGGTCGTAGTCGGGGCGAGAAAATGATGCAATTTTCCAAGGTAAATCGGTGAATCTTCATAACACGTTGTCGCTGGGGTGATAATAAATAGAAAAAGACGTGTCACCTCTATTTTTTCAACAGAATATTGTTGTAGTACAAGGTATCACGTATCTACCACACAAATGACAGTTCGCTCCGCCTTCCGATTCGGTCATAGTGGGGGCGAGAAAATGACGTAATAGTCCAAGGTAAATCGGTGAAATTTCATAATAGGTTGTCGATGCGGGAACCACCACAAAAATTGTATGGTATTTTTGAAAGCATTTATGGAGCATTTTTGATGAGGAAAATGCTTCACTCTAAAATGGACCTAACACTTACTGTATTATCTTTTCCTGCTCCTGGTTGCATTGGACAAAAGCGGATACTTGACAGATAAGACTCCTGTGTCGTCGACCTCCGAGGACACCTGCTGGCACCAACAGGGAGAATGAAAAGGAAAGTGATTGAACCGCCTCTGTAATAGGTTGTCGATGGGGTGAGCAATAATCGGGGAAAAGTGTGAACTCAATTGTTTTTACTGAATATTATTACAAAAGGTATCATGTATCCACCACGTACATGAAAGTTCGCTACGTCTTCCGATTCGGTCGTAATCGCGGCGAGAAAATGATGTAATTTCCCATGTTATTTCTTTGAAATTTCGTAATAGGTTGTCGATTGGGTGGGTGAAAATCGGGGAAAAGTGTTAGGTCAATTTTTTTTACTGAATATTATTACAAAAGGTATCATATATCCAGCCTGTACATGAAATTTCGCTACGTCTTCCCGTTCGGTCGTAATCGCGGCGAGAAAATGATGTAATTTCCCATGTTATTTCTTTGAAATTTCGTAATAGGTTGTCGATGGGGTGAGCAATAATCGGGGAAAAGTGTTAGGTCAATTTTTTTTAATGAATATTATTACAAAAGGTATCATGTATCCACCCTGTACATGAAAGTTCGCTACGTCTTCCGATTCGGTTGTAATCGCGGCGAGAAAATGATGTAATTTCCCATGTTATTTCATTGAAATTTCGTAATAGGTTGTCGATGGGGTGGGTGAAAATCGGGGAAAAGTGTTAGGTCAATTTTTTTTACTGAATATTATTACAAAAGGTATCATATATCCAGCCTGTACATGAAATTTCGCTACGTCTTCCCGTTCGGTCGTAATCGCGGCGAGAAAATGATGTAATTTCCCATGTTATTTCTTTGAAATTTCGTAATAGGTTGTCGATGGGTGAGCAATAATCGGGGAAAAGTGTTAGGTCAATTTTTTTTACTGAATATTATTTCAAAAGGTATCATGTATCCACCCTGTACATGAAAGTTCGCTACGTCTTCCGATTCGGTTGTAATCGCGGGGAGAAAATGATGTAATTTCCCATGTTATTTCTTTGAAATTTCGTAATAGGTTGTCGATGGGGTGGGTGAAAATCGGGGAAAAGTGTTAGGTCAATTTTTTTTACTGAATATTGTTATAAAAGGTATCATGTATCCACCACGTACACGAAAGTTCGCTACATCTTCCTATTCGGCCGTAATCGCGGAGAGAAAATGATGTAATTTCCCATGTTATTTCTTTGAAATTTCGTAATAGGTTGTCGATGGGGTGGGTGAAAATCGGGGAAAAGTGTTAGGTCAATTTTTTTTACTGAATATTGTTATAAAGGGTGTCATGTATCCACCACGTACACGAAAGTTCGCTACGTCTTCCCATTCGGCCGTAATCGCGGGGAGAAAATGATGTAATTTCCCATGTTATTTCATTGAAATTTCGTAATAGGTTGTCGATGGGGTGGGTGAAAATCGGGGAAAAGTGTTATGTCAATTTTTTTACTGAATATTATTACAAAAGGTATCATATATCCAGCCTGTACATGAAATTTCGCTACTTCTTCCCGTTCGGTCGTAATCGCGGCGAGAAAATGATGTAATTTCCCAAGTTATTTCTTTGAAATTTCGTAATAGGTTGTCGATGGGGTGAGCAATAATCGGGGAAAAGTGTTAGGTCAATTTTTTTTACTGAATATTATTACAAAAGGTATCATGTATCCAACCTGTACATGAAAGTTCTCTACGTCTTCCGATTCGGTTGTAATCGCGGGGAGAAAATGATGTAATTTCCCATGTTATTTCATTGAAATTTCGTAATAGGTTGTCGATGGGGTGGGTGAAAATCGGGGAAAAGTGTTAGGTCAATTTTTTTACTGAATATTATTACAAAAGGTATCATATATCCAGCCTGTACATGAAATTTTGCTACGTCTTCCCGTTCGGTCGTAATCGCGGCGAGAAAATGATGTAATTTCCCATGTTATTTCTTTGAAATTTCGTAATAGGTTGTCGATGGGGTGAGCAATAATCGGGGAAAAGTGTTAGGTCAATTTTTTTTACTGAATAATATTACAAAAGGTATCATGTATCCACCCTGTACATGAAAGTTCGCTACGTCTTCCGATTCGGTTGTAATCGCGGCGAGAAAATGATGTAATTTCCCATGTTATTTCTTCGAAATTTCGTAATAGGTTGTCGATGGGGTGGGTGAAAATCGGGGAAAAGTGTTAGGTCAATTTTTTTTACTGAATATTGTTATAAAGGGTATCATGTATCCACCACGTACACGAAAGTTCGCTACGTCTTCCCATTCGGCCGTAATCGCGGGGAGAAAATGATGTAATTTCCCATGTTATTTCTTTGAAATTTCGTAATAGGTTGTCGATGGGGTGGGTGAAAATTGGGGAAAAAGTTTAAGGTCAATTTTTTTTACTGAATATTGTTATAAAGGGTATCATGTATCCACCACGTACACGAAAGTTCGCTACGTCTTCCCATTCGGCCGTAATCGCGGGGAGAAAATGATGTAATTTCCCATGTTATTTCTTTGAAATTTCGTAATAGGTTGTCGATGGGGTGGGTGAAAATTGGGGAAAAAGTTTAAGGTCAATTTTTTTTACTGAATATTGTTATAAAGGGTATCATGTATCCACCACGTACACGAAAGTTCGCTACGTCTTCCCATTCGGCCGTAATCGCGGGGAGAAAATGATGTAATTTCCCATGTTATTTCTTCGAAATTTCGTAATAGGTTGTCGATGGGGTGGGTGAAAATCGGGGAAAAGTGTTAGGTCAATTTTTTTTACTGAATATTATTACAAAAGGTATCATATATCCACCCTGTACATGAAAGTTCGCTACGTCTTCCGATTCGGTTGTAATCGCGGGGAGAAAATGATGTAATTTCCCATGTTATTTCTTTGAAATTTCGTAATAGGTTGTCGATGGGGTGAGTGAAAATCGGGGAAAAGTGTTAGGTCAAATTTTTTTACTGAATATTATTACAAAAGGTATCATATATCCAGCCTGTACATGAAATTTCGCTACGTCTTCCCGTTCGGTCGTAATCGCGGCGAGAAAATGATGTAATTTCCCATGTTATTTCTTTGAAATTTCGTAATAGGTTGTCGATGGGGTGAGCAATAATCGGGGAAAAGTGTTAGGTCAATTTTTTTTACTGAATATTATTACAAAAGGTATCATGTATCCACCCTGTACATGAAAGTTCGCTACGTCTTCCGATTCGGTTGTAATCGCGGCGAGAAAATGATGTAATTTCCCATGTTATTTCTTTGAAATTTCGTAATAGGTTGTCGATGGGGTGAGCAATAATCGGGGAAAAGTGTTAGGTCAATTTTTTTTACTGAATATTATTACAAAAGTTATCATGTATCCACCCTTTACATGAAAGTTCGCTACGTCTTCCGATTCGGTCGTAATCGCGGCGAGAAAATGATGTAATTTCCCATGTTATTTCTTTGAAATTTCGTAATAGGTTGTCGATGGGGTGAGCAATAATCGGGGAAAAGTGTTAGGTCAATTTTTTTTACTGAATATTATTACAAAAGTTATCATGTATCCACCCTTTACATGAAAGTTCGCTACGTCTTCCGATTCGGTCGTAATCGCGGCGAGAAAATGATGTAATTTCCCATGTTATTTCTTTGAAATTTCGTAATAGGTCTTCGATGGGGTGAGCAATAATCGGGGAAAGGTGTTAGCTCAATTTTTTTTACTGAATATTATTACAAAAGGTATCATGTATCCACCCTGTACATGAAAGTTCGGTACGTCTTCCGTTTCGGTCGTAATCGCGGCGAGAAAATGATTTAATTTCCCATGTTATTTCTTTGAAATTTCGTAATAGGTTGTCGATGGGGTGGGTGAAAATCGGGGAAAAGTGTTAGGTCTTTTTTTTACTTCCTACTGTTACACAAAGTATCAGGTATATCCCACGTAAATGACAGTTCACTCCGTCTTGTAATTGTGGCGAGAATATGATATATCGGCGAGAACTTTCTCGTACCCCTGGCAACCTTGAGCGCGCCGATGCCCTGCAGCGTTTTCCTGGATGTCGATGTCGGTAAGTTATAGAGCGTACATGATACGCGAGCTGGATTTTTTATATTATATAAGCTGCAAGAATTTAAAAACACATGTTGCACTTCATATGCTCTTATTTCACTAAATAATAATTAAATAATTTTTTACATTTTCAGTCTACATTTTAACCCTCATCTTCCCACGTGTGGTCTCGCAGACCGCTAGCGTTTATTGTTATTCTGTTGTTTATGCGTAGGGGTGGGGTAGGAGATTGCAGCGCTGTCTAGTTGTTCCTTCCCGAACCCTGCATTGGTTTACGTCGTCAGTAGCCACTTGAACGTGACCTTGAGCGATATTTATAGCATTTTCGTGCTTAGCTGTCTCAGAGACCTGACCTGGGCGTCATGGATTCATTACCCGGCCCTTCCTCTACTGTGTGTGTTACAGACCCTGATTTTGAGGATAATAATAATAATAATAATAAATTTTCTTTATTTACTACTACTATTTTATATACTATTTTACATACTATTTTAAAATGGTTTGAGGACCCTTTAAGAAGTGATGTAGGATCAGATAGTGACAATGTAATTGAAAGTGAACATAATTCAGAATTGGGTGAAAGTGAAGATGAATTTGTTTTGCCACCTGTGAATTTCGGGAGGGGTGTCCCGTACCCTCTTTAAATGCGTCCTAGCTATTATCACACACTTACAGCTCTTTTGAAGAGTCCCGTGGTGGCGAGGCTTGTCGGTGCGTCTCCCTTCACGATGGTGTCCAGCTTCAATGCCTGGCCGATCCTCACAAACTCCACCTGCCTCGCCTCTTCTTTCCGGCGGGAGCCCCGCGGGGGGTCTGGAAGGACGTCGCTGAACGCACGGCGGTTCAGCATCGTCTGCAACAGGAAAAAGTACAAAATCATCAGCAGGGTTACAACTTAAGATTAGTGAAAAAGGGCTTAGGCCGTGTCCGATAAGTGCAAGACCGTCAAGAATGGTCTCGCAAATCTTGGACTGGAAACGGAAATCTTTCAAATTGCACTTCGACTGCAGCGCCAAATACGATCAGTAGGTAAATCCACGAACATAGGTTTTGCCCGCGTTTTAAACACGTGTTTTTCACCATAGAAACCACATAGCACTTTAAAAAAGTTCTTATACTTAGATTTCAACACATTAGAAAAACTACAACCAACATCTGGCTGACTTTAGACTTCCACGATTTCAAAGAAGGGAACAACGTGTGCAGAAGTCTAGTAAAGAAGACTACATTGCCGAGTCCTACGTGCTGCGAACTCGAATGCTCGTTTAATTGGAGCTTTCGAACTGCACCAGAGTGCGCGTCAAATCTCCTGCATATGACCTTCAACGGCTGAACAGCACCAGCGAATCACAGATGTGCGGCGTTGCCTAGTTCAGAACCTGTTTCACCTCGCTACTCTCTTTTCCGTGTGAGATTTCGACATGGCACCGCTGCAGTGTGCTGCTATTGGCTATCACCATATGCAGGAGATTTGATGCGCATTCGGGGTGACGTCACTTCCATGCGCACAAGACAGTACATCAAACCTGCATTTTGGACCTTTCGGAGAGAGCCTAAGACACCTAGATAGGCTGCAAAGAAATCTTCACGAGTCGTCTTACCTGGCGGCCCCCGACATGTAATGTGTATCTTGATAGCTTATTAAAGAACAAAGGTTTATCGAGAATTTTCCATCGGGTGGAGTGTAGATTTGTATTTAGGAGGCGCAAGGGTAAATTTACAGACAAAATTGCCAAAAATTGTGCTCCTGCGAGAATAATTAAGAGGGTTTTTGGAGGTGTGTAGGTAAATCACTGTTCAAGAAAAATACTGTGGTGGTGAAATCGAAATTTTCAACCGTAAACGAGCGGTTAGAGCGTGGGTAATACAATCAGATGTTTACCATGAAATTCTGCCCCAACGTTGTCAAAATGTCCAGCATTCTTCAACACATTGTTGTCGCCTTTATTCAGTGTCAAGTGTTTGTTTCACCATGTAGACGAAAAACATTGGTCGGAAGTAGCGTGCTACTGTAGCTAGCTACAAAATTTGTAGCTGTAGCGGCGCTACATTTTGAAAATTGTAGCTGTAGCTGTAGCGAAGGTACAAAATTCCTGTAGTTGTAGCGAAAATTTCTCTACAGCTACATTTCTTCTCAGAATTTTGAATGTGGCAACAGCGTAAAAAAAATCGACAATAACGCTTACTTTTGCTGGAGGTTCATAAAGACAAAGTCTAATACATGTAAATACAGATAATCTAAATTATACGTAAATATCTTAATATCGTGCATTATAGGTATTCGCGTAATTTATTTCATTAGTATCTGAATAATTCCAATATCCAGATAACTAACTAACATACCTAAGTATATGGATATATTCAGGCGCAGTGCAAAAGCGAGCAATCCATTCTCCACTATAATGACAAAGCAATAGTGCCAGCAATCAATGAGTCAGTACGTTAACAGCATTGATTATTGTCAGTATATGGGATCTCAAGAAATTATTGTTACAAGAACTTTCTGGAACTACAATTATTTTCGTCATATTTTTTTCACAAATTTTAAAATTACAATACGTTTTGAACACTCGGGCTTACATGTCAGTTTCCTCAATATATTTTATATTTTAAAAAGTACGTCGGTTATTGATTTTCCTGCAGAAACGACAATTTTCTTTAGTTAATATACAGTTTCCAAATATATGCATTTTTCCTACTTTTACGTCGCTTTTCTGTAACTTTCACTAATCATGAAAGTGAGGATGAATGTAACTCAGAAAAGAAAGAGACCAAACCTTGCAGTGCGGGTGGAGAGCTAAATGCCCCCTTATATTGTTGGATTTTGCATTACAGTCACTGAGGAACCTTTGTTCCATAATGTAAAGAGAATACAAAATTACTCTTTATGCAAATTAATGTGAAATATTAGTGACACTGTAATCGAAGAAACCATTCAATACAATCAATGGATTCCTATTTGTCGAGTATGAAACAACTGTTTTTGACTCAAAAAAATATAGACAGTTTAAAAAATGCACGCAGTACTCTGCAGAATGTCCTACACAAACAGTACAATCTCTATAGTGGAGCAAGCCTTCCTTTGTAGCAAGTAGTGTCCGAGACAAGACAAAATGTCGGGACATGAATGAAAAGGAATGGACTGTCTGATAGCCTTGCATCAATGGTTATAAAATTAGAATTGCCAAATATTGCAGACTGCATAGGCTACCTCTGGAAACTGTCTCTTCCCAGAAACAAGCCATTAATTTGTGCAAGAACAAAATCGAAATTCTTGCAAAATTGGAAAAATCATGAACGTTATTTTCGTAGGTTCTTATAGGTTCAAATTAAAATGTTTCATAGCTCGAGGGGGGAGGGGTGGCCCCTCCCTAGGGTATGGGCCTGCGATATGGTTATTTCAAGTTTTTTTTTATGCAGAAGTAGCAGAAAAGTAGCGAACAGGAGTAGCGTAGCGAGCTACTTTAAGGTAAATGTAGCTGTAGCAAAGCTACATTCTTGGAAGAGTAGCTGTAGCTGTAGTGAAGCTACATATAAAATGTAGCGTTCTGATCACTGGCGAAAACCGTACACAGCGAAAGCAGAGACGTAATATTTAACATTGATGAAGATTTTGATAACGAAGCAATAGAGGAAAGTTATACATATGGCAACACGGGGACACTCGAGCACAATCAAAGGGGAAGCGAAAGAAATGACTCTGCAGTTCCCGAGTGTGCTGGGGTGGTTCTCATCTTGGTTAAGATGTACGAATTCAATTATGTCTCCATTCTTCATCGTTTCAAGGAGATAGTTCGACACGTGAACGTTAATTTCTAAGGACATTTTAATTGTACTTAAACTTATATTATATAATACAAGTAGTTGTATTGGTGATATTATAAACTCAGGAAAGGAAGAGCTCTCCCCAAGCATATTTGGCTATACTTAAAACTAGCTCAACATGCCCATATGAGGTTTTTGCTCAAGTGTAGCACCCTCTCTAATCCAAGATTTTTGTAAAAAAGCCCTCATGGATTCCATGAGAAAGGAAGAGCCCCCTCAGATTGATGTGCCTATACTTACAAAAAGGCACTTCTGTGAGATTGTTGTCCATAAACTTGTTAAAAATATGCCCCTCTTGATATTTTTTTTGGCCACACTTAAAACTAGGCCACAACACACCCACCCACACCCACCCACACACACATATTTACTTCCGGTCCACTTCCGGTCCACTTCCGGTTTACTTCCGGTCCACTTCCGGTCCACTTCCGGTTCACTTCCGTTCCACTTCCGGTTCACTTCCGGTTTGACTACTTTCGGTCCACTTCCGGTTCACTTGTGGCCTATTTCTGGTTTATTTATATTGCATCATGCTGTGCAACATCCAATAAATTATTAGATACGTGTTGTTTTCTGATTGGTTGCTTATGACGTAATGTGATTATGTGTTATATTCTGATTGGCCTATTGTTTCAGATGTGTTGTTTTCTGATTGGTTGCTTATGACGTAATTTGATGATGTGTTATATTCTGATTGGCTTATTGTTTTAATGCGGTCCGTGCTTAGGGTATATAAAGAGATTTTGCATTGCATATCAGCCAGTATTGTAAGAGCTGTTGAAGAGTAAGGTTGTATTGTTCTAGTGCTGCTTATATTTTTTAAATACAAAAATATTGCAGATTTGTATAAATTGAATTACAAATCATACTGCTGAACCCAACTGATCCAGCATAGAGATTTGATTTGAAACCCAAGAAATTTTATATAAATACCAAAGCCAAAATTATTAACACACACATACACACACACACACACACACACACACACACACACACAGCACTGTGCTGAACCCAACTGATCCAGTATAAAGTTTTGAATTGAACCCCAGGAAATTGTATATAATAAACAACAACAAAAATGCCGAATCAAAAATATTGCAATCAGTGCAATAAAAATATATTTAGCTCTAATTGGGCCAGACACCAAAAGATTTGTAATCCGGACAAATGCAGAGCTCCCACAAAAATTTGCCCCAAATGCAATAAAAAATACAGCATGCAATACTTCACATATACACATAAAAATACTTGTTCTGCACAGTCATCAATATTGCCCCCACAACCATCCACATCTGGTCTCAAAAGGAAGCATGAAGCACCTATTAATGCCAGAGCAGCAAAGCAGCCACGCTATGAACCTATCCATAGCAGTTTTAATGCTCAACTTAGGGATTATCGGTTTGTATCAGAGCCAAGATGTGGTATTCAGAATTTTTTGAACAGTAAAAAACCTGATGTACAGGCAATTCTAAATGCACAAAATGGCTCTTATAAGCTCTCTCTCAAATTGTTTGTGCAATATAAGAAGCCAAACGGCACAAAATTTACACAGCCCCACATGACAGAAACTGTACCAGTATATTCAAATGCAAATTCAGACACAATAATAAGCAGTTTGATAGATCAATTGAACATTAAACACTCTGAATTTGCTGGAAAAGAGTCTGGATGGAGCCTATGTGGCTCTCCACACAGGTTATATGTTAATATTTCTGAATTCAGCCCATTACAAGGTTCTACATATTTGCCATTACCTATCAATATTAAAAACAGAAGAGCCGTGGTTAATATAGAAAATAATGATAATAAATGCTTTTTGTGGTGTATATTAGCTGCTTTGTTTCCAGTTTCAAGGAATCCTCAGAGAATAAATTATTACAAACAACATGAACATGATTTTGACGATGCAATGGAGGGTTTAGAATATCCAATGACTGTTCAGAATATTGATAAATTTGAAAAAAAGGCCCGGGATATGAATGGCAAACAATTATCTATTAATGTATATATTTGTTCCACTGGCCGTGACAATTGCTTGATAGAACCTCTCAGAATCAGAACAATTGATGATGAATCTGCTATTCCAATTGATTTGCTCTTAATTGAAGGGGATGACACACACCATTACACTCTGATACATAATCTTCTAGCTTTAGTGAGAACACAACTAGACAAATCTAATAGAATATTCAAGTTGTGCGGAAGATGTTTAAGTGTATTTGATGGCAGGAAAATGGTGAATGGGGTTCGGGAAGAGAATACAGAAATTGCTAAGAACAAATTAATTGAGCATCTCAAATACTGTGGCAATCATAAACCTGTTCATATGGTGATGCCAATGCCAAGTGAGAATTGCAAATTCAAAAAGTTTGAAGCCTTGTTGGAACACCCAGCATATATTGTCTGTGATTTTGAATCAATCCTCAAATCTCTTGCATCCTGCAATCCAGATCCTGAAGAATCTTCTATTACACCATACCAGCTACATGAACCTTCCAGCTTTTGTTATGTGGTTGTACAGGATGGTGTTGTTACCAAAGAATATTCATACATGGGGCCAGATGCCATCAAAATATTTGCACTTAAAATAGAAAATGAGTGCCGTAACATAGCATCTAACATCTTATTAAAACCAAAACCCATGTTGCCTTTAACAGAGGATCAGATTAAAGATTTCAACAATGCAGAAAAATGCCCGGTATGTGATTCTGAATTTTCAGATACAAATATCAAGGTACATCACCATTCTCATACAGATGGTAAATTCTTAATGGCCCTGTGTAATAGCTGTAATATTAAAATCAAGAGACCAAAATTTGTCCCCATATTTTGCCATGGAGCATCCAATTATGATTTCCATCATCTGATCAGATACGAGGGGTTTGAGAAGCAGAATTTAAATATTTTAGCTGAAAATGATGAAAAATATATATCTATTAGCAAAACAATTAAAGTTAATAGTGTTCCTATTCACATGAGATTTCTTGATTCTTACAGATTTTTATCTGCTAGCCTGGATACACTGGCCACTCAATTATCTGATGATCAATTCAAAATCACACGTGCATTGTTTCCAAATCAGGATCTGAAATTAATTAGGCGGAAGGGTGTATATCCCTATGATTATGTTACAGATTTTTCTAAATTTGATGAGTGTTCTCTGCCACCGCAACAAGCATTTTACAGCAAAATCAGAGGATCTGGAATCACTGATGAAGATTATCACCATGCCCAATTGATGTGGAACAATTTAAAATGCCAGACATTTCGTGATTATCACATGGCATATTTGAAACTTGATGTGACCCTCTTAGCAGATATAATGCAGACATTCAGAAAATCTTCTATGCAAAATTATGGACTGGACCCAGTGTATTTTTACAGTGCCCCGGGCCTAGCATGGTCTGCAATGTTTTTAAACACTAAAAAGCAATTGGATCTGATCCAGGATCAAGATATGTATCTGTTTATGGAGGAAAATATAAAAGGAGGTATGGTGCAATGTTCTCAGAGATATGCCAGAGCAAATAACAAATATATGCCTGATCATGATCCAGCACGGCCATCAAATTATATATTGTATGTAGATGCCAACAGCCTCTATGGTCACGCAATGATGCAAAAATTGCCATATGCAGGGCTTGAATGGGTTGAAGATTTTAATATTGAAGATCTTCAGAACTATGATGACCGTGAACATGGCCTCTTCTTAGAGGTTGATCTGATATTTCCAGATTATTTAGATAACAAATTTTCTGAGTTGCCCCCAATTCCTGAGGTTCAGTGCTCACCTGGCTCTAAACAAAAGAAGCTCATGATGACACTGGAAGCAAAACAGGGTTGTGTCATATATTACAAGAACCTCCAGTTCCTGATGAAACATGGTGTTCAAGTGACCAAACTTGGCAAAGTTTTGAGGTTCAGGCACTCAGAATGGTTGAAGCCATATATTGATACAAACACGGAGCTTCGAACATCTGCAAAGAGCGAATTTGATAAGGGATTGTTTAAATTGATGGTAAATTCTGTATATGGCAAAACAATTGAAAATGTCAGAAAACATACCGATGTTAAAATAATTACTGACCCCAGCCTGAGCAAAAAATTGGTTGCAAAGCCCAACTTCAATTACAGAAGAATTTATGATGAGAATATGGCACTTTTCAACATGAAAAAAACAAAGATTAAGTTTGATAAACCTATTTATGTAGGGGCTGCAATATTGGAATTGTCCAAATTACATATGTTAACATTGTATTATGATGTGTTGAAACCTTTTTATGGTGATAATGTAAAATTGATGTACATGGACACGGATAGTTTTATTCTTGATATTAAAACAGAAGATGTTTATCAAGATATGTCACAGCCTGAATTGTTTAAATATTTTGATACCAGTGAATTGCCAGACCATCTGAATATTCAACCCCACAACAAAAAAGTGCCCGGCAAGTTAAAAGATGAGACACTTGGTGATGTTATTGTGGAATTTGCTGGGTTAAGTGCCAAGATGTACAGTTTTAAAACATGTAATGCTGTTGTCAAAAAAGCCAAGGGCATTGGCAGAGTAACTGTGGAAAAAGAGCTCCAATTTGAAGATTATAAAAATTGCCTCAAATCCCAGAGTTTAATCAGAACATCAGAATCCAGAATTCAGAGTGTGGATCACTTATTGACTTCAAATGTTGTAAGAAAAGTGGCTCTGGACCCACATGATGATAAGAGATGCATTTTATCATGTGGCATACATACTCTACCATGGGGTCATTGTGATTTGAAAAATGGGAATCAATGCACAAGCACAGAGCATGATTTGAAATAAATAAACATGCCTATGAACTTATTTGGGTTCAAAAAACAGGCTATTATGGAGCTGCCAACACCACAAGCCTCTCCTGATAAGCTGTCTAAACTGAGTGGCTTTTTAATTATTCACCTGAACAGCATATTTACAGATGTTGATGATGAAACAGGCAAAATATTGTACATATTTAACAATAATTTAAATTATTACCAATTACCTGTAGGTGGGCAATTGCAATTTATTACAACCCCTGAGGGTGATGTTAAAATTTCAGTAGGGAGAAATATTTATAGAATTAAGCACTCAAACATGGTTTCTGGCACTGTTTATACTGTTTCTGCTGGTGACTGCTTATATATTGAGGTCCCTGGATCCTATGATAAGCTTATACCCTTTTTTATAGAATTAAGAATCAGGTATTCAATAATAAATAACTACTAAACAAAATGCCTAATGATATTTTTGGCCACACAAGACATGAAGATCACAGTGATGAGATTCTGATGCTTGATGTCAGAGTCAAAAAATTAAGAAGTGATTTACAAGCTTTACAAACCACACTCAATGCCAGTCTTCAATTAGAAATTACAAATTTGCAATCACAATGCATGGACCCTCTTCTTAAAATTGATTCTGAACTTAAATTATTGCTTCAGAAATATACTGATTTGGCTACATTGGATAATTTTCAAAGTTTGGAAGAAGCTGTAGCAGCTCTTCAAGCCAAATTTAAGACCCAGGCCACTAATTCTGAGCAATTGAAACAGCAATTGGAAGAGCAGATAAATAATGTCCAGGCACAGCTCCAAACAATTGTCAAAAGCATAAAATCACAAGAAGATTTTGATCTAGTGATTTCCACTCTAAAAGAACAGATTCAGTCACTCCAAATACCTAATCTGGACCCTCTGAACAATGCCATAGCCGAGGTTAAAGAAAAAATTGAGACACTTGAAAATTTTTTGAACAATTTGCCATCTTCTGATGCTTTAAGTGCAATAACTCGGAGTGTGGCAAATATTAAGCTGCAACTTGAAACATATGAAGATTTTGGAAAAATTCAAAGTTCCATAACCCATCTTGAAGGTACAATAGCAGCAGTGCAAAGTGATTTGGCAAATGTACTTGAATCCCGATTGCCTGGGATTGTAGATACCCTTGTCAGTGTCCAGCAACAAATCACAAAGCTTGAAAACCTCAACACTGAATCTGAACTGTCTCATTTTCATCACTTGATAGATGATATCCAAACAAAACTTGAAATTTTACAACAATCCACACCCTCTCAGGCAGATATAGCTCTGCTCCAAAATGCTATGCAAAATGTGGCTGATGCATCTGAATTAAACACTGTGAAATTGGCACTTGAATCTTTGCAAAATACAGTATCAAATCTTCCTACATCACAGGAACTTAAAAATATTAAGAGAGCAGTGAATCGCATATTGAAATCAGAAGATATCAAGAATATCCAAGCAGAGATCAAACATCTCACTCAGACAGTGGCCACTCTTCCAACCAATTAACATATTAATGAACTGCATGCCCTGTTTGAGGATATCAGAAGGCAAATCCATGATCTTACAGCTCAAAATTCAAAATTGGCAGTTGTTGAAAATTTGCAACAAATTGTAGCTAATATCAAGCAACAGCTAGGGACCATGGAATCCAATCAAGCAAATGCTCTGTCTGTTTTTGCCACCCAGCTTCAAGATATTGTGCAACAATACAAAAAACTTGCTGTTGACATAAGAATCAAGCCGGGGCACGATGAGATTGTTAGGACTATCAATGAGCACCTTGAATCTGTAACAAGCAGATTGCTTACAGCAGAAAAAGAAATAACAGGCATAATTGAAAATCCCAAACATTCAGTAATTCTTGAATTGTACAGCATCCCCAACAAAGAATATGATTCTCCATTTACACCAGGAGGCAAAATATATATGCTGTCCCCTGCACAATTTTATTACCAGTTTTTTGTTGGGGGCACATTGAGACCAATCAAGATCAAATATTGGCTACAGCCACAGGCACACCACTACCCTACATTATCAATAACAAATGCTGATAACAAAGTGAAAATCAGCAGTGTGGAATTAGAGGATTTTACAGACCCCAATACATTAGAAACAGCCTATACTGAAGATGATGGCACTTTGGAATTTAAAATACAGATAGGGGACAAATTATATTTAGAAAATCCTGCAGTATCAGCTGCTGAACACCCTATAGTTGCAATATTCTTGTTTACATATTATGTCTAGACAAATTATTGTTGAATTACACAGACAAGCCAGACATAATTTTAAGAGACTCCCAGTAGTCACAAAGGGCATAGATGATTTATGGCAAAGCGACTTGATTGAAATGGCAAGTGGGCAGTTGAAAAACTTAGACAAAATCAACAAGGGCTACAAGTATCTACTCACTGTAATAGACACATTTTCAAAATTTGCCTGGGCTGTGCCACTCAAATCCAAGACTGGAAAATGTGTTACAGAAGCCCTCAGGACAATCATCAATCAGAGTGGAAGATCCCCGCGCTATTTGCAAACAGATAATGGCAAAGAATTTTATAATTCAGTGTTTCAACAATTTATTAAAAGCCAGGCAATAAAACATTATTCGAGTTACAGTGATCTCAAAGCCTCAATTGTAGAGAGATTCAACAGAACCTTAAAAAATCTTATGTATAAACAATTCACACTTCAAGGTAATTATAAATGGATTAATATTCTTCCAGAACTTCTACATAAATATAACAACTCGGTCCATTCCACAATCAACATGAAACCCTCTGAAGTAACTTCATCTGATGAGCAAAAATTGATCAGCACTGTTTATTATCCTAAATATCAGCCAACAACAAGAAAGGCCAAATACAGGGTGGGTGATCAAGTAAGAATCAGTAAATATAAGCACTTATTCAAGAGAGGCTTTACAAGAAACTGGAGCACAGAATTATTTACAGTGGTTCAGGTTAAACCCGGGACCCTTAACACATATATAATAAAAGACCACCGAGGAGAAATTCTCAAAGGCAGGTTCTATGAACAAGAGCTCAGCAAAACTAAACAGCCTGACACATATCTCATAGAAAAAATTATTCGCAGAAAAGGCAACAAGTTATTTGTCAAATGGCTGGGTCATCCGGAAAACAGCTGGATCGATGCAAACAAAGTGATAATATGAACACCTGGGATGTTATAAAGAGGCTGCCAGAACCTGAACAGCAGAATAAGAGAAATGGCAAATTGCTACCTGATAATATTAGGTGTCTTATTGTTGGGCCATCTGCTTGTGGTAAAACTACACTAATGGTTGATAATTTTTTATTGGCACCCAACTGGTTAGACTGGAAAAACAGGCACTTGTATATCTTCTCTAAGAGCTTGGAACAATTAAAATATCAGCAGCTGATGAAGCTATATGATGGATTGGATATAGCCACTTTTGAACCAGATGTTAAGCCACTTCATGAATGTCTCGATAATTCTGTTGTTGTGTTTGATGACATTATACTGGATAATCAAAACAAGGTTAGAAATTTCTTTACACAGGGCCGGCACAAAAACATTGATTGCTTCTACCTGGCACAGACTTTTTCAAAAATACCCAAGCAGCTGATCCGAGACAATAGCAATTTTATATGTGTATTTCATCAAGACCATACCAACCTCAAACACATACATGATGAATATGTAGGTGGGGACCTGAGCTACAATGATTTTTCCAAGATTTGCAGCAAGTGCTGGAACCAGGACAGTTATGGGTTTGTCACAATTGATATGACAAGAACACCCAATAGTGGCAAATACAGAAATAAAATCAACAATTTTCTAGACGTTGAGACGTATATAAATAAACATGAAAAGGCCAATAATTGATGATCTTAAATTAAGAGATTATCTTGTAAAAAGATTTAAGGGATGGAAATCAGAGAACCGAGGAATTTATGAAAAACACAAACAAACAGAACAGCCTGTAATTGATGCTATTAATAATTTAGGTAAAAATATCAAAACTGTTACAGAGCAAAATCAAAATTTGCTCACAGAGCTTGTACCTGTAGCTGCAAGGAACATATTAGATTATCCATTCACCCCACTTTCCAGTATTCATACACCTAGTCCTCCTAGAAGAATTGAGGCTAGTCAGGATCCTATTGAATTGGGTCTTCTTGCTCAAAAATATTTAACCACACCTAAAGACAATAAAGATGAGGTGTTTGGCTTATATGCTGACACAGAGCTTGATGGCAGCATCATACATAGAATTGGCAATTTCAGAGTAACATTTATGGGAGATGATATAATTGTATATTCAGAATCTCGTCTCGGAGAAAAAGGTGCTTTTGTTAAGTACTCCGGAACACCTGGATTGTGGGAACTGATGACTAGGAAAAGGCCTGGCAGCTATACAGATCAAGATTATGAGGATTACAAAGAAATATTAATAAAATCAGATGCTCTGTACCAGAACAATGATCCCACACAAAAAAGAGTCAAGTCTAGCAGTGGAGCAAAATACAACAACTTAATCAAGCCCATATGGTCTCAGATCAAGACTGGAAGTGGAATCAAACAATACAACACCCTGCCCAAAGAATTTGTCTGGGTTGATGATGTCAGGAAACTTGTAGATAGGCTATTGGTGATAGCTGGGGAGGAAAATGCTGGGAACCACAATTTTTACAATGAAAAGGTTGGAATTATGGACATGATAAGCACAAAATTGTCTAATTTTATAGTGAATGACACTAAGGGGATTGGATATCTCATAAAAATAATTAATACTCTACCACCTAAATTTTGGAATATTTCTGAGGGTCGGGGCCTTGTTAATGACATTATAAACAAGCTGCCATTTGAACTACATATTCCAGGCTATCAATATTGTGGTCCAGGCACAAAACTAGATCATAGATTAAACAGAGGTGATCCTGGTGTTAATCCCTTAGATGCTGCTTGTAGAGACCATGACATAGCATACAACACACATTCTGATCTTGACAAGAGACATGTTGCAGACAAGAAATTAGAAGAGGTTGCATTTGGCAGATTTGTAAGCAAAGATGCTTCTTTGAGTGAAAAAATAGCAGCATTGGGAACCACCATAGCTATGAGCACCAAACAAAAACTGGGGTGGGGGTTGTGAATATGTATATAATAAACCTACAATGAAGGCCAAGGGTGTTATGTATCAAATACCTTATGCAGGTCTCAAATCTCTTAAAACTATTGACAGTCTTTTGACCAAAAAGCAGCGCAAGAAAAAAAGCTCTTGTATTGCAAAGGGGCATGGTATGAAATTATTGCTTAGTACCCCCCAATTAAAAAAATTGCAGCAATCAAGAAAAAAATCACATGTGGGGGGATTTATATTTACCATCCCTGCCATCTTTAGCTGCTCTCGGGGCTGTTGGGAGCTTGGCGGGGGGGTCAGCTGCAATAGCAAAAACAGTAATAGATGCCAAGAAAAATAGGGCAGAATTAGATGAGCAGAAGCGCCATAACCTGGCCATGGAGAAACAAGGCAAAGGTGTTAAGAGAGCCATGAATAAGTTTAAAAAAAACAAGAGCCGCTTACAAACCAAGATATTGAAGCTTTAATCAAGCCACTGGGCATCAAACATTTTAGAGGTGTGTACATGTCTGATTCTTTACCAGAACAACCACTCAACAAAGAGTGTGGCATTGTTAATTTGGATGAGTACAAAAATCAGGGCACTCACTGGATTTGTTATCTTAAATATTTAAAAAATGAGGCATTTGTGTTTGATTCATTTGGAGGTGTTCCACCTGAAAATTTAATAAAATATCTAAAATCAACTAATCTTTATTACAATAATGCCCGTGTTCAAAACTTCAAAGATGTTAATTGTGGACATTTGTGTTTATCTGTTCTTAGATATATGTCTCAAATAAATAAACCATCAATTGAAAATTTTCAAAAAGCCTTGTGGTATTTAAAACATCATGGGGGTATTCCATCTCACCAGCCAAAATTCAATATTGAAACTCAAATTGCATGATGACATTGTATATCCCAAAACAATAGCTCTCAGGGCATTTTACGGCATGTACTTGATCCCTAATATTACACACCACAACAATACAATTGCAGTTGGTGATGAAAAAATTGTCATAACTCCAGGGCAGTATAATCTATCCACTCTAAATGCTCAATTACCCAGAGGTGTAGTGTTAAGTCAAAATTCTGTCACTCACAGAGTAGAAATTGTATCTGCCACAGAAACAGTAGATCTGGGTACCATAGGAGAGCTGTTAGGATTTGAGAACAACACAGAACTTGAACCAGGCATCAAACACACTGCTATGAATATACCTAAATTCTTAGCCATAGAGACTCTGAATATTCACTGCAATGTGGCTGAGGGTATGATCACCAAATCGAATGGCATAGGCACTCACAAACAAACAGGCATCATTGCAACATTCAAGCCTAATTCTGAATTCATGGAGCCCATCATCTACAATCCATCCCCAACATTATATTTTCCTGTGTGTCATAACAGAATAGATAATATTGAATTGATGGTCACTAATGAAAAAGAAGAATTAGTTGATTTTGCTGGAGCCACAACAACTGCTATCATAGAGATTAATATTTAAATAAAAATACATACAATGGAAAATATTGAGAGTTATGAGCTACAATCATTCCCTCCAAACAGGAGGACATTTGCAAATTTAAATCAACCCAACACAGAAATTGAGGTTGATCTTGATGTAGGGGATGGATTTATACACCCCCACAGAGCAGATTTATACATCAAATTTGATGTTGTAAAGCTCGATGGTACCGATTATCCGGCAAATTCAAATATAAGATTGGTTGATAATTTTGTGCCGCATCTATTCTCTGAAATTGAGATCAGAAAGCATGGCGTTGTTATAAACAGAGTGGATTATCCCGGCATTACCTCCACAGCTTTGGCTACATTAAAATTATCCAAAACCGAGGCTTCATACTACAAAATAGGAGGATTCGAGGCTGGTGATAAGATATTATCTAAGAACCACACTGTGCTGTTCCCCATGCGCCTGTTGCCAGGATTCTTCTCAGATTACAAAGAAATTATGTGGAAGGGTGGGTTAAGAATCACATTTAGAAGAGCTGCAAATGATAACAATGCTTTGATGAGGTACAGTACAATAAACCCCACAGGAGAAGCTCTGCCTAATACCCTACCAGATGCAGGCAAATGCATTATTCAGACCATGGAGCTAAGAATCCCTGTTGTTGAGTATGAAGCCAGCTATGGTCTTAAATACAAAGCAGATATAATAAAAAATCCACAGATTCCTCTACAATTTTATACATATCAATGCGTACAGAAGCCTGCATCTGGTACATATTATGAGTTTGATGCTACAAATTCATTCTCCAGTATTCAATATGACATGCCTGATTTTGTGGTGGTACTGTTTCAGACTGGAAGACACAACAATCAGGAAAAAAATTCAAGTAAATTTGATAACTGCAACATCAAGAACATATATCTTAAAAATGGCAGAAATGAGGTATTTCCTAGAGAAAATTACAATTTAGACATGTCCAAGGATGATTTCCTGAAATTATATGAGGCTTTTACGGCTTTCAAGAGGGTCACTACTGGCAATACTGACATGTATTACACACCTGATGAATTCAAAGCACAGAGACCCATGTTTGTAATCAATGCTTCAAAAAGAAAACAAGTTGTAGTGAATGACAGGACAAATATTAAAATTATCTGTGAATTCCATGAGGCATTACCTGATAACACCATATGTAGTGTTATTCTCATAGGAGAAAAATCATATGTTTATGATGTAAGAAATGAGAGAGTCACGGAGCAATTCTAGAGGGTCTCTGCATATTACATTGTTTTAATATTGGATTGAGGCTGGGGTCCAATTAAACTTAAATTGGAAGTAAATATGTGTAGGTATGGGTGTGGGTGTGTGTGGGTGGGTGTGTTGTGGCCTAGTTTTAAGTGTGGCCAAAAAAAATATCAAGAGGGGCATATTTTTAACAAGTTTATGGACAACAATCTCACAGAAGTGCCTTTTTGTAAGTATAGGCACATCAATCTGAGGGGGCTCTTCCTTTCTCATGGAATCCATGAGGGCTTTTTTACAAAAATCTTGGATTAGAGAGGGTGCTACACTTGAGCAAAAAACTCATATGGGCATGTTGAGCTAGTTTTAAGTATAGCCAAATATGCTTGGGGAGAGCTCTTCCTTTCCTGAGTTTATAATATCACCAATACAACTACTAATACACATTATATAATATGTAATGGCACTTGGCGTGTTCCACATCAGGCAAAACGTGCAACATGCATTTAAATGACTTAAATAATTAATTTTTACAATTGGAGTAAGTCCCAGGAGCAATTTCTTGCTTTAATTATGTAAATATACTAATTACACTTGATACACACTTCCAACACGCCAAAAAATTCCTTAACACCCCCGTAAAGTTTTCCACATAAGCTCAATTTATGATAATTTTGACTAAATTTATCCTTACACCCTCATATACACGAACTTACACCCCCCTCAGATGGAAAATTCTGTACACAACCTTCACGAAACTAGTGCTCCTCAATATGACCCAATTTCTTCCCCAAATTATGACTCATCCAACATCTCAGTCCAAGAAATGACAGTGGCAACTCTAAATGGGGGACAGGGTGGGTCACGGTCTCCGAGAAACGTCGAACCCAGCTTTCAGGGAAAAAAGAAAACAAAACTCAATGTATATAAAGAGATCATTAACACCACATTACAACTTTCGAACCCTCACCTCTTCTAAAAATTTCTAGCCTCCCTAATGAAAAATGCACAACGCGTTTCCAATTTCCGAACTCAACTTCCTTTTATCCTGACAAGGCTGCAAATCCCAAAACCGGGAAGTAGGTAGCAAGTGCATACCTCCTGTTGCTTATAGTAGCCTTTTCTTCCTCCCATGCCATTTATACAGTCTCACTCTCTCTCTCTCTCTCTCTCTCTCTCTCTTTCTTTCTTTCTCTCTCTCATTGTAACCCACACGATTCCTGGGGAAAGCAAACTTTCCCTTTTCGGAGCGACACATGCGGCGAGCTGGCCGTCAGAGCCACCTGTTGGGAGAATGAAGAGGCGGCGCAGAGCGGGAAATGGGTTTTCCCCAATGAAAAAATAGAGGCGAAAGTCTTAAATTTGGTTTTCTTCCTCCTCCTCTCTCTTCGGAAAACGTGTTAGCGGCAGCTCTACCCACAGTTCTCAGAACAGTCTGTAAAATAACTGGGATAATTGGCTGAAGGGCATTCTCTCCAGTTCCATGACACAAGGGGCAGGTTGTTCGCTGAAGAGGAAATTGAAAACTAACACAACGTCCGCTCAAGTTCTGTAGTTCTCCAACGTGACACCCTTCCTCTACAAGCATCCCTGGAAGGAAAAGATTGAAAGGGAGAAATTTATCCCTCTTTTAAAAAATCCGTGCCTTGCAGGGACGTAGCTAGGTTCATCAGTTTGGGGGGGCCCAAATGTCAGAAATTCATCGATCAAACCATTAAGAAATTTAACAACAACCAACATTATGTATGGATGTGGGTATATATGTATGGATATGGGTTCGAATCCCGCTCGGGCATGGTTGTTTGTGAATGTCCATTCGTCAATTTCAACACTCATCCCCATCTTCGCAAATTAGCAAAGAGGCACAAAACGCGAAGTAAAATAAAATAAATTAATCAATATATATATATATATATATATATATATATATATATATATATATATATATATATATATATATATGAGAGAGTGAGATAGAGAGAATGAGAGACAGACAGACGTTGTTAAATTAAAATCAACTCTCATATACACACGCATGCCACTCACCATCGTACGCAGGATGTATTGTGGATACATTTACTGCTTTGCTTCATTGTTATCCTCCCCTTTTATTCCTACGATAATATCTAGTTCTCAAAACTGGCTTTAATCGCGGCGTTGAGGACGAATGATGATAAGATGAAAGACAATCACGAAGGAACATTGGCAAGACAACAGGACCCGTCATAGGATTACACTGGCTGTGAGTCCACATACCGGAGCCTCATTAATCTGCAGCAATGTAGTCCACGGTATACTACGTGGAAGAAAGGTTGATACTTGAGCGCCCTCCGCAAACATTACTCCCTATTATAAATAATATTGGTGTTTACTGGGATACCGCAAGCGCACACGTGTGTGTGTGCGTGTAACAAAAAATAATCATTACGCAATATTAATAACCATGTTGGTATTGAGAGTAGAATTTTATAGAAGTGGATGTTGTCTTGTCTGTTATTTCAGTTTTCATAATGTAACATAAACGCCGACATAAGCCTTGAGCGGTGTATACTTGCGCCAAGATAACTGAAACATCGGAACTACAGACTTCCCTTCCTCTTTCTTTCACCCTGGAACTTGTATGCTAGGGTGATGGATCTGTAATATGGTAATATAACTCCAATAAATCCTCAGCTTGACATGTCATAGATCTATATATAGTTTATACCAGAATCGAACCTAGCACATTTAATTTCGAGGTGATTGTGTTACCCACTACTTTCGGGGAGGTCCCTGTCTGTTTTCCAACTGGTTGTGAACTTCAAGAATGATGACGCTGGACAATAAATTTTACATACGTTTATGGTATAATTTCTTAAAAAATAATATTGTTTGTGACTGCAGAACTAAATATTTGATGGCACTGGATATAACAGATGTCGCACAGTTATTGGCTAATTTAATTTTTATGCGTGAGCCGAACGTGGTTTTTTTATGCACCCAAGGATGCTACTTTCCTTCAGCCCACTTCTACAGTTTTTACAAAATTCCGCTTCTGACATGTAAGCGTAATACGTTATGAAACCAGATGCCCCAGTCTCTTTAGGCATGGGTGTACTATGCTTGTCCCATCACCATTTCTTCAGTTCATCATTCATCATCACCTCCGCGATTAACGAAAAGCAACGAAAAATAACCAACCTAGAAATGGAATTAGAAAACGTTCTCTCGAAATTGCACAAGTGAGTACACTACCTCATGGGAAGAAGATATCCGCTTCTGTGAGTAATGATTGATTGACTTGCTTTATTTTACTTCTCTTTTTGTGCCACTTTTGGCTAATTTGCGAAGATGAGGATGAGTGATGATATGATGAAATTGATGAATGAACGCTCACAAACATCCATGCTCAAGCCAGGATTCGAACGCAGGACTCCTGCCGTCGTAGCGCGATGTGCTAAGCACTCCGCCATTTTCCTTGAGTAATTATGCAAATGATAACAGAAACCGCTTTAGAATTTGAAAAACTAATGTATCTAAAGCGTGTAGATCATTGTTAATAATTTAGTACATCGTTATCTTTCATGAATGAGGGTTGGCTTATTCTTAATTATAGCCATGTGTTAGCGGCAATCCCCCTCCTCCTGAAGTTTTATCTTGCAACATACGTACATCTATCACGCACCGCACTATGACTGTCTCCGTAATCTGAGACAGGAATGAAAATTGTTTCCAAAGAGCTCCGGAAGCAGAAACGTCGATCCAGAGGGACATTTGTTACCGCTTAGCAGTCAATCGGCCGAATTTTGACCTGGCAGGGATGAAAAGTACATTTTCAAAAGACCTCCGAATTCCCTTAACGGGACGGGCTATAAAATCATTAGCGGCATCTCCTGCGTTGCATCTGTTTTCGACAGGTAAGAAGTAGAAAAATGAGTACAAGTCTTACTTTGGCGTTCATGCCACGGGAAATTTGGGAGCAGTGTTTCAAACTCTAAGCAAAATTTACTGAAGAACACTTTTGCAATATTTGCCATCAAATTAAAATTTCCAGTAAAATACAGAAACATTTGCCGGGGACATGTGGGCGTTTGCGGGGGCCAGTGCCCCCGGGCCCCCCTCTAACGACGTCCCTGGTGCCTTGCCAAGGAATCACCAAGCTCATTACATATGCATCGTCATCACCCCAGCGCTGCAGTGGTAATATTTGGAAACTGAACTTTTTAGATGGCCCTCGTACTATTAGAAAAAAAAATGAAAAAACTTAAAACTTGTTCTGTCCCAACTAACACATTTGCAGCAGCTACCATTAAAACTAACCGCACAATTGCATCTTATACAGTGTTTGACTCTCTACAACATTCCCCTCAAGTTTTTGTAGGGTTTTCGTAATGGCGTAATCAAGGGGTCCTTGGATTGATCCCCGGTGGAGGCATAATGCACAGAGGTTCGGATCCCACTTTAAACTGTAGGCCTTAAATTCAATTTTTTTCACTTCACACGAATAGGAAGAGATCCAAGAGGTAAGTTATCGAGTAATGAATACTATGTGCTGCTAAGTCCTGGCACGCGGGAGACCTGGGTTCGATCCCTGGGGTGGGTAATTTCAGGTGGAAAATTTTCCAGCATTACCATTACATGGAGCGGCTCTGGGGGCAACCCTGGTGTGAAGCGACCGGAGCGTGGTGGTGTAGTATTTTATTTATGAGTGTTTTATTTAGAATTTTATTGTTGGGGGTATACCTTTTCTTACTTGTTTTATTTAAGGGTTATTTTTTTAGGGTTTATTTATATTTGGGTTCGGGGACTTTACCACGTGATGTTAACACCTCCTAAAATGGCCGAGATTGTGAATGCCCGAGGGCTTCACCTCCACATCACCCCATTTGCCTTTATGGTATGTTGCAAGTGCTATACCTTTAGCTTTACGGGAGTTTTGAAAATCGAAAGCACTCAAAATGGGGTAATACGTGTTTTGTGTTTTGATATACTACTCAAAAATATAACAAAAGAGCGTTTGCGCATCTTCCCTCTCCATAGCGCATAGCGTTCGTCTTCTGTTCTTTCCCCGACGGTGCTGCCGTCGGTGGTCGCGAGGAAACGACCTTGCAGTGCCGCCATACTGTCAACCATTTTTAACCCGCAGCTGTTACATCTTGTAGTAGTATGTCTATGACTCCACTCCACGCGCGAGTACGATGCAAAGGAGACGCGGTTATGCGCAAGTCCTTTAGCCTGTGGTCCCAATACACGAGCATGGGCGTCGAGAGGGAACGAGGGTCAAACAGTCCGTTGACGGTCTCTCCCCTTGAAATTGGAAATTGGCTTGACTGATTGTTTTGGTTTATTTTACTTTACCTTTCTGCCACTTTTGGCTAATGGCGAATATAGATGAGACATGATGAAGACACACTCTCAATGAACACCAATGCCCAGGCTTGAATTCGAACCCGGGACCTCTGGCGTAGTGGCACACTCTGCTAACCACTCCCCCATGGAGGAAGTCAGCTGAAATTGGCAACGTTCATTTCAAGTTGCAAAAAAGAAAAAAGTTGTTATTTTCAATTAGTCTGTAAAGGTCCCGGGTTCGATCCCCGGCCGGTTCAAATCCGAGAACTTTTCTAACGTTGGAAGCGACCCCGGCGCCCACCCATGGGTACCTGGGGGAAACCCTGGGGCGTGGTGCTGATCACATCAAACCCACTCACGACCGGATCAAGAAAGTGTGGGGCGTTACCCCCAAAACCCTTATACTCCTTCATGGCGTGGTGCTAAGCACAAGGGAGCACTTTACCTTTTTTTACCTGTATTCCATGCCTCCCCGATGGCGCAGTGGTAGCGTCGTCGCCTTGTAATCAAGGGGTCCCGGGTTCGATACCCGGTGGAGGCACAAGTGGATCGGATCCCACTTTGAACTGTAGGCCCAGTCCCGATTAGCCTCACTTAAGTGGACTTAAAACAACAAATCAATCAATTTACCTGTATTCTAATACAATAACCATAAAAAGCACGTATTTTTGTGCTGTGGTAACAAAGACGTATATTTAAGCTTACATTTGAGTTTCTATTTGTTGTCGCTTTTCTGCACCTTTCGCTAATCGCTTTGATGAGGATGGGAGGATTAGAGGAAATTGATAAAGGAACACTCGCAAAGAACATCCATGCCAAGGACACGACTTAAACCCGATAACTTAGGTGGCGAGGTCGAAAATCGACTACTAAACGTTCTTGGCTCCTGGACTCGATTTTTAGTGACTGCATAGAATGTCGTGCATCTAACAGACAGAATTTAGCAGGTTGAAGGAACGTTATTTGCACCGTCAGAGAGATGACGCATTTACGCATGTGTGAGCAGTGTGCGTGCGTGTGGAAAGTCTGCGACTTGGTTCGCAGTGCTACTGCAGGGCTGGCGATCTGTGTATTTAATCGAGGTAAATATGCAAACGAACGGGACGATTGGAAGCACTCTCTTTGACGGCAAATGCAGCGTGAACCATCCGCACTGAACAAAGCTTCATTAGGCCAACGAGCGACTGGGGATTGAGAGCAGTGACGGATCTACAAATCTTGTGCCACCCCGCAAAATGTAACCAAAGGCCCCCCTCTACACACACACACACACACATATATATTATTACATACATATGCATACATACATACACATACGCATATGTGCCCATGTGAGTTTTGTGTAATTTTTGATCTCACGTTGACAAAGCCACCACATGTTTAAGAGCTTAGATGTTGATTCAAAAATCCCTTAACTCCCCCTATAAAAAGTAATGGAGTTAGGCTGGGTACAATTGGTCATGATAGAAACAGGTTAGGCTTAGGCGAACCACATTGGTGTGTTCCAACCGGACGTCCGCCATATTGAATTCAACTCAACATTTTTAAATGATTGATTAATTTGTTGTTTAAGTCCACTTTATGCACAGTAAGGATAGTCGGGACTGGACCTACAGTTTAGAGTGGGATAGAACCCGGGATACCTTGATTACAATGCGACGACGCTACCACTCAATTCTTTTTAAATGTGAAGGGGGTGATGTGTATATATGACACTGTTTTCTCACACCTGGAAAATGATACATTTCTTACAATCATGCAGTCGTAACGTATACCTGATTAATGACAGGTTGAAGAAACCTCAACTACTGCATTTCTCGTGAAATTCTAGCCTGATTTGATTCTAGTCTGATTGCCACGCGGGAAGCCGGGGGTGGGTAATGTAAGGGCGGAATTTCCCGGCCTTTTTCCTCGCATCTAGCGGCTCTTGGGCCCACCCAGCCTCAAATCAATGGTACCCATGGGAGGGGGTAAAGGCGACCGCAGCTTAGTGCTGATCACATCACCACCAAGATGGCCGACATCGGAAATATACAGGGCCCACATACCCTAAATGTGCCACGGTGCTATATGCACACGCACAGGGAACTTTACCTTTACCTGAGTAACTACGTTTATTTTTTACATACGCATATACGAACCCTCTACTACGCCAATGGCAGAGGGCCCCCCCTAAAGGGTTACTTGCTTCTGCCCCTCCCTCCCCAGCGCTTGTAGATCCGGTACTGGCAATGACGTTCGTTTCAAGTGACTGCAGGTCTGGGAAGTTTGGGGAAAATATCGATTTCCGAAAGTGCTTGAAGTGGAAGGACAATTCAGAATTGTTTGTAGGAGGGAGATAATATAAATCTTAATGTTATACCTGCCGTAAGTGGGTCCTTTATAAAATGGAAATAGGCGTGCGCAGACCTTCTGATTAAGGGGGACAAAAACATAGGCGCCGACTTACAGGGGGGCAAGGCACTTTCTGCCCCCCAATTCCTCAAGAAGTATATACATTATAGCTACAGTACATAAAAATATTGTTGTCAATCTTCCCCCCCTCTCCTCTGGGCAAAAACCTTGATGAAAGGTCAGTCTGGAAAGGGAAAAAAACTCGGTATGAATTAAGTTGACCGGACCAATCTCCGATTTTCTTCATATTTGACATACTTACTAATTGAGGCCTGCTAATGACGAATCTGAAGTTAAAATTTGTCGGAAACGTCTAGAAATTGCAAAATAATTGCGAACCATTGACGCTAGCCCCACGAACCATTGGCGATAGCCCCACGAACCATTGACGTAAAACTAACGCCTTATTTTAGCTTATTTTGCAATTTCTAGACGTTTCCAACAAATTTTAACTTCAGATTCGTGATTAGGAGGCCTCAATTAGTGAGTATGCCAAATATGATGAAAATCGGAGAGGGGTCCGGTCATCTTAAGTCGTTCCAAAACCTCATTCCACCTACTGTTTTACTGTATTGATGGTTACGAAACAGGAACGTATAGTGTGTGAAAGTATATAGGGCATAGACGTTCGGAAAGGGGGGGGGGCAAGGAGGCCCCACCTCCCCCTGGAAAATGAATGCCAACCTGAAAAGTACATATTTCACATATAATTTGATTTCAGTCACAGTAATTTACATTAATTATTATAATGGGGATGCACGAACGTAATAATTCCGAACAAGTGGTGTTTTTTGAGAGCAATATGCCTCGTTTACCCCCCTGAAAAAAAAATACCTTGCTTGCACCTTCATATAAAAATTCTGCGGACGGTCATGATTAGGATGCAATTGCCCCCTTGCCCACCCCCGTGCGCAATTCCCTGGATTAAACGGAAACTAACGCAGAAACTCAAATCAAATGAAGCTTTCATACGAACAATTTTGCGTATTCCAGATTGCACTCTTCAAGAAAAAAATATAACATTACATTAATAATAAATGTGCTGTCCATGTATGTTCGTTCGTGTACTACTGTATTAATGAAATGGCAACCACTCACTTTCCGGTTTATTTGAGATGCAGATCGTACTCGTGACACCAACGAACTCTGAGGAAAATACGCGGACGACGGAATACCATTAAATGTAAACACAAACGACCCCTACTTTACATATATAACTTACATTTCACGCTATTTATATGGTCCAACATTGCCCCACTTTCTTGCAACCACACAATTTCACTCACTCGATGATCCCAGCACAAGTTCTGCTGCTGACTGGGTCGTCCTCGTCCCTTTCCTGTTCCTTCCGTTGATAGACAGTGACGTGCACTGAGGAGTAGCTAGTCTAGCAGAGATAAATTAATCAATCTCACATCTCTAGTTATTTTCAAATCACAATATTTATTGTCTTGAAGCCTCAGTTCATATGCATCACTTCTTTCCACGCGCTTCTCGTCCCTCGATGTGATCAACTGGCAAGGCTGGATACCCTAGCTGGCTCTTCCTCCGCCTTACCAATTCTAGGTACAGACAACCGCCCGAAGGGAAAGGAAATATTTCTGCTGTACCTCACTTGCCCCCTCGCCCCCGGCTCCAATGGTTAGAAGCCAGTGGTTTCAGGTCCTCCAGTCTATCTCCTATAGGACAGATAGGGGATTGGTTTCCCTTCGATTCCTTTGTAAATCCTCTAAAGAACTCAGGGGAAAATTTTCTGCAGTACTTATGTTCTCTGTATTTACACAACATTTTAAACGTTGTACAATATGTATGTATAATATGGGATGTAGTTTTATTTGTATATGAATGGGAACGTACTTCTATTATGGGCAGACAAAAATGTTATGGTTTCTTTTCTCTTTTTTTTCAAATATGGAATATATAATGATTAAATAACAAATATTTGCTCACGCTCTCGTTTTAGTAGTGTTTTATTTAAATATACCAATAATTTGGCCTCCAATAAAAAAATGGGTAAGCTAAACAGTCATAAATACGGATGTATTAATTTGGGCAAGAAAACGCGCGTTCTAATTGTTGTTGTTGGTTTAGTTTATTTCACTTCACCTTTCTGCCACATTTCGTTATCGCGAAAATGAGGATGAGTGATGATATAATGAAATTCAAGAAGGAACCTCACAAAGAACAATTCAAGCCGGGATTCGAACCCGTTACGAGCGCGCACTCTTGTTCCTATGTGTTGTACACTCACGGACACTGCCAGCTTGTAATGATTCCATTGAAAGTCAATGTATTTATTACAAGCCAGAAGTGTCCGTGACTGAACTCTGCAGTGAATAATGAAATAATTTGGAATGAAAAATGTATCCCCGAACTCAAAAAGCCAAATGAATATCATTGAAGAAAGTAGAATAAAAGTGGGTTTTGTTACCTGTTTATCTCCTCTAATATATTGAATTTTTGCCACCTCCCATTGTTTTTTCTAGCTGTATAGATTTAATCGCGATAAGTAGCTAATGAGCTTATGGAAGTCACGAGAGACAATCATAAACAGAGAACTCTGGTTTCCTGATTTCACAGTGCCCTGCAGATGCACTGGGAGGAAATTATTTGTATTTTCCCCCCTTTCTTTAGCGTTGCTTTTCCATCCATAAATTCTGCCATGACGGTGAACGTTGATTAAATTAAACGGATGAAGAGTGCTTACAAAGGAACACTCATGCACAGGCCAGGGCTCGAGCCCGGGTCCTTTAATACCGAGATCGTGAGATGGAGAAATTAGGGAAATCAAGCAATGCAAATTTTTTGGGAAAACGTTAATCATATACAAATACGGTGTTTCAAAAATTCAATTGAAATTTACGTACCACCGAGTAAATACGCGGTTTGCTTTACCCATACCCACGTATCCGAATAGTTAGAGCTTTCCACTCATCTTTGTTGTCGGCCAACCTCCGTGGGGGAGTGCAAGTGACCCGATGGAGGCACATAATGGTTCGGATCCCACTTTAAACTGTAGGTCCAGTCCCGATTAGCTTTTATGTACATAAAGTGGACTTAAACAACAAATCAACCAACCGCGGGGGAGTGGTTATCACTGCACGCTACGACACCAGGAGTTGCGGGTTCGAACCCCGACCTCGCCATGGGTGTTATTTGCGTTTGTTTCTTTATTAATTTTATTGTATCATCTTCGCGATTAACCAAATGTGTCAGCGACGCTAAGTAGCATACAAATCAAATCATTGATTGATAGTTTCATTTGGTTTGTTTTACTTCGCTTTTCCTACACTTTTGGCTAATCATCAAGATGATACGATAAAATTGATGAAGGGACAAACACAAATAACACCCATGCGCAGGTCGGGGTTCGAACCCGGGATCTCTGGCTTAATAGTCAAATCAACATGTTTTGGATTTTCGAAAGTGGGTGGGACTAATGTGTGCTTCTCTTCAGTAGTCCTTCCTCATTTTAAAATCCTTTCCTTTCTTTGACGTTCTATTTTTAAGAATTCTGGGCCCTACAGGGGGGAGGGGGGAATATGACCCACACCAACCTCCCTTGGGCACGCCACTGATTGCTACCCCAAGTGTCGACATCACCGCACGTCACTGTTGATAGAAGTGTTTGGCCTTGAATGTTTTACAAAGAGGGTGCTGCCCTCTGTTCAGGCGGGAGCTTCGGTTTCCACAAATGATCTCGTGAACAAAACAAGGGTGTGGTCAGAAAACAAAATCGGTAAAGTTTTGACAGACGTCACAATTTCCACAAACGGTATATACCCATCAAGGAGGTATTAAAGCCATAGTAACGCATAGGCCCAAATTCGTCTAGAGGTTTAGACAGCCATATCACTAAAGATTCCGTAAGGAAGGCATTTTTGGACGTAAAAGATTGTTTTATTCACTAATTTGGAATATTTATAATGTCGTTAAAATCAAATGTAAGTATTTAAGTAAATAGCAGAAAATATAACGTCTCCATTATGTTCAAAATGTGGCGTACAGATGGCACTGAAGTGGTTTCTTGCTAAGGCCATGTTTTGCTTTTATAGTAAGCAAAATTTTGTTGTGAAACAATGAATCCGAAGCGTAACCGCAAGTATCTGAAACGCTACGTGAAAAGATGAACTCATTGCGTACCTTAAGAATCTATTTCAACACTCACAGTTCCTAAATACATGTACGTAAAAATTTCGAAATATTACAAAAATTTTCCATAAGTGATGGTTATGACACTTCTGGGATACAAAACTAACATTTTTAAAATCCCAGTACCATAATTTCGGTATCCCACATGCTCTTAGAAATTTACAAACGGTTGAAATGTGTGCTGATGATATTTTTCCTGTCACTTGCAGTGAACACTCACCTCACTTTCACCGTACTTTCCGATCTATATTCTAAGTATTTGAGCGACTTTCGATTTAGAAAAAAGTTTTCATTACAAAATAGCTCAGGCAGCTGTTTATTTGTGGATAATGAAAGATATGGACCGCAGTGCGCACGGAACCGTCATTTTGTTATATTTCTGTTTCATTTGTGCCAGATTGATGGAATCATTATTAATTTTGCCACCAGAGGTCAATAGAATCGGTTACGCAATGACGTAATAAGGAAGCCTGGGTGCAACCTCGCAGCCCTTCAGGCAGTGCATTTTGGATTCTGACCCAGAGAGAGGAAGTTGTTTATCTCAAGGTAGACACTTTGTGAAGGTGTCCGAGGAACCACGATATGGAGGAGAAGGATAAGTACTTTCCGTAATGTTTTAAGTTCCGAACTTGCACTCACTCACTCAATTATATTTTGTTCATAATCTTTCTCTTCTAGGGGAAAGTGGGGGAATTGCGACCACCTAAGGGAGATTTTAAAAATCTCAAAAACTGTACGCAGTGAAACAAAAAGAAAATGTGGGCCTGAAAAAGCAATGTTTGTAGTACATCTCTGCGTATCACTTTGCTCCCTGTCGTTAATAGTTATATCTGTAAACGTCAAAAAGTAACAATGTGCGTGTGAGCGCAATTGCCCTATTGGTAGGGTAATGGCACTCGGTAATCATTCTAACAGTAAATCAATACTATACTATGTACTATACAGAAACTATATCTTTAAGTACTTATATTTATTAATATGCAGATACAAATTAAATTGAGCACAATTTTGCACAAAAATGCACACATGGGACGCTTATTATGAGAAACGTCTTTGCACCCTTCATGTTCCCATCACAAACAGCGTGAGCGTCATTACCCGATAGGCGCCATATTATGTTATTTGTTTCTCGTCTCATGAAGAATCTCAAATGTTTACTTTATAATAATTAAGAAATAAACAGGATATACTATTATTATATCTGTAAAATTTTCAAGACTCTAGCTTAAACGTTCCGTCTACTTACCTTGCACTTTTTTCCTTCCCAATTTTATAAGAAAATATGACGAATTCGTTTTTCGCACCCTGCTTCTTAAAAGTCAACTCCACATGTGCCGCCTTTTGTTTGGTGCCTCGTAGTACTGGGTTCTAGATGTCAGCACAGGTTACTCTTCAATAACACCCTCCGTAACGACTACAGAGGGGTGAGCGCCATTGCCCGCTGAGCGCCATTCCCCCACCTTCCCCTATACTACGTGAAGAAGTGACTTGACAGTCAAAAGACAGATTTAGTTCATTATTACACAGGGCCGCAAATTAAATTCAATTTAATGTTGTTTTTTGTTTAATAGGTGAACTTTATTATTTGTGCCATGCTGATCACGAATATGAAATTAGTTTTTCTCTATCACGCAAGGTTTTCTTACAAATCAAATTTCAAAATTTGGGCTTTGTCCAATATTGCATACTGTTTTATTATAATTTTTCTTTTCATCAATCAGAATAAGTAGCTTATCACACTAAATGCATCAACATGTTTATTTTAAAATTAATATAGACAGACACAAAGGACCCATATAATATAGAAAACGACATATAGCAGTATATAATATACACACAAGAAAATCATTACACAATACATATTTTTCAGTTCTGTTTAGCTTTCTTCTGTAAGCTTTCCTAACTTTCTTGTGATTTTCTTCTGGCGTTTCTCTGTACAATGTCCAACAGTAGTCAGCCATCATGCTAACACTCCAATGTCCTTGATACCTTTTCTCCATATCCCTCATGTCCTGATGGAACCGTTCGCCTTGTTCCTCACTTGATTGTTCGAGATTTTGTGGAAAGTTATCAAGGTGTGAATGCAAAAAATGTAATTTGAGATTCATGTTGCAACCCAGCTCTTGAAATTTAAGTAACATATTCTCAACAACTTCTCTGTAATCAGGACTTTTGTGGTTCCCCAAGAGGTTCAACACTACACTTTTAAATGCTATCCAAGCATCTCTTTCAGCTACAGTCATTGTTTCCTCGAAGTCTTTATCATTCATTAATTTCCTAATGTGTGGTCCAACAAGAACACCTTCTTTCACTTTGCCGTACGACAGAAATGGAAATTTGTTGCATATGAACTGGAAACATTGTCCTTCCTTGTGCCTTAATCAGCCCTAATTTGATATGAAGAGGAGGAAGTACAACTTTCTCAGGACTGACTAAATGTTGTTGTACGATGTTCTTTGAACCCGGGTTCAACGTTTTCCGTATTGGCCATTCTTTTCTTTCCCAATGGTAATATCGTGCCCTACTATCCCACTCACAGATGTAACATGGCCTTTTTGGCATATCCACATTGTAGTCCAAGTAAAATGCTCAAAACTTTAAGATCACCACACACCAACCAACCATGGTCCTCATATTTAATTTCATTAAGAACAAGTTGCATATTGCTGTAGGTTTCTTTTAGTGACACAGAATGAGCAATATTACATATTCCATTATGTAACAGAACAAATTTTAAACTTGTTTTGTTCGAGTCAATGAATAGCCTCTAATCAGTTCAAAGACAAGGAAAATTTAACTTAGTCAGCAAACCGGACACATCACAACAAAACACGAGAGAATCTTGTTTCGAGAAATAAGGCACAAACTCTTTTTCTCGGTGTCTATACCAGGAAAATGTTGTTCAACGAGCCAGCAAGTTATTTTCGTTAAGTCTGGAACCAAGAAGCTCAGCTGATTCTTTAGATAAATTTAGGTCTCTAACTAAATCATTGGGTTCGCTTTGAGTGAACGGTATTGGGTCACGAGATCCATGAGGGGGGTCATAAATGTCATCTTCCATTTCACTTCCTCCACTGAATCACTTAGTGAACCAGGATCACTTACACACTCAAGACTTGATGGAGGTGTCGGTACAGGCAAGTCTGGACCGTGCAACACAGGTCTCATTGCAGAGGGAATATTGGGATACACTATCCTGTTCTTGTTTCTAATATTTGGACCTACTATTTCAGAAGTCACAATCATTGCTGTGATCCTGAGGCTCCCTCTACACTATAGGTATTGCAAATGGCATAGATGGCCGCTTTCCCGTCCTCCAATTTCGTAAAGATTCCACACATGATCTACATACCTTGTGTGGGGCCCACGATTTATCTTGATCTCCTAGTTTCATTTTAAAGTATGCGTAATATGATCTTCTTACAAAATCTGTAATTTCCTGTCTCTGTACCAGGGGAACAAATTCACCGCAGATGTAGCAAAACATATCTGGGCTATTCAGACAACCACGAGATGCCATGGTCACCCCATGCAAATTAGGACTTTTGAGAGTTAACATATAAAATTAATTTCAAATGATATATCAATGTTTTACATAGTATTATTTTCAGCATTTAGGCAAGAAACATATTAATTAATTTAAATAAAACAAAACTTCCCTGTATTTAAAGCTTGTTCTTCTTTATTACTTGTTGAATAATTTTAAAACGTACCAGTGACATCTAGCGACAATCACTTCAATTGCACTGAAACGTGCATACCGCAACCCACATATAAAAATCGTGAATTGTAAAAAATTCTTGCGTGATGTGAGAAAACTAATGCCAGTTTCAGCACCAGCAAGTTCAAATGCATGTAAAACACCCAAAATTATAAAAACAACAGAACCCATGCGGCCCTGTGTTATTAATTAGTTAAACTAATATCCATCAAACTGACCTGAGAAGAACAATGCTTTTCTTTCAGCGAGTTTATCGTCGAACAAACTTTATTTAATTATGTAGTCCAATTGTGCTTGCACATTATGTAAATAAACTAGCATAATCTGGAACAGTGTTATATTCGAATAGCATAGCTGCCCCATAGCAAATAAGTAGACCTTTAAGACGGAAATCTTCCACTGAGCGCTTACTTCAAGATTCGTATGCATTAAACAAGCCAGTTTAACGTGCATAAAGAGGAGAGTTTTTCAATTTGAATAAGTATTGGTGATTATAAAACATGCTATTGCTTCATGGTTACTGATAATAAACTAGCGTATCCATATTCAGAAGGATAAGACTATTATAATTATAATTGTCATAAATTACTCAAATATACGTAAACGTACCATTATAAACCTTACACATTCTCTAGCTCACACGAAAATTCCAGAACCGCCCAAAAAATCGAATTTGAGTTGCCAATTGAGCATCATCACGTGTTATTGATGCACCTTCATTTCAACAACTTGCGAATGTACGTAGTTCAGATTTGCGATTAACAACATGTAAAGCTGTTGAGTTGATTAACAACACATTATTTATTTTTTGGTATAATTTATCAAATCACAATAGAAGGAAAGCTTTTCTAAACCTCCCTCATTACATGACTGGCACCTGGTTTCACCTATCCCATAATCTTTATTTCACGACTTTTCCGGATTTTCTTCGATCACTAGAGACCCTGTATTAGGCGATATAAAACAGGTACTCAAGCTAAGATGCCTCCTAGTGGAAAGGCGATTAATGATCGATATTATTGCAGCGTTCGTTACGAAAATTTCCAAGACATTAACGCGTTCATTCTTTAGGAAGTTGTCTAACGAATCCTTGCCAGAGAATTCCCGAACCAAGATTAGGAGGGAGGGAGTGGCGATAGCAAGAGGAAATTTCCTCAGAAAAGGGGGGAAAATCCCTTTTTAGAAGAAAAATTCCCTCAGACTTTTATTTCAGTGCAAATAAAACAAGTACATTTTTTTTGGACCAACGTTTCAGCTCCACTAACGAAATTTTCCATCAAAGTAAATGATTTTACAATGATTGATTGATTTGCTTTCTTTTACTTTGCTTCTTGTGCCACTTTTGGCTAATTTTCGAAGATGGTGATGAGTGATGATATGATGAAATTGATGAATGGACAATCACCAACATCCATTCCCAGGTCAGGGTTCGAACCCGGGACCCCTGACGTCGTAGCGCGCTGTGCTAACGACTCCGCCACGGGAGCCGGCTTCTGATTTGTCAGTTTTACAGTTATTCTAAAAAGCTTTCTGTAAATAATTGTAAGAATTACGCATTATTAATCTGACAGAAAGCAAGACATTGTAACATCATCTGGTCAGATGCCGAACTCCGTTCCTGAGTGGTAGGCACAGCACGCTACGACGTCAGGGGTCCCGGGTTCGAATCCCGGCCTGGGTATTCCACGTGAGTGTCCCTTCATCAATTTCATCATATCATCACTCATCTATATCTTAGCGATGGCCCAAAGTGGCACAAGAAGCGAAGTAAAATAAAGCAAATCAATGATTGTAAATTAAACCCGATCAACAACAAAGCATGGCCTCCCCGATGGCATAGTGGTAACGCCGTCACCTTGTAATGAAGGGGTCCCGGGTTCGATACCCGGTGGAGGCACATAGTTGTTCGAATTCCTCTTTAAATGTAGGTCCATTCCCGATTAGCTTTTCTGTGCACAATGTGGACTTAAAACACCAAATCAATCAAGCAATCAATCGAAACAAGAAATCATTACTCATCCCCATCGGCACGATTAGCCAAAAGTGGAAAGAGTAACAAGTAATAAGTAACAAATCAAATAATTTGGTTACATGAAAGCTTCGTTAGTTAAGTTGTAACTTGCTGCATAAAACTTTTCTTGTATTAAAGTAACAAGCTATTTGCATCGCCAAGAGAAATTACGGTAATGAAAAATATCCCATAGTCTCCAGACAAAAATTCCCTTTTCAGGGAAAAATTCCCCTATTCAAGAAAAGTTCCTATATTTTTAGACCATTTCATGCAAAGTGCGAGAAAGATTCCCTCGACTGGTACTCACCGTTCTATTTTCGCTCATGTGTTCCGCGTACAAATCCTTAATGAGCATATCAAGTGTCCGCTCCCTCTTCTGGGAAAAGATGGGGGTGTTGAATGCAGCCTTCTCGCCGTTAATTACTGAAAAAGAGGAAGAAGAGGACGAGTTAATGAATGTTGTTGATGAAAAGTGGGTATACAACATTTAAAGCAAGGTTTGAATGTTTTCCATCACCGTGATTTAGTGCTTTCATGAGCTAAAATTATTTTTCTCTGAATCTAGAGCTGGCAGTACTGTTTGCATTCTCTGCCACGTTCCCAGACCAGCAGCAACCAATGAGATCCATGGATTTTGGCGCCAGATTGGCACCAGTGGTGCTGTAATGAAGATTTCAGACCGAAGCGACAAGAGATGCGTGTCGCTTGTAAAGCAGACGTTAGAAATAAATGCAACCTACCGAACCGAAGCGACACGACAAGCTGCACGTGTCGCCTCGGTATGTTATTTGCGCATGCGCGGTTTACTGTTTTGCTTTAGACTGAACGGGGCTGTGTCACTTAGGTCTGAAAGCTCCCTGTAAGCAAAACCATTCACCCCGTATGTGCGAACTACAGACCTAGGCGACACGATGCATGCCATTGAGTAAAAGGCCCATTCTACACGTGCAGCTTGCTGCTTGTGTCTAAAAGCTCCCTAACTAAAGCTTATGTTGCGGAGTTCAAACTATATACATTATTGATTTCATGCACAATTCCTTGTCTTACAATTCTCTGGAAATAAAAATAAATTATAAAAATTGAATTATTTGATCAAAAGGATAGGCTACATAATAACAAGTTGGTAAGTCGCTACACACGATTAGGGCCTATACCACGATTGAATCCTGTTACCAGATGGCAGGGCAGCACGTGTTTGTTTCTTGCTTGTAAGCCAATGAAAGCATGTGATCAATCATTAGTACTGTTGCAACTGGTCGAGTTGTAAGAATTACGATTAGTTTGAGGGATCGTGATTCAGTGTTCCAGTTACTTTTAAAAATAATTGTCTTAGCTGTTTATCACTATGGTCTGTTCTACAATGGAATAGCCCACAATTATTTACATGATTATGCAGTATATACACACCAGAAACGTATCCTGAATCCAATATCTGGGCGATCTCACTAGAACGTGTAGTTCTAGGTTATAGAGGAACGGAGAAGACTATGTTCCGGTAAACGCCGTGTGTAAACCGTTAGACACACCCACATCCTCGTTCAAGACGTCTTCAAGGAATCCACGTTGCCATGCCAACTTCAGAATCACCATCATCCCGATTAGTCTATCTGTGCATAAAGTGGACTTAAACACTGAAACTCAAACCATCACCATCTTATTGAAATGAACAATTTTTATTCACAATTTCTAATCGACTTTTCTTCTACGTTCTAGTCTGGGTTTCATGCTTCGTAGAAGCTTACTAGCCTAGAATATGCGTTCCCGATACACACCCATAGTCAAAAGCGCGCACACGTACAGTGGGATCCATGGGTATTATCGTGCAAATTGTCCATGACTATTTTCATTAATTTTTTTCTTACATCCTATGTGGTGTTAAGCGATGAATTTTTATGTATGCTGATGCAGAAGTTGTCAACAGCTTGATTTGAGTTTTCTTTTCATTCTTGAAGCTCTTATTGGGTCAAATAAAGTGCACGAACATGGTGATGGACAATTTGCACGGTAATACTCATGGATCCCACTGTACATTATATATGTATGCACTGGCGTACGCAGGATTTTTCTTTCGGGAGGGGCTGGAATTTTAAAGGTGGATAGTTTACAGCTTCGTTTTGGTGAGGGGTGGGACTCACCAAAAAATATTTCTCATGTTTGGAGCTTTTCAGTCTATTAAAATTGTACTAATTGTAATTTTGAAGACTAAAAATGATAATCTGGGGGTTATTTTAAAGGGGTTTTTGTTTACACATTTCATTTTTTCGAATCCCTTACTAATTTTCATTTGAAAATACTGATTTTATCAAAATTTCGGGAGGGACTGTGGCCTCTTCAGCTTCTCTTTCGCGTGCGCCAGTGTATGTATGCATGCATGTAGGTGGGTTGTTGAACTTTGCAACCCCTCTCCAAATCAAAAAAAAGTTCCTGCGCCATTTCTTCACACAATGCACTTTGCACATCTGTTCAAGTGTTTGTTGGCAAATTTCATTCTCCTGTCATCCAGAAACTCGAATCTCGTTCCAAGTTTACGATTCCTTTCAGCTGCTCTTTTCTTGTTCAAAGTCGATCGTTGTCAAACGTTACGACATCCGTCTTCATCTTTGCCATCCGCCTCCCGGGCATAATGGGGTTCCTGCGGTGGTGAACAATGGAGGTCTTACTTGTCGTTGGTTCCTTTATTTGCCAGACTCTTCTCGCAATTAATTCTGCCTTTTCGTCAGACAATTCTTCAGCCGTTAAATTCGTTATATCTTCCCTCTCAGGGGCCACAGGGGGAAGCAGACAGAGGAAGAGAGGAGCAGAGAAGGGGAAGAGAGGGAAAATATCGAGAAAAGCACAGACAATGGGAGACAATTGAAAGTCTGAGTCAGTGTGTGTGTGGCTGCAGATCTGGAAAGAGGGGGAGAAGGGAGGGAGGGAGGGAGGGAGGGAAGGAAGGAAGGAAGGAGAGAGAGAGAGAATAAGAGTAGGGAAAGGAGACAGTGAAAAAGAAAGAACAAATGAAGAAAAAGAGAGAGAGAATAGGACGGGAAAGAGATTATGGAAGAGAAAGAACATACAAAGAACTAGAGAGGGAGAAGGATTTGGTTTGGTTTGATTTGATTTGGTGTTTTAAGTCCACTTTATGCGCAGTAAGGCTAATCGGGACTGGACCTACAGTTTAAAGTGGGATCCGAACCACTTGTGCCTCCACCGGGTATCGAACCCGGGACCCCTTGATTACAAGGCAATGACGCTACCACTGCGCCATGGGGGAGGCACAGAGGGAGAAGGAGAGAGAATATGAGGGGAAAGAGATTATGGAAGCGAAAGAACATACAAAGAAAAAGAGGAGAGAGAATAGGAGGGGAAAGAGATTATAGAAGACAAAGAACATACACAGAACTAGAGAAGGAGAGAGAATAGGAAGGGAAATATATTATGGAAGAGAAAGAACATACAAAGAACGAGAGAGAGAGATATTAAGAGGGGAAAGATAATATTATGGAAGAAAAAGAACACAGAAAGAAGAGAGAATAAGAGAATGGGAAAGAGATCGTGAAAGATAAAGAACATACAAAGAACGAGAGAGAAAGAATAAGAAGAGAGGAAGATACTATGGGAAGAGAAATAACATACAAAGAAGGAGAGGGAGATAAAGATAATAATAGAAGGAACATACAAAGAGGGAGAGGGAGATAAAGAGAATAATAGAATGACATACAAAGAGGGAGAGAGAGAATAAGAGAAGCAACATACAAAGAGGGAGAGGGAGATGGAGTGAATAAGATGGAAAGAGATTATGGAAGAGAAAGAACGAGAACGAACACAAGAAGGAGAGATAGAAAGAGAGAGAGAGAGACTGAGAGGAAGGTAATAGAACATACAAAAAGCGAGAGAGAATAAGAGGAGGGTAAGATAGTGAAAGATTGGATTGGATTGATTTGGTGTTTTAAGTCCACTTTATGCACAGTAAGGCTAATTGGGACTGGACCTACAGCTTAAAGTGGGATCCGAACCACTATGTGCCTCCACCGGGTATCGAACCCGGGACTCCTTGATTACAAGGCGAGGAAGCTACCACTGCGCCATCGGGGAGGCCTAGATAGTGAAAGAGAAACAAGAGAATGGACAAGAGCGTAAAAAGGAAAGACAGAGAAAGAAAGAGATAAAAAGTAGGAAACAGAGATGGAGAGAAAGAAGATTAAGAAATGGGGGGGGGGGGGTGGAAAGAGCGAAACTGAAGTTACACCACTTTAAGTTTTTCCTTCCAACAAAGACGTTCGAATCTTTCTTCTCTGAGCATTTGCGTTTCTCAGCTGAAGAACTCTTCTTTGCTTCCAAATGTCCCCCAGTCATATTCAGAAACGGATGCTTTGTGCTTCGCGGAGGTTTTCTATGATGTTAAACAAAAGGCATCGATCTTGGAGAACTTACCTCCGGCTCCAGACGGCGAATCTTGGCTCCAAGTCGGAAGAGATGAGAGAAGCAGATACCTTTCCTACTCTGTACAAATTTAGACTGTGAAACGTCTTCTGACGCACGCTTTACTTTACCCTTTTACTTATTTTCATATCCATCAGATGACTGATCAGGGTCACCATAATATTTTGACCACAAAACGAGACAGCTCAAGGAAATTCTGAAAAATAGTTTGGTCCTAATTATATAATTATTGTTATTATTAACGTATTATTATTTATTATAGTATGGGTCATAAAGAATAAATGAAATAAGTTCTCCCGTTGTTTAAAGGCATTATAATTATTATTATAATCTCGGTATGCTTTACATAGTGTTTCTTGTCCCTTCTTATCAACCTTTGTTGTTAGTCCTACGATGAAGCAGGAATGCGAGAAGAATAATTCATCAGAACAGCTTTATTCTTCAACAACTTTTAGAAAGCTCCCCACAAATCTGACACACAATGATTTGTCTATTGGGGTTCTGTCTAGACGCAGGAATTGAAGTTCTTGTTGCAAGTTCGTATTCAAACTACAACCTTAGTGACAATGAAGTTCGACCAGTCACAAATATAGGAGTGCGTTGTGAAAGAAGGAGAACATATGCATATGCTGAACATATTTTATTCAGGAGGCTACATGGAACAAAGGAAAACATAAATTTCCGCTGCAACGCAGCAATGTATGGTGTCCACACAAAATAAAACATTTTCGTCCATCTACACGTGACATTGAAGTTCGACCACTGTTAGAGGGGATCCTGTTTACCATGGTGTGACGCCGCCCCGTCGGCGAATAACTGTGGCAATGCGTCGGGGCATGCTGCGGACGAGTCGTTCAAGGTATTCCACATCGATGCGGTGCCATTCCTCCTGCAGGCAGGCGATAAGAGCAACCACTGTCGTGGGTCCCCTCTGTTCCACACGTCGCTTAAGAACACGCCACACATTCTCAATGGGCGAGAGGTCGGGACTCGATGGTGGCCATGGCAGAGTTCGCACGTGATGGCGAGTCAACCATTCTCTTGTCAGCCGCGCTGTATGAGGCCTGGCATTGTCGTGTTGAAAGATGAGACGCCGCCTGTGGAACAGGTGCCTTCGCACTGTGGGAAGTTGCCGCTCCAGTATGCGTGTATAGGCGTGTGCATTCACAATGCCCTCACAGACGTGTAGTGGGCCAACCCCAGATGCCGTCATGCATCCCCATACCATCACTGACGCAGGTTTCTGTACCCGACGTGCATAACATTTTGCTTCATTTTGTTCCTACTTCCGACAAATGACTGTTTTCCGTATTTTCCCGTACACAACATTGAAAATGGATTCGTCCGTCCACAAAACCCTGTTCCACTGCCGAAATGTCCATCCTCGGTACATTCGTGCCCACCGTAGTCGATTGACTTTGTTCAACATGGAAAGGAAGGGTTTACGTTTCGCCTTGTACACTCGGTAACCGCATCGCTGTAGGTAACGGCGAATGGTTCTGGTTGACACTTCAATGTGAAAGCGTTCTCGAGTCCAAAGTCTTAATTCGGCCACAGAAACATGATTGTTGGTCTGGATATAGCGCCTAAATATCCTTAGGTCACGCACGCTCAGCAGGCGTTTTCGACCGGGGGCCTTACCTGGCTCTGTAGTACCCGTATTTTGGTGGTGTTTGATGATGCAGTGGACGGTTGACTTGGGTAAGTTCAGTTGGCGCCCTATTTCCCGTTCACTGAGTCCATCCCGTTACAACTCCACCACTCTTCTCCTCACGGTGTTGTCAATAGGTTTGCCCCTGGCCATGGTGATGATGCACTGCGGTTCCTCGGTGCACAGCACACGCTTATATACGGCGGACTCCCTTATCGTGTCCGTTACGTCATGCTTCCGTCCAATGCGCCACTATCTGGAATTTCCGTATGGGTCTGTTGCCTGGTCGAAGTTCAATGTCACGCGTATTGTTCCCCGTTTTCGTTCTTTATGTGACCTTGGGTGCAACATGCTGGGATCACGATTCTTGCCTGCTCACACGCCTCCTCTTACACACATGCGTCACTTCTGCGGGTCATCCATTCCACCGCCTATGCCTCTGTGCATTTAATCACGTATTCCTTTCTGGTCGAACTTCATTGTCACCAAGGTTGTACATGTACGCTTCTTAACCATGCTTATTCATTGCTCTACAAATAACGGAATACACACAAAACAATACAACCCGTGACGTGAACAAACTTCAACATTAAACTCAGGGGCTGCTCGTTCAGGGGCGCAGATCGTATGCGCAGTTGTCCGTGGATGCAATACGTCATCGTCGAGAAGCTCGGCACGGAAAAGGCTGGTTCCTTATGCAAATATTGAGATATTTGACAACGAATATCTTCTAAAATATTGTAGCAGGGTTACAACTTTTACTATTAAGATTCATCCTTTCTAATCAATTTGTCACAAAGTTGATTGAAATGTGTAGAATGGTTTTCAAGAAATCGTGTTACGAAGGAACCCCTGTATTGTTCTCTCCAGGCTTCCAATGTAAGGGAGTTTTAACTTAAGCGCGTTGGATTTCTTTTTGCTCTATTATTTGAATATAGATTATTTTGTTCATACAGAACATATTAATATTGTATGTAAATGTAAGGGTGTAATAAACGTGACTGCTTCCCGTAAAATATCACTGCACTCTCCACGTTTCTCTTCTGTCTTTTCCTTGGCGCCGTCAACACGTTGTTTTTTATATATATATTTGTCACATATTTGTTTTAATTAGTATTCTACTCGTTCCGGCACCTGAACGCAGCAGCTAGGGCTCAAGGGACAGTGCAGTTACACCGGAAGAATGTTCGGAAATGGCAGGCTTTAGAAGTTAATTAAATTAATCAGGTATGTGCTCTCTTTAAATTTAAATCATAGTTCACAAATAATTTGATTAAAAGTTTTAAAAGTATCTGTTTTATTTAATAAGTATTAATTGGTGCATTCTTCTCCAGCATAGCTATAGGCAGTGACCACACTACAGGTGAGGGCAGGAACGCTCCCCTATTCTCGTTCGACAATTTCTCTCTCTCTCTCATATCTGCCCCCAGTAAAACGACAAAAATAAATAAATGAATGAAAGCTCTTTTAGCCAAAATATGCATTTTTGTGTCATATGTAACGAAATAATAAACATGATTGCCCCGGGAAAATATGATTTACCTCTCTTTTCTATTGCCCCGTCAATAGCTACAACATATTTTGATTTCTATTGTTCCCACATATTTATTTTAATTTTAGTATTGTGAAACATATTCCACTGTGTTACCTTACGTGTTACCACCCCACACACATGCACGATTTCAGTTGTAAGTTTTAGACTAAGCTTGTCAAATGTCCACTTATATCTTTGTATTCTTGAGCCATTTAAAAAGAATCATTTCGCCCCTTCTTCTGGACTATTTCATAGCAATGTTTTCCCACTGGAAGCCCCTTTGCAGATCGAGATCCGGGGCTATAGCCTTCCCAAGCCACCGTCCCCTCCAAATACTGTCCTGGCTGGCCTCATGAAAGAAAAATAGATGTATTTATATGAAATATTAATTTGACTTGGCAGTTTCTTTTTCGAACAGGAATAAGTTTTAAATTTTAATAGCTTATAAATTTACACTAGCAATTTTGAGTAAAGGTTTTCCGTAACGCTAAAAGTACATTTAGAGTCTGCAAGATCAACTCTCGATATTTCAGATATATTAATAATTTTCATCACAACGTCTAGTAATAATAATTTGTTACATCAATAACCTCCTCGCAAATGTTTCTCGCATATTAAAACATAGATGCCATATGATTGTCATTTTCTGTTTATTTCCTTGTAATGCTGACCTCCGTGGCGAAGTGGTTAGCACAACGCTTTACGATGCCAAGGCCCCCCAGGTTCGAATCCCTGCCCGGGCATGAGTCTACTTTCGTTTCATCAATTTCATCATATCATCACGCATCCTCATCTTTGCGATTAGCGATATGTGACAGATAAGCGAAGTAAAATAAACTAAGTCTATTAATCAATTATTTTTTAAAACTCTTTAATTCTTCTTTAGCATGCCACGTTTTTGTTAAAATTATATTACGATTTGTAAAATGACGAAATTCTAAAGACGAACACGCAACTTTCTCTGTAGCGCATCGGTCAGAAAGTTTCACGAATATGGATTTTCAAAATACATTTTTTCACATGTACTTTGCCCCCTTTTAAAAGTAGCGCGTTTTCAATTATGTTACTAATCATTAAATGGATGCCTCAATACCATCTTTGAGGATGACAATTAATATTTCCCCCCTCCTAAAAGTAATAATATACTTTCGCTCTCTGAATCTCCCATGTAAACGCTAGGGGCCGTCTGCTTCAGCCGAGCTCACCCCCTCTCTGGTGACGTCACGCGTTAGTGCAAGATCGGCAAGATGGCTTCACCTAATCTTTATGTACCTTGAATTTGTCTATTGGGGTTCTGTCTAGACGCAGGAATTTAAATTCTTGTTGCAAGTTCGTATTCAAACTACATGTACGCTTCTTAACCATGCTTATTCATTGCTCTACAAATAACGGAATACACACAAAACAATACAACCCGTGACGCGAACCAACTTCAACATTAAACTGATGTCTGCTCGAATGTTCTCGACAACAATGGAACATTTCGATTGTTATGAAGTGCTTGAAATGCAGTCCAGCTGTTTTGCCACGACGCTGATTTAAAAATTCCATCAACATTATTTTTAGCATGAAAGTCTCAAATTTAGACCTTAATAGAACGGTTTCACACCTCTCAAACGGGACTGTCCCGGTCAAAACTGGACGTATAGTTACTCTATAGCACTGAGGATCCAACTAAAGACAGTGAGAGTTTCTGAGTTGCCTGAGTCGATTTGGGTGAATCCATACAAAATGATCCAGAACTGGTTGTTTCACCATTTGGAAAAACAAACAAACAACAACTCATTTTTGTTGCTGAAAGAGTAGTTCAAAACAGGCATTATTTCCTTCCTATATAACGTCGTTTAAAAATGGCGGCCATTTTTGTTTCATGGCTTCCAGCATTTTTTGCCTTTGCAGACAGTCGCTATAAATATGATAACTCAAGCAAGAAAAATTATAGAAAGCTGGGGTAAAAAATATTATTTTCAGTACATTACAAACTACATTTTATGTCGTCTACGATTTTTTACCATCTCTAATACAAATTGTTGACATTTAGGGCTAAAACTGAATTTTTTTTTTCAACAAAAATCAAAGATTAGGATTCTTTTTAGTATGGAAGGACCGTAATATCAGAGCTATACTTTTTTTTTAGAAATATTTGAGCTCTGTTAGGCCTACTGGTTCTCTCTTTTAGTTATAGCTCTTTGAAAATGCTCGTCTTTTTCTTTCTTTTTTTTAAACCAAAATTTGAATGTTCGTTTGGTGGCTGGAATAATACTGCAGAACTCCGATCCCCAGCCTTGTACTTGCAAACTAAAATAGGCCCGTACACACTAGGGATGGCCAAATCCTGATAATTTTCTATCCGGATTTAAAATATTTGGCTATTCTGATAACCGATATTCAGATTATCCGGACAGTTTTGTCGTTTATCCGGACAGTTTTATCGTTTATCCGTTTTACGGGCTATCCACAACTTTTATGTTAAGAGAAAGGGTATAAGGATGGCTAAATATTCAACCAAGGCCAGATTTAACTTAACAGTTTATATTCTGTTAGATTGTTGTTAGAATGTAGTGAAACAATGGTTTACATGTTTTACAGTGGGATCCATGAGTTACAGTGCAAATTGTCCATCACCATGTTCGTGCACTTTATTTGACCCAATAAGAGCTTCAAGAATGAAAAGAAAACTCAAAACAAGCTGTTGACAACTTCTGCATCAGCATACATAAAAATTCATCGCTTAACACCACATAGGATGTAAGAGAAAAGATAATGAAAATAGTCATGGACAATTTGCACGATAATAATCATGGATCCCACTACAGTGTATGAAATGATTATTTTTGAAAAAAAAAAGGCGTGCGATGTACTAAATGGTTGAAAGAACTGTAACCTTGAAGCTTCCATCCTAATCACAATCCTTAATCCTTTATCGTTTATCCTCGTCGCCAATTGTTATAATTAAAACTGAATGTTGTCAAATAAACACTAAATTTATAAAATAATCATTTCATACACTGTACAACATGTAAACCATTGCTTTACTCTAACAGCAATCTCACAGAATATAAACTGTTAAGTTAAATCTGGCCTTGGTTGGACATTTAGCCATCCTTATACTCTTACTCTTAACATTTCATTCGTCATTTTGTATTTCACTGTACGTATTTTCCACAAATCCTTCATCAAATCTGTTATACCCGGAACATCCGAAACCGATATCGGATAATTTGAAATCCGTATATCTGTTATACGTATCTTGTGGTTATCTCTAGTCCAGACACAAGCGTGGTGAGCTATTCACAAACTTTAGCTAGGCCCATAGTCATTTCACGAAGTGATGCCAGGGGAGAATCTGTGATGTGAGCTTTGTGTTTGTGTGTGGCCTCATGTAGCTGGCTCGCAAAGTGAGAATTTTCGGAACTAAGGCCTAGAGTTTGTAAATGCTACACACCTTTGGAGGGACGAAGGACTGGAGGATCATTTAATGAGCTGTAGTCTATAGAGAAGTGACCTTTGTTGCAAGGATAGCTTTGAAGTTTTTGCGTAAAATATATCGTAGCATGTGCCGTTGGTACGTGGGATCTGTGACAAGATCACTAGTGAAGAGTTGTCCATTCGTGATTCTGAAAAGAAATGTCAAACATGAAACTTGACGGAGAGAGAAATCATGTATTCGAGGATTGGTCATAGTTTCATGTTTCTGAACCACTCTGTCTGTTCTCTTTATATTGCTGTCACAAGCCACGGACTCAGTGGCGGCGTTTTTTGGGGGGGGGGGGCAAGGTGGGGAATTGCCCCCGCACTATGCTAAACTTTATCTACTGCCTTCCCCCCCCTCGGTTTTGGAACCCAATCGCCGCCACTGCACGGACCCAATACAGGAGGCAAACTCAAGAATGTTTAAAAATTACCATGTAAAGTAGGTTTTGAGAGCAAAAACATGGGTGATGTCTGTAAATTGTTGCATATCGTACTGTTACTTGTTGAAGCTCTTTCAGTTATGGTTGCATTTGATGTGTAGTTAGCACGCAGAAAAATGTATACGCAAAAGAATTAATAATGTAAAACCTCAGTAGCTGATTGGATTGACAGAAGTAGCAACAGAAACTTTGATTTCGTAAATCTCTTCTCTCTGCATGTAAAACACGATTTACACACACACAGACAAAAGAAAAAAATCATACAAGAAAGCAATTACATTTACTTACGTTTCACTAACAAGAATTCCCTGAATTCCTGGTGATTCTTGAAGACCGGGGGGCAAGGCAGTGAGGGCCCGAAGAGGGGGACAGACTCCTCCGAGTAAATGGCCAAGCGGTAGGCGTCTTCTTCAGGTACATACGTCACCAAAGCGAACACATCTTGGAAGAAGAGTTAAGGACGATAATACAACATAAATGTACACACACACACACGCACTTAAATATAAGGAGTGTTTGGTAAGTTTTCGGTAGAGTGGTACATCCTGTTTCTGCAAGACAATGATTTCTGTCAAGAGGCTCGTCATACGAAGCTCATACAATATAGAAATTGTTCACTTTCTTCATGCAATCATAGAAAAATAGCTAATTATTCAAATTCTTTCACTTTCTTTGTTTAATTACAAAAAAAAAAATATTAAATATTTTTCCATTTCACCCAGAAGTAAGGGGAAATCACGCTTTATTCAGGCACCCTCCCCTACTCAGGATTTCTTGAGGAAGGGGCATCCAAAAATGTGGAACAAAGAGAAGATCAAAAATATTGTTGAATTGATTTAAGTTATTCCACGACGTTTTTCTTCCACTTTTGGCTAATCGCGACGACGGGAATAAGTGATGAAATTGATGAAGGAACACTCACAAAGAACACCCACGCGCAGGTCGGGATTCGAACCCTGAGCTAACCACGGCGATCGTATAAATAATGCTGATGGAGAATTAGATGCTATGGTGGTATTGAAAGTAGAGCTACACGTACAATCAACAGCAAATGAATTAGGAGAAAAAAGATTTTCTCGATGAAAAATGAGTTGGCAATGCTGCGAACACCGAGGCATTTGCGATAAGACGCTTGAGGAGCCTCAAGCAAAGTTTTCTCAACGCACAACTTCAGTACCGAACGTCATGTCGATTGGCAACTTTCGGGAGCATGTTGTCTGTCTACCTCTACACAGTTCTCCCCAAATGCCTGTTTGAAAATGATCTGGTGTTATTTTTTTTTGCCAACGTAGTTCTGACATTGCAGTAATGTTACATTTTTTTCTTATTTTGCTTTGTTTTTACCATGACACATTTATAATTTGTCGCAACTATGAGGATAGATGATAATTACATTAAATTGATAAGGAAACACTGCATAGATAGAACTCCATGCTGAGACCAGGCCTCGAACTCGGAAGCAAGAGCGGGGAAGTTGTCACATCGTTCTAACTCTCGGCCACGAGTTAGCTTATAATTATTTGTAATTGCTAAGGAGTATTTAATCGTATATTCATACCTAATATCTGTTTCTGGGCACTTAATTTATGAGTGGTGTTAGATCCAAAATGTGTTCGTCGGGGAGAATCCGCTTTTTGTTTGACAGGGCGTTTGGGGAGGCACATCTCGTTCACATCCGAGAAACAATCTGAGTAAAAATTGACATGTGTGAAAGTTGTGTGAATGACGGGGGATACTACCGAATAGGTGTATTCCTTTTTTAAAAAAATACCGGCCTGGGCATTGTTTTTTGTGTGCTTTTATCATATCATGACTCATCCTCATCGTCGTGATTCTTTAACCAGATATGTTCACCCTCGTGAAGGCATACCTCACCCTCACCCTCCGAAAGACTTGTGAGGGTGAGGGCGGTGGAGGGTGAGGGCTACTGCGATCTCGGAGGGTGAGGGAGTTTGATTCCAAATGAACACCTCTGTTTTCAACACGTCTAGTATCCGCATATTCTGCAACAATGCAACTTGCGATCAGTAACTAACTGTCATAAATTTTAGCTAAGTATTTTTTTCAATCCACGTTTTGCATAGAAAAGCTAATCGGGACTTGACATACGTTGTAAAGTGAGATCCGAACCACTATGTGCTTCCACCGGGCATGGAACCCGGACCGAAAGAAGTAAATAAAAAAAAAAAACGTGGCTATACAGCCCTGGAAGGGCCTTGGCCTATCTCCCGCCTGCCAGTCTCCCACCCACAATGAAAGAAGTAAATAGATGAATAAATAGTTCAAAATTGAAATTATATACACAAGTATTGCTTTCAGTTATCTTCACATGCTCTAGAGCAAATTATGGATCTGCATTACAGGGAAGATTCACGAAGACCCACACTCATTTGATATGCAATGATCGAGGTGGAAATTTCTGTGAGGTGGATGCTGGATCGATCCTTGAAAATAGGTCGGGGGAGAGGATGTTTAGTGTATTGTTTCGCATAATTTGTAGGTAATTACAAGAGATTTGAGATACAAAAGTAAGTAAGTAATCTCCATAGGTATAAGATTCAAATCTATCATATTCAAATTTTACGATATTACGTGTATCATCAGAAAACCAAACATACCAAATTTTGGAAAGTAGGAGCTAGTAAGTGAAATATATTTCAAGTTGATGATTTATATTTGATAGAAATTCTATTAAGATGTCAAACCTGAAGCCCATAGTCAAGTTGTATGATGAAAGGATAGAGGATAAGCTTCAATCAAACTTAGTATATGCTCACAAACAAAAATGGCGACTGAGTGACCTATAGCAACGCAAAGCAAAGAAAGCACTCGATAATTGGAAGAAACAATGAGTTACAGGGGCGAAAAAAAATGTATTTGCTTTTGCAAACTCGACTTAGTTTGCCTGTTCCAAACTGAAGTGCCATATTTTGAGACCATTGTGTCACATGCTAAATTAATGCAGCCTTGTAAAAATCAGAGTTCAAAATGTTTCAAAGAAAATAAATATATTGTCTCTAGGGAAAACAGAAAGAAAGAAAGGACACACTCATTCAAACAAACAAAAAAATAAACTTGATTTTCAATGTTTCAAATAATGTTGACGTGTGTTCAGTAATGAGTCCACCAGCCATTGTTGTCGATTACCTCATGTAATCTTCTGGGCATAGATTCAACAAGTCTATGACAAAGACATGGCCTGTTCTGTATAGTTCTCCATACGTCATACACATGGCCACGTAATTGTTCTCTTGTTCTTTCATAGCCAGGTTCCCATTCTCTCACCATAATGGACCATACATTTTCAATTGGATTGAGGTCTGGTGATTTTGCTGGCCATTCGAATGGCTGAATGTCAGGGTGATATGCAAGTCATTGCTTCGTTCTTTTCGACGTATGGATACTGCAATTATCATGAACGAAGTTGATGATTGGCATTTCCTCCCAAGGATAAATAACGCGAACTGTCGGTAGCATATGTTCTTCAAGCACTTTAATATATTCTTCGGAATCCATCCTCGAGGATATTTTTACGATATCTCCTGTAACAGCTGCACTGATCCATGTCCAAAATGCCACTGAAATTCTTCCACTTCTTCGACTGCTACGAACATATCTTGGATCATAACGAGTTCTGTCCGGTCGCCACAAATTAATTTGGCCATCTTCATCCGAACAAAACACTTTCTCGTCAGTCCAAATTACTGTTTCCCAAAAGTCTTTGTCATGGGTAGATATTGTAAAGCGAACCCAAGACGAGCATTTACGTGTTGCGCTGTGTTCTTTCTTCTTTCTTCGCTGGTGTTCTGTACCGTATCCCCGCAGCTTGTAGACGCCTTCGTATTGTATCACTTGAACACTGCAGTTGTAAATGTCTGGCGACAATACTGGCTGGAGAAAATGGATGATTTGCAATGTGTTCCACAATAGCAGCATCTTGTTCTCCCGATGTCACTCTGCGGCGCCCAGTTTTCCTTCTTGTTTTCAGGCCCTCTTCTCCTTCATGTTCAAAACGATCTATCCAATGACGAACAACATTTTCATGCCTTCCAATGGCTATTGCGATATCGTAAATTGTGCGGCCACATTCGAACATGCCAATTATCGGCCACGAGTAGCTTCAGACGTGTATGGCATCTTGACTCCGTAGCTCCAATGAACGATTGCTCGTCCTGGCCAGGTTTCCGACTACCACATCGCAAGTCATTCACTTGATCTTCAATTAAGTGTTGCTAACCCTATTTTCAAAAAAAAAATATCGCTGATATGCAAGGAAAATATCAGTGATGGTCACGACATTACGATCCAACAATTCAAAAACGAAATTTTTCATATCTTGCGAAAGTTAAGGTAAACTAATGCTACTGAATTTCTACTTTCGAAATTTCATCGCCGATTCTTGTCATACCAAGTGAAATGTGTATTTGTTTCGGAAAACTTACAGGTGTAAATTATCTTCCCAGTAGAGTATTCAGAGTGCTAGGCACGATAATTGTTATTATTATTGTTTATACTGTATAACCAATAGCATAGTTACGTAAGTTTCAATGAATGATGTAACCCCTTATCACCTTACCAATAATCATAACCAATATTAACACTCGAATATAAGTCAATCGAATATACAGCTTGGCGAGGGGGGGGGGCGGACATGACAATTTTTCCATCCCATGAATAAGCTATAGCGTCCCTGGGCTAGTGTGCTGTATAATTTCTACATTTAATTTGAAAAATCATTTTAAAAGATCTATATTTTTGTTCCTCAGGTCCCAGGAGCTTAACAAAAATATCCTTAAGTAGTTTAATGTTAACAAACCTGAAACTTTTGGGGCCAATTGTCCCTCTTTCAGATGCCAGAATTTGAACCCTACAATAATAATTCTGAATTTACGAATAGTAGGTGTTGAATGACAGTGGGTAATTAGAGGTGCTATGCGTATTATTGCTTTACGAATTCATTTTCGTTCTGAAGAAAGTTGCCATTCCGATACAGACAGAATATTTCGAAAGTCCTTAATCATTCTGAGTCTGAGTTTTATGCACAATTAGGCAAACCGTGACGAGATCTACAGTTTAAACTAGAATCCGAATTACTATGTGCCTCCCCCGGGCCTCGAACCGAGAACTCCTTGATTACAATGCGGCGACGATTTCCTTGAGCCATTGTGGAGGCTCTCTTTAATCAGTTGCATATGCATAAATTAGTATAAATTAATTTAAAGTATATTTCTCATACTACATAGAATTCGTTATCACCACAGTCGGGGAAAATAGTTTTATAGAAAATTGAAAATAGTAGAGGAATATCTATAGCTCTTCTCGTTTTAGTATTTCTTATAAAAGCAGAAGCATTTCACATCACTGTCACAATCTAGAGCCGCTATTGAATGCAGAAACAGCAATTCTTCAAACTTTGAAATCGACACCGAGGGTGATATTTTTGTTATTTCACGTTACTGTTCTACCACTCTCGGATAATCGCAATGATGAAGGTTGAAGATGTGATAGATGGAAGTGGGATGCAGACAATGACACATCCTCACCTTACTTCGAAGCGCGTGCGCTAACCAATTAGCCACGGGGTTGGATCTTTTGTGTTTGGCAGTTCACCAAATTAATTTATTCGTCATTCAAGATCCAGAGGTAGAAAAGCAACATAAAATAACGAAAACAGAAAAAATACCATTCACTTATCACCCAACAATTTCATGCTGACCAAATCCACACACGAACCTCTTTTGGAATTCGTTTTGCAGAATGGCCTTGGGGATTAAACATCGCCCATTTACTGGTTCAGCTCGAGACAATCCAGGCGACCATGTTATCGAAGCTTATCTTCAATCCTACACACTACTTCGCTATTTGCTTCTTACAGGTTTGACATCTTAACAGAACTTCTATCGAACATCGCTCATAGAGTATATTTTACATGTCAGCTCTTAATTAACCTTCTAATTTTCACATATATTTTTTATTTTTATTTAGCGTCGCTTTCTTCCACTTTTGGACAATCGCGACGATGAAGATGAGTGAAGATAAAATAAATAGAACATTCAGAAACAACACCAATGCCCACACCGGTATTCGAACCTAGGATCCCTGACGTAAAATCGTCTAGTGCTACCACTCAGTCAATTTTCACATAGAAACTTACACACCTCTTCCTTAAATATGTATTTTGTTTTACCTGCTGCACTTCTCTTATGGTGAATTCTAACCCCTCATTTCAGGTTTATCTCATGTTTATAGATATTGCTTTGTAGTGAATGATAATCCTATTACGCCATGTGAATCTTACTCCAACAAAAACCCTGTTAGAGGATGGAAACGTTACGTGTGTAATGTTGTTAAAAGTCTGCTTTGGTTAGCTTTTTTAGTGTATTGAATGAATATTGCATTTTCATTTCGTGTTGAGGCATATTTTCGTCACTTAGATTTTGCATTTAAAATATGTAGGTCCAGTATATATTAGTCAATGTGAATTCGAGTCAATTAAAACATTTTGCGTTGTTGCGAGATTATCTATTAGGCATAATGAATAAGTAGAGAAAAAGCAACTTGTATATCAAAATTGCTATGTCCAACTGATCTCCGAAAGTATTGTTTAGCACGTCACATTTCAAGTATAGTCAATGATTGTATCTAGTATATGAACGAGATGTGTCCCTCCATTCAAACAATACGTGGCTTGTCCCCACCAAACGAAGTGTGTCACTTATAAATTAAGTGTCCGAAAGCAGGTATTAGTCATGAACAGAACAAAAAATACTCCTGAGCAATTACAAATTTTATACTCCAGTTCATGGCCGGGAGTTATTGACGGTCACCCCCACCTTATCCGCTTTAGGTTCCGGGTTCGAGTCCTTGTCTGGCAATCTCTTTCTTAAGTGTCTCTTCATCAATTTAATCTCATTATCATCCATCTTCATAATTTCGATTAATTGTAAAGGTGACATAAAAGCAAAGCAAAATAAGAACAAATACAAATAATTGTAAAATGACTACAACGTCAGAACTACATTTGAAAAATAAAATGCGAGCAGAAGGTTCATCTTCAAACAGGCATTTGGGGAGAATTGTGTAGACAGACAGCATGCTCCCGAAAGTTGCCAATCCACGTGTAGCATGACCTTCGATACTGGAGTTGAGTTGTGCTTTTCAAGAAAGTTTGCTCGACGCTCCTCAAGCGTCTTATCAAGATTGCCTCGGTGTTCGCAGCATTGCCAACTCATTTTTCGTCGAGAAAATCTTTTTTTCCTAATTCATTTGCTGTTGATTGTACAAGTGCACAGTTGCAATATTATGGTCCAGAGTAACGGACCTCCCCCGACCCGACAATCAGCAACATAGTCCCCCGCGACTCGCTTACAGACAAATGTTGCCACGCGGCCTACAACTTAGTGCTTATTGTTTACATTCAATTCTCAGATAATTCGAATAATACTGTTCCGCAAATTAACAGTGCTCTCAAATTTATTTTAATTTTGTTACACCAGCACCACTAAACAGCCATGATAATTCTATGTTTAAAACATAATACAGGGTTATCCATTTGGATATGGATATATTAAAACATTAATAGAAACGTAAATGTGATAGTAGGAAAATTTTCGTGTTGGTGTTTTCGTGCGTGAAACAGGGGAGTTTTGCTGTAGTGTGTTGGCAACAATGAAGTGCACCCCCTAACTGGCCACAATGGTTCGTGATTTTATTCACCAACATTTCAATCGTAGTTGGTGTGGCCATGGGGGACCAATTGCTTGGCCTCCCAACTCCCTAGATTTAACCCCTCCAGACTTCTTCGTCTGCGTTATGAGTTGCGCAGAGTTCGCAATGGAGGCCATGTAGAAAACTGAAAACTGTATTAAACTGTTAGTAGTGTATAAAAAGAAAAACTCCCACCTTTCAGTCTTTTGTATAGCCCTACAATATTTCAGGTAATTACATTTGACCAAAAAAATTCACATCCATTTTATATTATCCATACCCAAATGGATCACCCGGTATATTTATAAATGAAATGATAGAGAACTGAGCCGGCACCCGTGGCGGAGTGGTTAGCAGTAGCACATTGCGCTATGACGCCAGGGGTCCCGAGTTCGAATCCCGGCCTGGGCATGAATGTTTGTGAGTGTTTATTAATCAATTTCATTATATCATCACTAATCCCCATCTTCACAAATTAGCGAAAAGTGGCACAAAAAGCGAAGTAAAATAAAGCAAATCAATCAATCAATCGATAGAGAACTGATTATTAAAATAAAGAACATGTCTAAATGTGAGTTAACAAAAAAGGGATAATTTTATATCACGACTGTAGTTCGAAAAAAATAGGGAAAAACTGCAGTTTATTAATCTTCTTAGATATGTTCCATGCAAGCATTCTAAAATAAATTTATCCATTTTCCTAAACTTTCTTGCATAAGTACAGAAAGTAGCAAAATAAAATACACTTATAAATAGAAAATCAGTCTCAATTATTACTGGAAAAATAGTAACAAATTGAGAGGTTTTATTGCAGTGAGATATGTATAATTCATCTTCGCCATCTGTTATTACTCCAGAAAATGTTTTCATTGTAAGAAAAAATGTGAATGTACGGTATTCATAATCTTAGTTCATATCGGGCGATAAGTTAACAGCGACAATGGGTTGTAGGCAATGGTGGCGATTGAGTCAAAAACCGGGGGGGGGGGGGGGCAAGGTGCCAATACTAGGGGGGCAAAGAGTATATTTCCCTTTGTAAATAATAGTGTGGGGGCAAAAGTGGGGCGCAACTGCCCCCTCGCACCCCTAATCGCCGCCACTGGTTCTAGGAGGAACACAGAGGAATTAGAAGTTATTTCTTTTGCCTTTCTGGTTTCCATAACACGACCTCCCGAATTCGAAGGAAGCACCCACACTCTCCGGTAATAACCACCGTTGCGTACCCTTTTATTTTTACAACCCACATTTGCATATTCAGCAAGAAATTTTTCGCTCCTGTTGTTTTTAATCGTGCACGACTTATGATGGTGTAAAGACCAGGAGGCGAAGTTAAAACTGCGAACATTTTCTCCACTGGAACAAGAATGCTTCATGCTCATTTGCATTAATGGAAGAGCGCCATGCTTTGCATATGACTTAACGGCTTGCGTCAACAATAGGCAACAATAGATCTTAACGGAGAAGGTGTATTTTGTTGGAAAGACCTTTAACGTTGAGAGAGCTTTAAACTACAAACTCACATTCTCTCTTTAATACAGTGCAGTTCATAACTGGTAATTTGGTGAAATTTCTTAACTTTTACGCAAGCACTTGCATTGTGATAATTGGTACAGTCCAGGGTTGTATATTTCGGTTCCCTTTTCCACAGATTAACCGGCAAGGTAAGAATGAAGGACAGAGGGAGGGTGGAAGGGGGAGAAATAGAAAATAAAGGCAAAAACGTGTGGGAGAAGGCAGTCAAAGAAACAATCAAAAGCAGGCTAAAATAAATAAGATTCTAAAACATAGGAAAGAAGGCGAAATCACGATATAGAAAAATCCTAAAGAGGGAGGGTGTATACAAATATGGGAAGCAATTTAATAAGAAGCAAGCAATTGTTTCATAGTTCAGGACACTAGCGTACACAGTTTTCATAACTGTTCTGTAGTGGGGGGAAATACTATATAATATTTTGATATGCTAATTTTCAATGGTGATTGGGGGTCAGTTTGAGGAGGATTTACCACTTAGGTTTTTCCGCTTTCATTTGAAAATTTCGATCTTCTCAAAATTTTGGGAGGGGCTGTAACCCCATCAGCTCCCCCCTGCGTACGCCATTATCCAAGGGACAGCAATGCCCCTCCACTTGACCTTAATTTTTCAGAAACACAATTTCTGATTTTGTCATTTTAACTTCTAATATTTTCAAAATATTTCAAGGTAGTTTCTTCTGAAGTATCATACTTTTAGCAGAACTCATTTTACGAGAAGCCCAGATACCTAGCGAACCGTTGGGCAAAATTTACAAAGGGAGATGTCTTGTACTTTTCCTGCTTCCCAAGGATAAATACTAGCTAGGCTGTATAGTTTCATTGTTTGATTGATAATGATAAATCAAATCTAAACACTTTCTCCAAGGTTTCAGATTCCAGGTTTAAAATTATATACTTATCATTTTTTTTCTTAAATTATTAGAGAACAGTAATAAACATTGCATAAATACTTATGTTTCTATACACAAAAGGATACGAGTGAATTGAGATTTAATGAACGACGGGTTGAAGTGTGACATCTGACCTGGTCCCCCATCTAGGAACACAATATTTACTATATCGTTTCCTATGTGCCTCTTCCGCTCCACCTGTTGGAGAAAATGCAAAACAAATGTAAGAATAAGCGGGATAATTGAATATACATTAATTACAGAATTCGCTATCATTGGTATATCTTGACTAACTTCTGAGAAGATAAAGTTCTAGACTTGGAAATCTAATATTGTTATTTCATTCGTTGTTGCTAGAGTTAACGAGGTGTATCTTTGCGGGTGAACCTGAGCAAGCCCAGATGCGCAGTCGCAACGGAAGGAGCTACAGGCTAGATTAGCCACTGAGCGTCATTTTCCTCTTACTCTCCGATTGTCGACCCAAAGCCAATAGAGGGAACAAGACACATCGATTATCGAATACCCCACATATTGAAGAGTATCACATGTGCAGTCTTACCACCTCTGGTCAAGAGCGAAATTACTTTCATGCAGTACGCGGGAGGCTGCTTCGGATTGGCTCTACCCTTTTAAATGTGATTGGCCGATATATTTTTCTTAAAAATGGCGCCTACGAGAGAGTCGGGTCATAATCGTCGCTACTGGACAGCTGCCCTTGTGTCGTATAATTTATGTTTTTCATTGTTTGTACTTAAAACCTGTTTCAAAACAGTTCAAAACAAATATCGTGCAATAACAGACCTTCCAGGTGGGAGCGGGTTTATTCATCCATTCTTCCCAGACGGGACCACAAACAATAGAACCTTCGACAAGAAGCCTTTGCGCATCTTCCCCTCCATCCGTTCAGCTCGGACCTCTCCAACACAGTACGATGCGCAGGTTCTTTTATTCTTGGTCCCACCATATTTGAACGACGAAGGAACAACGCCTAATATGGGAGACATCTGTTGGACTGTTGCTAAACTACTAGACAGATACATACGATGCTTCTCGAGGCAGGTTGAAGCGTCTTGTTTTCCACAGTTTTTGTAGTCGAGCATCCAAAAGGCAACTACGGAACTCTCTCTACGTGGAGCAGTCAAGGTCACCCGCAAAGGTACAGCTCTTAAGGCCGAATCACACAGAACTGGATACCTAGTATACTGCAGGCCTTAGAAAAAGCGTTTCGCGGGCTAACAGCAGACGTCGCTCGCACACTATTGCCGATACTCTCGTGTCGTCTGCCCCTCAGCCGAACAAACAGGCCGAGGTCAGTCACCCCCCTTCCTGAAGGGTGCAGCGAGCTAACTGCGGCAACCGGGCTCGCTCATTCGCGGACCTGATTGGTTCTCGCAGACACCCCATATTGTCGTCTGTTGCAAGCTCTTTCGCGATCTTTCTAAGGCCTCATGGAGTATAGTTAGCGCTGAACTGGCTACCTGCCCGGATGTGATGGTTGCCTGGCTTGCTGCTTGACTCGTTTGGAGGAATAGGACATGTTCTAATTGCTACTGGCTTTCCTCGACTGGATTCTGTGGAACAGCCAATCAGAGCAAAGTTTGGTCATGTGAAGACAATCTGTGAGTTTCCAAAGGGAGTTTTTAGTCTGTGGTTTCCGAGTGTTGGCTGTTTTTGTTAGTTTCTCGATATATAAAAAAAGGAAAGAGATGACGTGCAGTGCATTCGTGTTCACTTCATTAATATTTAGGTATTTATGCAAAGCGATGAGATGTGTACGTGACAAATATGATTAGCCGAAAATGACAATTCTTATTGTGTATTAAATTAAATGTTTGATTTTTCTTAAAATTTATGAATGAGTCATGCATGAATATGCATACCAGAGTTAATTAAAAAGCTTGTTCGGTATGCATTGATTACCATAGCCAATCTCTAGTCCATACTTTTCCTTTACAATTTTTAATAAAAGCACAAAAGCAGTAATTCTCCTACAACATTCTTCAAATTGCTCGTCCATCTTTACAGAGATTGTCTGCTCTGCGCAATGTCTTATGGGAACAAAAGACTATCGACAAGTACGGTGTAACAAGTATCGTGAGAGTCGAAAACTAGCAAACGAGTAGCCAGTCCAGTGCCAACTAGGACATTCCTACTGGAAATCCAGTTCCGTGTGATTCAGGCTTTAGACCTAATCACAGACGATGTAGTAAGGGCGGCGTTAAGCACGGGGTGGGGAGAGACGTATTTTTTGAAATGTTCATACGAGCTGTGATATGCTTTTGTACGTATCTGTTATCCACAAAATATAATCTTGGCGCCTTACCTGTTGACGGTTATCCTTGGAGTAAGGCAACATGGTTGACACGTGGAACATTATCTCATGACCCTCGTATATCGTATATACTGAGTACCGACCCGTCATGTCCCCTGAAAAGATAAAACACATTAGATCACACACACATAAGCTACATGGATACGTGCAAGTTCATTTATTAGGCACTATATTACCATTATCCTATTACCATTCTTTGTAAAGAAATGGAGCTGTTTCATTGATATTAGGCTATTCCCGATATTGTTTTTTTTATTGGACATTATTGGAATTAGTGAATATTATATGTGACTGCCTCTCACCATAATGTTGAAGTTTATGAAGGTAGAGAGAGATTATGCAGAAGATACTTTGATTCTACTTGAATACAAGGGTGAGTCAAATGAAAGCCTTAAAATTATAATACGAATTACAGGACAGCCTGAACACAGTTGAAATTTATGTACGGTATCAGCCAGGATCGTATATTCTAGGCTAGATAGGCTATGTGCGAAGCCTGAAGTCTAGATAATAAAATACAGGAGAAAAATCGATCAGAAATTAATTGTAAATAATATTATTTACATCACTGAGATGATGATGCTGATTCTGGAGTTGGCAACCTGATTGCTTATGAGTTGGCAACCTGATTTCCTATGAGTTGGAAACCTGATTTCCTATGAGTTGGCAACCTGATTTCCTATGAGTTGACAACCTGACTTCCTATGAGTTGACAACCTGACTTCCTATGAGTTGGCAACCTGACTTCCTATGAGTTGGCAACCTGACTTCTTATGAGTTGGCAACCTGACTTCTTATGAGTTGGCAACCTGATTTCCTATGAGTTGGCAACCTGATTTCCTATGAGTTGGCAACCTGATTTCCTATGAGTTGGCAACCTGATTTCCTATGAGTTGGCAACCTGATTTCTTATGAGATGGCAACCTGTTTTCTTAGGAGTTGGTAAATATATTTCTATTCATGGCCTAGGACCACGTGACATTATGAGATACCCCAGATCTTGTACTCAGTATACGCTACTGGTATCAGCTGTTATTAACAGAACGTCCTCAAGGCTATAACGCCACTTTGTCATTTTAAAGATGGCGGCTCAATTACACACTGACACAAGTAACGAGCAGTGGTTTCTTGCCATATACGCCTAAAATCTAGAAATTCTTTTTTAGGTGAAAATCCAATACCCCAATGCCCACCCACCACACGATAACGCTTGAGAATGAAGGTTGATAATGACGTCACTTCGCGGCGCATACGTGACTTCAGGCACAGCCCAAGGATTATTGTTCCTGAGGGAAGCCGGCAATTGATCAGCGGCTGAAAATATATGCGTAAATCAACATAGTCTAAATTGAAAAATGGTACAATGTCACCTGCAAAAATTTTGCAATAATAAGATAAAATTAAATATTCAGTTCACTTGCCCTCGTATGATGACGAACTTGTACGATTCATTCAAACATGCAAAAGAACAAATAATATAAGAGTCCTATCAGACAAATTAATTTCATTTTCGATTTTCCTGCATGCAAACATGCAGAAAAAGCAAAGCTCTTCAGTGGAAACGCCTCCATCTCACTTGGGCGAAGAAAGTATGGTATGAATGCTTAGATAATTTCTCTTCCCCCTCTATTTATCTTTTTCTTCCTATCTTTCTCTCTTCTCTTCTTTCTTATCTTCTACCTTCCACCTTTCACTTGCTCTGTTTTCCTTCCATTTTTCCTTTGCTGTGTTGCCTTCTGTCTCTTTTTTGCTCTCTTGTCTTTGTACTTTTGCTCTCTTCCTTTCTTTGTATCTTCATGTGCTCTCACCTTCTTCCCTCCCATCTTTCGTTTGCTCTCTCTTCCATTCTTTTCTCCTGTCTTCTTCTTGCTCTCTTATTTCTTTTATATTTTATTTTCTCTCTCTTGCTTCTACCTTTACTTGGCCCTTTGTATTCTTCTATTTTCCTTTTGTTTTCTATTTCTGTTCTCTCTTTCTTTATTTCTACGTTTCTTTTGACCTCTCTTTCTTTCCCTCTATTTTTAGTTTGCTTTCCCTCTTTCTCTTGTCCCGTCACACACCTCTCTCCTTTTTTCTTTCTATCATGTTTTCACTTTGAACATGTCTCCATCTCTATTTATTTTCCCTTTTTCTACTTGTCTTTCTTTCTCGGCGCTTTCTATATTGCTTCATATATCTATATTTCTCATTCTTTCTTCCTACTTTTCTCAAGTCCTTCTCCTCTCTCCCCCTTTCTTTTTCTTACCTTCTCTCGTCGCTTCTCTCCGCCCCCTTTCTCTATTTCTCTGTGTGATTGTTGCTCTACTCTACTCAAAAATCTCTTTCTAAATTATTTTTGAGTACGCAATGACTATTCCATGGTGGGCTGCAGCTTACCCTAGCATCCCCCGGCCAATGAAGCTTTCTAAATCTAATGGTTACATCATACAGATTTCGATTGGCAGCGAGATTCCAGAATTTTGAAAATGCTCCTGCGTCCGTGTGAAAGCGACAATGAATTGGAGTTAAATAGCGATAATGAATAGTAAACAATGGATTTTGCTTTCCCATGGCAGCCATAGCGTGATTAGGTGGCTATAAATCACCTCCGGTGTCCCCTTGAGGCAGTCGGCGTGAATTACGTTGCAACGAGAGTTCCAATTCAGTTGCATTCAACGATATATTGTTTCCCCATTTAGCTTATACTGTACAGTGTTGTCAACTGCCACTTTTAATAAATGACCTTTCCAGTTATTTTACATTAAAACTGATATATTTTCCTCTTTATCAGCTGCTGATGAACATTCAAATTAACCCTCCCCTCTTTGCCATTTATAATTATTGAATTTGAGAGCAAGTGACTGAATACCATGGTATTTCGACAAATGCAAAGATTGCAGTAAACTTTATGCATACATTGGTTTTTGGAGTCTGGATCTATACGGCTTGAAAGCACGAATTCTGGAATCGAACCATGGACTCCTTGGCAGTAATGCGACAGAGTTTAACTGTGATTTGTGTTGTTAACATGAACGACGTTGTTGTTGTTGTTGTTGAAGGAGAGATTCCCCCCGGACACAAGCCAGGTCAGTTGCGGATATGCTTCAGAGTTTTCTCGAACTAATGTCACCCTCATCTTCAGAGATTTAATTCCTCGGAGAGCTAACGCCACTCCCATCTTCAGGGATTCAGTCCCCGAGACCTAACGTTACCCGCATCTTAAGGGATCAAATTCCTCTGAGAGCTAACGTCACTCCCATCTTCAGGGATTCAGTCCCTGAGACCTAACGTTACCCTCATCTTTAGGGATTTAAACCATCGGAGAGCTAACGTCACTTACATCTTAAGGGACCGAATCCATCGGAGAGCTAACGTCACTCCCATCATATAGGATCGAAGCTATCGGAGAGCCAACGTCACTCCCATCTTCAGGGATTCAGTCACTGAGTCCTAACGTTACCCTCATTTTAAGGGATCGAATCCCTCGGAGAGCTAACGTCACTTCCATCTTCAGGGATTCAGTCCCTGAGAATTAACGTTACCCTCATATTCAGAGATTGAATCCCTCTGAGAGCTAACGTCACTCTCATCTTAAGGAATTGAATCCCTCGGAGGGCTAACGTCACTCTCATCCTAAGGGATTGAATCCCACTGAGAGCTAACGTCACTCTCATCTTCAGGGATTCAGTCCCTGAGAGCTAACGTTACCCTCATTTTAAGGGATCGAATCCCTCGGAGAGCTAACGTCACTTCCATCTTCAGGGATTCAGTCCCTGAGAATTAACGTTACCCTCATATTCAGAGATTGAATCCCTCTGAGAGCTAACGTCACTCTCATCTTAAGGAATTGAATCCCTCGGAGGGCTAACGTCACTCTCATCCTAAGGGATTGAATCCCACTGAGAGCTAACGTCACTCTCATCTTCAGGGATTCAGTCCCTGAGAGCTAACGTTACCCTCATATTCAAGGATTGAATCCCTCTGAGAGCTAACGCCAGTCTCGTCTTAAGGGATTGAATCCCTTGGAGAGCTAACGTCACTCTCATCTTAAGGGATTGAATCCCTTGGAGAGCTAACGCCACTCTCATCTTAAGGGATTGAATCCCTCGGAGAGCTAACGTCACTCTCATCCTAAGGGATTGAATCCCTCGGAGAGCTAACGTCACTCCGTCACTCCTATCTTCAGAGATTCAGTCCCTGAGATCTAACGCCACCTCATCTTCAGGAATTCAGTCCCTGAGAGCTAACGCCACCTCATCTTCAGGAATTCAGTCCCTGAGAGCTAACGCCACCTCATCTTCAGGAATTCAATGCCTGAGACTAAACGTTACCCTCATCTTAAGGAATTTAATCCCTTGGAGAGCTAACATCATCCTCATCTTCAGTGACTGAAGTGCAGAGATACAAGTCTGTCATGTTCAAATTTCTCTCCAAAATGAAATGGGCGAGCTCTTGCTCCAGAAAACAAAGCATGTACTGTCTCCAGGGATACTCTTAGTGGATGGAAGAAATCACGTGATAGCTGGCAAGGTCTTCCAGCAGGTGAGGAACCACTCAGTGGCGGGAACTGAACCAGGATAACCCTTCTTGCCCATATGTTGAGGTTTCCATTCTCAAGATCCGGTAACTAATAGTTTGGATTTCCGCAAATTTAATATCTCATCAACCTGTATCATACCATCAGGACACTGTACTTGCTTGATCACCCTGTATATAATAGCTTAAGGCAGGGACACAAAACATTAAACTCACTAGATACTAAATCTATTACTTGAGTACCAATGATTGTGCTAGCACAACTAATTCATTTAGCAGAGCAAACTGGACCCAAGACCTAACTAAGCACCAATAAACCGGTGGAAAAGCTTACCTTTCACATCAAGTCCGCCCCTGTATTTGTCCCAGTTCTTGAGACGGATTTTGTCGCCTAGAAGACCTGCGAATCGGTCGAAGTCTCGGCTGCCAGTCTCTGGAAAGAAGACAAGAGGAAGTTCACATACTGAAATAGGTGCAGATTTTAGGGGGGGGGGAGTAGGGGGGTCAAGGCACATTGTCCCCATCATTCACTTTTGTATCTCTGACAAGGGTTGGTTGTAAGAACGGCCCATGAGGCCGAAACACGCCTGCTTAATTAAAGACCATTGTATTGTATTCATTAAGAAGTACATACGTCTATATTATACATAAAAAAATATTGTTGTTAAACTTGCCCCTCAATCTTTAAATGAAGTTGTCGCCCTTGGATACTGATGACCAGGGAACGGATTTATATACCTCGATATGAAAGTATATATTTAGTTATTTTTTAATCAATATATGGAATTGAACACGGACTTACAATTGTGAAAATGGAAATTTACATTAAGTAAGCGGCTGACCTAGCTACATAAATTTAAACCCCGCTTTAGACGAAAACATTTTCCTTAGCATTTCACATGCCATGGCATATTTCATGTCATTTCTCAAGGATAGAACAGGCTCTATTTCCGTAGCATTTTTCGTAGCATAACCAATCAGAAGCGATCTCTAGGTCACGAGTGTAGCTGTAATGGCGGCCGCACGAGACGTAAACAATGTATCACTTCACATTTTTAAAAGCCGATAACTATTCAACCGAGGAGAATAACGTTTCATATAAAACAATATTAGGTACAAAACAATGGCGTTCCATAAATACATACCTAACAACATTTACTGTACACTCAGCATAGATGGTGTAACTCGACGTGTCTTTCATGCTGTATATGTTATACATTGTAATCACAAAAGCTTACCGAAATTTTACATGAAATGCTTCCGTGTAAACTACCATATGCTATAAGATTTTTCGACGCATTTAAGTAGCATTTATGCTAAGAAAAATGTTAAAAGAAATGCTTTCGTCTCAAGCGGGCTTAATGCACAATTAAAATATAAAATGTGATGTATTTTTTGTTACCAAAACAATGGATTACAAGATGTTCTTTTAACTGCTGAAACGTGAATCTCGTGTTCTCCCTGAAGACAGATTTACATTGACTGAAACTGCGTTCAATAGCGTACGAAGTAATGGGAGAATATTTAAAATACAAGGCTTTCACCACGAAAGCCTGAGCTTGCATACTCTATTGTTGACAACAATGTTACAATGATAAATGCATTGTCTATTGTCAAGATTTAAAATACCTGTAAACAGAGAGTACAAAACGAGCAGAATATAAATGAACGGAAAACACTTGATATTTAACACAAGGGAAAATGTAGTAATATAATGAATATGGAAATATGTCGGAAATGCTTGAAAATATGGAAATTATACAGGGTGTCCGGGCTAGAGGGCATCTGTAAAGTTTATTAACTTTCTTGTCCTGGTTATGTACAAAGTAACTCAGAAGGTTTTTATGTACATTGGTACACCTCATTGTTAGCACAATTTGTAGCTCGACACATATCCAAACGAATAATGAAGCTTGAGCCAAGTGTTGACCAGTATTTTAGGCGTTATTAGCGCAACGATACGCTGTCTCAAATCACCAAAATCGTGACCTTTCCATTGTGCACAACATCTTCAATGAAGCCCCATGCAAAACAATCTAATGGTTTAAATCTGGGGATCTCGGTGGCCAGGCAGTTTCTGCGCATGCGTGACTCAACAGCACGATTGATCGTCCAAGTGGACTACTGAAATCTTGGATCGATGGTCAATTGACTCAGCTTCACTACGCGACAATACAAAGAGCAGTTTTCGTATTATAAACAGTTATTTTTCTATACCTCTAGCCCGGACTATGTAAAAATAACTGAAATACGTAAAATATGTGCTAAAAGCTAATATTTGCTATTGGAACAGGGCCGTTCCATGGTTCAAGTGAAAATTCCTAGCTGGGGGATGCTTGGTCGAGTTTTGGGATATGAGAGAGACGGGGGATGCTTATGAAGCATTCCATGCGATAGTGCCACTGAGCCTCAATTTTTAAAATTAAATGAAATGCTGTAACTTCATCCTATCTTGTGAGGGAACAATCTAAAATCGTCCTTTGGATAAAAATTCAAGTATTATACATAATTTAGTTAGAAAGTTGAAGATATTTTACATATTATTCGTTTTAACCTTTTGATATAGTTGTGTTTTCCATTGTGTTCCACCCGTGACACCAAAAAACAATTAATTTCTCCTTTAACTGTTACATTCTTCCCCCCTCTACTCCACTACAATATTCAAAGGTCAATTCCCTTCTCTCTTTGTCTTAAATAATTTATTTTTCATCATTTGATAATTCACAAAAAATTAAAATAAGCTTCTTATTAAGTAAAGAGGCAGTATTTCGTCTATCCCACCCGAGACACAAAATTGTTCACTTGTAGCTACAAATCTGGGGAAGTATTTTAAGGGTAGTTATGTTTAATGAACAGTGTTAAGTTTCTTTTTTCATTGCACAGAAACTGGAAGAAAAATGTTGCTTAATCAGTAGAATAGTTATTTTAATTAAAAAATGTACACCGTGTATTCCACCCGCGACACTGGAATGCCCCTTATGCAAATTATCCTAGCAGAGGATATACTGTACGAAAATTTTCTTAATTTGGGGTATAGCATTCTCTCCCGCCCCCTCTTCGAGCAATGTTCCTTGTAATAAATAATGAATAAAGTGCATCAAATATACAGCCTGTAGATTTGTGCAAGCATAAGATTATGCACATCTTTAGACAAAGCTTCACAAGAAGCCACCTGAATCCTCTCCACTCGAAATTTTTGCATAGTACCACGTTGCTTCCGATTTATTATTTAAAGTAATCAGAAGATAACTTCCACACTATATATTCACGAATCCTGGCAAAGATCGCCATAATTGTTGCTGTTAGATTCAAAATTAGCAAAATGCACACAATATATCAATTCTTGCAAGAAATAAAATGCAGAAACAGACTTACGAGTTCGTATATCCCATAATACATAATTAAAACAGTAACAGTGATAATGAAATGTCTTTCTTCTTATCAAAGATTTTTATCATTAATACAACTAAATTGTGAATGTTCTAAAAAGATGACAGTCACAACCACACTTGCAAACAAGTTTTGAACATGTGTACACAAGTTCCTTTCTTACGTGACTTAGTAGATCTGATGTTTGAATACCACGAACGGATGCGATTAGAGCCAAAAAGGTCCCTCCTGATTCCCTCTTCTCCCTCACTCAGGATTTATCATGTCCCCTAAGATTAAGATAAGGCCGTTACGTTTCTACAAAGATTTGCGTAATGGACCTTCGTCTTCGCGATTGTACTTCTGGAGGTCCTCAGAGGACGGATCTTGGGTGGCTGCCAGGATTTCAGAGGAATTAGCGCTCTCCTGCTAATTGCAGTGCAAGGGGGGGGGGGGGGGATATTTTAAGACAAAGTTGGAACGACGGTCATAATCACGTGACGATCTTCTTAGCTCGGATAATGCTTCAGAACAACTTGTTACCAGTTACCAAGGTACTTTTATGCTTATTTTCTTTTTAGCACTCAGCCCTATATTTTATGTTTCACTGAATTGCACTCTAAAAATGAGCTGCTCAAAGAAGAAGGGGTCAATGCTCCAATCAACAAGGGTTTATCCAGAATTCTCCATCTCGGGGAGGGGTATGTGTGTGTAGAAGCGACCCTTTCTGAAGTCACCCAAATGTCAACATCTCTTCCCCGCAATACATCCTGGACTGCAGAACCCTTATAATCCTCCTTTATAAGCCCATATAAATACAGGATGATTCAAAAAAGTGTTAACGCTATTTCGGAAATAGAAAATGTACTAGGGGAGAAGTGCCGATTATCACACCCCTTCTGAATGCCGTACCCCGTCATATCTCGGTCGGGAAGTGCTGCACTCTGGCGTGAACAGTTGTACTATAATCGACTGAGATAGGTACTCCAGCAGAGAGAGTTTCGTCGCACTGCGTGCAGATGGAAGAAAAGCACGAGAGGATTAAATTTCGGTGAAGCCCAAAATATTTTGCAAGGTTGTCATCAACGACATATTCTGTAGTCAAAGGTATGATACAGTCATATAATTAGTTCATAAATGATATGTGTACATTATGTAGTTGTAGTGTAAAGTGTATATTGTGAAGTGGATTCCGTTGTTGTGGTAGAAGTTGGTGCCATGTTGGCTTTCCCAGTTGTGCTGAATATCGCACCCTGCATGTGTTCCAAATACCGTACGTGTGCGATATTACTTATAGCATAGGTCCCATTGGAGTTGGTTGCAGGGTTAAACCTCATTGTCTAAGTTTTCTACATTTCTACACTAGTATTATCTGGACTTTTCTGTTCCAAATTAGTAAGTGCCAAATTAGTGTAATGATTTGATCTAAGGAAATTACATAATTTACATAACCTCACGAACTTCTCCATTTTTTTTCCAGATGGATAGAAAGAAAAGGAAACAGTGGTCCGAGGAGAACATGAGGAACGCAATCATCGCTGCGAGATCTAAAGAGATGGGCCTAAAGCGTGCTTCCAAGTTGTATTCTGCAATTTCCATGTTTCATTTGTAATTTGTAACACACGTGTATTGTCATGTGAAGGACCTTAACAGTTTACGTTTGTTTAATGAAATACTTCATTACTACTTCTTGTCCTTACTTTGGGCAATAAAGTCTTGGAAAATTGTGCTGTTACAGAATGTGTTCTTAATTATCGCACCGGGGTCCGATATTACGAACACTTTTTTTCAACTCGCAAAATCGTAGAGTTTTGCTTACAACATTATGTACAGTTGTATAATGTATTGAAAAACATTCGAACCATCAGACGTCTTGGCAAACATTCCACAGTTTGTTTTGCCCTTGTTACTTTTTCATTTTGGCCTATTTTCGCTCTGCCACGTAAGAAAAACAAAATGGGTGCGATATTCGGCACGTCTCTCCTACTCACCACCTTATAGAAGGAAAATTTGCTGCAATATTTGTGTTTAGTGTGTTATACAGTATGTTTAGTTTGTGACAGTCTATGGAAGTATGGGTGTTACAAACACTTTAATCTTTTAAGCAAATTTTCTATTTCCCATATAGCGTTAACAACATTTTTTGAATCACCCTGTATAATTGTGTTGTGTCCTGTCTGTGTGTGCTACTGATGTCCTTTCACCAATTTCATTCTCATATTCATAGGCGTAACTTGGGACCTAACTTTAGAGAGGAAGGGGAGAGAATCAAAAAGTTTTGAAGCCCATAAAAATATCATCCTTGACTATTTTCATAAATAACTGTTACATTTGCGAAATCATAAAATATACTCGTTACTTGCTCCTCAGGTTTCAGGAGGTTAACAAAAGTACCATTAATTAGTAGGTTACACTTTGATATACCTGAAAATTTGGGAGGGGGGAATTGAAAACAAATATAACCTAATTTTCCACATACAAGTATATTTTCATTACAGTAACAACAATTTGCATTAATTATTACTACGAACTGGTAGTAATTATAAGTAAGTAGGTAATGTCGTCCAAGAAACTCAATGCCTTCAAACTGTTACCATTTCCACTGAATGAAGGGAAGTGGGCATAAGAGAATTTCACTTCTTGCGATTGACCATGACGGCAACTTCTCTTGAACTCCAAAAACAGAATTCGCTGTGACAAAGCCCAGAGCACAAAAACTAAGGAAGAAGACATAATCCAGAAGCTTTCGGCGCACCTACAACGAGGGATTAATTTAACGTTCGAAGTTAAGGGTGGAATTCCCTACGGACTATCGCGAAATCCAAAGGGCGGGAAAGAAAAGGTCTTAGGGCTGCAGGATTTCCTCCGCACCCGACAGAACCCTTCGTTCCCTAAGGAGAGGCCGTTTCGGAGGGCAGCGAGAGAGCTCAACCCGTGATGAATTAGGGAGAGGCTCTCCCATGGGAATCCCACGAAGTAATCATATTTAGGGCTTTGTTAACGTTGTAAGAAAGGCGTGCAGAAGAAAAGGAGAGTTGGGATTGACGCCGGACTAAGAAGTTTTAGAAAATGCACTTTTAGAACAGTAATATTATGCTAGCTTTTGGCAACAGCCAGAAGCTGTTGGTTTTAGTGCCTGTTAAGCGATGAGCGTTTGAATCTGAATCCAAGTCTTCCATTGGATACCTAAATACTGACTTCGGTATCCAAACCTCGGAACCTTGAATGAGATTCATGAAGGAACATACTCATAGGAACATCTGTGCCTAGGACTCGAATCAAGAAGCTTCCGGCCGGTTCAGTGGCCGAGCGGATTAAGTGATTGACTCGCCATATAAGTTCCTGGTTTCGAATTCCGACCTGGACAAAGATGTTCTTTGTGAGCTTTCCTTCATCAATTTCACCTAACCATCTCCCATCCTCATCGTCGCGATAAGCTAAAAGTGGCAGAAAGCGACGCTAAATAACCTCTAATTTCTAACGCCCGCAATAGACGAAAGCATTTTCCTTAGAATTTTTCTTAACATTTATGCCATGACCAAAATGCTATCGTGTAAAGCGAAAAATCTAATGGCATATTACATGTCATTTCTCAAGGATAGGATCCCGTCCTATTTTCCTATCATTTTTTGTAGCATAACCAATCAGAAGCGACCTCTAGATCACGAGCGCAGTTGTAATGGCGGCCGCATGAGAAGTAAGCAACGTATCACTTCACATTTTTAAAACACGATAATTATTGAACCGAGAGGAATTACGCTTCGTATTAAATAGTTTTAGGTAGAGAAGCATGGCACTGATTAAATATATACTTTACAACGTTTACTGTGCACGTGTGGAATAATAGTTTAGTTTTTAAATTCTAAACACCGCGAACTCGCCATATATGGTGTAACTCGACGTGCCTTTCATGCTGTATATGTTATGCATTGTAATCGCAAAAGCTAGCCGAAAAGTTACATTAAATGCTTGCGTGTAAAGTACTATGTGCTATAAGATTTTTGGAAGCTTTTACAAAGCATTTATGCTAGCAAAAATGCTAAAGGAAATCCTTTCGTCTAAAGCGGGCCTAACTCTCTCAGAACATGCAGGAGGAGGAGCAAGGGTGTGACCCCCTGGTCGACAGGTATGCAACCCTAACCTCCACGTTCTATAACTCATGTATGCATTTTTGTATGCTTTTAAGTATTATATTTCCGCTCCCGCCTGTTGCCTTTCTTGTCTGGTGCTTCAATGAACCTTCCGATAAAATACATATTTTATCCAGGTTAGGTTGGGCCACTTTATAAAAAGGATGTTTGTTTCCATCTCAAAAAATTGAAACAAAAAGATGAAAGTTGATTGAGATCGTTTTCGTGACATCTTTGCATTTGTAGCTTGGGAGTGAATCACAACTCTCGAAACCACCAATCAACAAGCGAGACGCTGACGTCATCTCAACCACAAGCAACAATCGTTAACCCCTTGCTCACGCTCTACACTGCTTGTAGGCTCGCTAGTTAGGTAGAGTGAGATTATTTCCGTATCTTTTCTGGGCATTTGGAGCTTGGGAGCGAGTCACAATTCTCGAAACCACCAATCAACAAGCGGGACGCTGACGTTATCTCAACCCAACGCCTATCGCTATCCCTCTTGCTCACGCTCTACACTGCTTGTAGGCTCTCTAGTTAGATAGAATGAGATTATTTCCATATATTTTCTGGACATTTGTAGCTTCGGAGAGAGTCAAAATTGCAGAAACCACCAATGAACAAGGAATGCGCTGACGTCATCACAACCCAACAGCTAAGGTTCTAGACTGTACGTAGGCTCGCTAGATGCACTGGAGCAGTCACGTGTATATATTTTCAAAATTAATCTGACTCTAAAAAAAAAGTTGAACTACACCGCGCTCAATTTTGCTATTTAAAGCCCACCCACACCTTTTCCCGCGCGCGCGAAAATTAAACCCAGCCACAAGGAAGGATGGTGTCAGGTGCAGACAGGGTTTGCAGACACAAAATGCCTCGGATTGACACCACCTTCCCCCAACCCCAACCTCTTGGTTCGATTTCTGTGCGTACGCCGAAACGATAATGACTAGGAAGATGTAGGTCGAGCAATTTAACCCCTCGTCATAAATCAAACACGAAGGCAACGCCCTCTGTTCGGAAATGACGTCACGCCTTCGATAGCGTCTCGTCGGGTCGAGGTGCGCACGTGAAGCAAGCACTTATGCATGGTGGAGCGTCTCATTAATATGTAAACGAGAAACAGTTGTGGTCATGTGCGAAAAGTAGGACTATTTTAATTTATCTTTACCGTTGTCTCAACAGTGGCGCTGATTTCATTTTACTTTATATATAAGGGTATACATGATAGGGTGGGTGTACTTACACTCAGTGGCGTGCTTTCCATGCTACCGTGTCTACCGCAGGTAAACCAACATTTTCAAAAATATTTATACATTTAGTTTAACATATGTGTAATTGCTCATTATATATTATGCAAACTATTCAAACAAGCTTCTAAACAAGAATTTAAAGCCCGAATCACGGAACTGGATTTCCAGTAGGAATGCGCTGAACTGGATACCCATTTGCTAGTTCTCGCCTCACACGATACTTGTTACAGTACTTGTCGATAGACTTTTGTTCCCATAAGACATTGCGCAGAGCAGACAATCTGTAAAGGTGGACGAGCAATTTGAAGAATATTACAGGATAATTACTGCTTTGTGTGCTTTTATTAAAACTTAAAAAAGAAAAGTATGGACTAGAAATTGGCTCGAAAAAAATATGGTAACCAATGCGTACCGAACAAGCTTATTGATGAACTCGGGTATACATATTCATACATGAGAAGTCAAATATTTAATATACTTATGATTTTTAATTTCAGCTAATCATATTTGTCAGGTACCCATCTCATCGCTTTGCAAATATACCTATATATTAATGAACTGAACACTAATGTACTGCACGTCATCTTTACTTTTTTATCGAGAAACTAACAAAAACAGACAACACTCGGAAACCACAGACAAAAAACTCCCCTTTGCAAACTCACAGATTTCCTTCACATGGCCAAACTTTGCTCTGATTGGCTGTTCCACAGAATCCAGTCGACTCGAGGAAAGCCAGTAGCAATTAAAACATGTCCTATTCCTCCAAACCAGTCAAGCAGCCAGATCAGCGCCAACTAACTGGATATCCAGTTCCGTGTGATTCTGCCTTTAGTAAATAGATCTTCAAGACTGGTTTATGCACGTCACTGATGGTTCTCCATCGCACCTTCCTGACAACCGGGATTACCCCCCGATTGCATGCGGGGAGGGCGAGGGAGCTGAGGCGAGTGAGACCAGTTTCACAGCTGTAACGTCGTCGTCTTGTCATAAAAGAGATCCCGGGTTCGATACCCGGTGGAGCACACTGCACAATGGTTCACACACACACACACACACATTAAATTATATATGCATCTTAAATTGGCATCATCTGTCTCCTGAGTAACCTTAGTTAGATTTACCATCTTCTGTTGCAAAGATCGTGTCGGCAGGAGCGTGGTGCTGATCACATCATCTTCTCAATTAACAGAGATGATAAATGTGTGTGGTCTTAGCTGATATCCCTCTATTTGCCTTATCGGCATATTGCAAGGCTAGGCTATACCTTTATCTACAGATATTGAGAGCTTATCTTCTCTATACATTGAATAAATAACTATTTTTTTCAGGCTTTGCGATGTTACTGCTTGAGCCTGGACGGTAGAGTGAATATAACTGCTTAAACTGACCATAATCAAATATAACTAAATGTAAGTAATGTAAATTAGTGAACATATGATCGTAACAGTATAGCACGACACTTCAAATTTTACCTCTTGCGGATAATTTAATGGTGCTGCCATCTATATGCTAATTTCTGAAATATAACAGCAGGGACAGCCCACTACGATCAGGGATAACCATTTTGCTTTTCAATCATTTAATCATTAATTCATATTTAGTTCTTAGTAGGAGAGTATCTTTTTTTACTGAACCAGGGGAGATAGTTAGCAGGATAATAACCAATGACTTTAAGGAGAAATAAAGAATAAAAACAAATAAAACAGGGCGTTGTTTAGATGAAAACGGAGGGATAAGTGGAAACATTCTTTTTTTACCGGAAAGAAGCTTGGATGAACCCTTCACCCCTCCAGCGGTTGCGCCGAGGAAAAAGCTACAGGTTATTTTCCGCAGCTGAAATTACTGAGTGAAAATTAAAAGTAAAGAAAAAGTAAGCCATGGTTTGATAATGCATGTCATAATCTAATAGAAACAAGAAATCAGGCCAGACTTAGGTGGTTACGTATCAATCCCTAGGATTGTATGTTTATTTTATTAAGTCTCTCTGAACGCTTCATGTTGACCAGGGCATTCACTTGTTTTTCTCAGCTGTCTCAAGCCTC